>NW_013952452.1:2295040-2300944 GCF_001266775.1 Austrofundulus limnaeus | reverse complement strand
TATATATATATGGATGCTTTAAAAATACTGATTTAATCTGGGCTGTAAATTATCTCATCAGTCCATGGCACTGAACTGATGCATGTTGTCTTTAAGCATCAAATAAAGAAAAACATTTGAAATAAGAGAGACATACAGTAATATGTGATTTTTTTTTCACAGTTTTTGGGGTACTAAACAGTCACACAGTCTTATTTACAGATCTGGTTATATAATACTAAAAAAATATGCTGCATATTAAAGGGAACATATAATGCAAAATACACTTCATTTTAGTTGGTATTTGAAGTCTCTAGTGCAGAAAATTTKAATAYATTTCTCCAGGTGCTGCAACGTTTGGGCCATAGTTTTCAACCTGTTCAGWTTTTTCCTCTTTTCTAAGATGTTTTCTGAACTATTACATCAAATTATTTGCAACGGAACTGCCAAATAAGATCTGGACTTACCAACTACAATGTGGTGGTCTTCATTCTCCTCTGGTTCTGGGTCAGACTCTGGTTCTGGGTCAGACTCTGGTTCTGGGTCAGACTCTGGTTCTGGGTCAGACTCTGGCTCCATGTAAGGCTGGATGGACAAGTTGACATATTTTAATTTATTCCTAAAAGTTTCTGTATGTAAAGAGACAGCATTAAAATGAGTTGATCTGAGACACACCTCAGAAAGGGGGTAAAAGAGGGGCTTGTGGAGTTACAATAAGAAGGAATTCAGACCAAATTATTACAGATCTACTTTACATAGACCCCAACTGAAGGATTTAAATGTGWAAAAGGAGGATTTAAAWGCCTGATGTCTCYTTTAAGCAGCTACAGTATRATGAAACTCCTTTTGGCGATACAGAGACACTTTTGTAATGTTTGTTTTTCTTTCATCTTCTTCATCATCTCTGCTTTCTTGGGTTAACTTCCCTTTGTCCTGGGTGGCAGGGATGCACCGTGTTGATTTCAGATGTGCAGCAGTCGTTTCGTAGCTCGCAGYATGTTAGTCTTTGGTGACGTTCCTCAGCCCCACACGAGAGGATCCCCTCGGGTCGGGCATATCCCAGCATCCCCTGCTCCTCCACCATCCCAGTGATGGACTGGGCAAACGTGATCTCTTACCTAAACACATACGTACAAACGCAAACATGCACACCCAGGCCAAAGCAGCACGCACGCCACAAACCACCGTCTCCATACTCATCCCTGTCGCCTGACACTGAATCCTTCCGACGCAGACAGAGGAGGATAAATAAGAGATTAGGTTTCCAGCCTGTAAAAGTTTGACCTACGCTGTGTCATCGTGTATCAAAGCTTTTGTTTGATGGAATGTTTAAATGTGACAGATTCACAAAGSTGCTTAGTTGAATTTAGACGCAGAAAATTTCCACTCAGACATCTGAGATGTTTTCTTTTCATTATTATTAGAAAACTCTTCAAATGAAAAATATGTCATTTTTAAACCTTTAAAAAAGTTTAAATAACTGTATTATCTTGAGGACTTAGCATCAAAGACGTCAAGCCTGGGACAGTAAGAAAGAGTTTGAGTTGGAGATAAAAACAGGAGAAGCGTGCCTCAGTTTGAAACTGAAGGTTATGTTTTTATTGTTGGGGAGATGGGCTCATGAGAGCCGCGACAAATCATTTTGTTTATTGGAAGTAAAACGACTCTGACCACAATTCCCTCTGGAAGTGGAGCRAAGTCTGATGCTTTGACCTTTCGCAAATGAATCCAAGCAAGCTTGAACACTTCAGGTAATTAGAAAGAAAAACTGCTTTGACAGGATCTGTTTGGACTGAATTACTAACAGTATGTCAGGACAGGACCAGGCGGTTTGGACTCAGTCGCTTCGCAGGAGGATGGATCTGTTCTGGGAAAGCCAAATGTTCTGTGATAAAGGCGGCATGACAGCATGGCAGCTTTTTGTAGTATTCTTTACAACAACAAAAAAAAATGTGGAAAGACGATGAGGAAAATGCACAAAAAGACAGAGAAGAAAAAAATCTTGATAGCGCTGATAAAACAGATGTCAGATCATCCTGTAATCGTGGCCTCACAGCGCAGCACAAGGTCTCCCACAGAGCCTGCTGGAACCAGTGGATATATAACACCTCAGTGCAGAAACCTTCAAACAAAAACCCTTTAATACAAGATTTACTGATTCCAGRACTGAGCAGAGGTAAAAGCTGACGACTGACTAACATGAACTGCTCTCAGGTAAAAATAAAATCCTTTTTTGGGAGTTTCAGACACAAATTATCAGTGTTCATGGACGTAATTTGCAGGGTGGTTAGAGGGGTTATGACCCCCACAATAATTTGATCCAGTCAATATATCACCCCMAATAAAATGGCATCATTTGCTCAAACACAATAGAAAAGTAACTTTGACTTTATTAAAAAATGTACAATGTCATTTAGGCATCATTTCTAAAAATGACATGCATGGTTTTCAAGCATAACCCCCCAGTGGTAGACCTAAAGTTACACCCTTGAGTGTGTTTATATCAAAAATCTTTTTTGAGCAATSCAAAATGACAAATATATCTTAAAAATGTGAAAATTACATTTTGTTATTTCCAATAATAGAATAAATAACAAATATATTTAATTTGTTATAATAAGGCAACTTTACTGATACAAAATAATCCATTAATCTTTCATATGAAACCAAACTAGTTATTATTTGAGAATATTTTGACAAACATCCATTTATAGCAGCTTTTATAAAAATAATTGACTTAAAGGACTGAACCTAAACTGTTTATTTAGAAAATTTCTAACCCTTCAACAACATTGGCATTACGTGTTTCAAAACTCAGCACTGATGACTGCAGTGTGTTTAAATCCCTTTTTTTTTGTAAATTAATTATAATCAGAAATGGTGCATTTGGTTTGACTCACCTGACTGCAGGTAAATACATAGTTTTGTCTTTACAGTTAAATACAAAGGTACCTAACCTGTGTTCCCTGATAGAAAAAGAAATTGCATTAAATTTTATAAAAATTAAAATAAGACTGCGTTCAAAAATCTGAACACACATGATGCAAACAGATTCCTTGAATCGAACAGTAATAATGAAGCGTGTGCAGTAAAAGCTGCAGATGCTTGCACGGCTCTGCTCCCCCTCTCCCAGCCTCCTCACCTCGTGGCAGAGGAGTTAAAAACAGATCAGATTTCCACAGGTGGCTGCGACACGAACTCACGCAGGAATGTTGAGCCACATAAATCTCTGTAATTGCACGGTATCGATCAGATAACTGACGCTACAAATGTTGAGAGTGACSCCCTTTTTTTCTCCTTTTTTTGTTGCTTTTATCTGACATGAAGAAGAAGATGATTTGCACTATCACTCTCACACACGAGCTGCAGAGCTGCTGACAGTTCTAAGAAGAAAAAGTGAGGACGTCAGAGGCATGCTCAGTGGATGTTTTTCTCTGCGCTGTTTTCCCACTGCATATATATTTAAAGTATTCCCAGAGACAGCCCGTGACATGGGTGTCCTGTAATTGATGGGACAATGTCAGGACTTTTAAAGTCTGTAAACTACTGCAGAGCGACTCCCACAGAGATATGTCTGAGAGCCTCTGACTGTTGTTTCATGCAGCCTGACTTTCCTGACGTGCACTCTGTTGTCTTTTCGTGCTCGTCTTCTGTCAGCTGTTTACAAGACAAGACCCAAATCTTTAAAACTGAATGACATTTAGACATTTAGGAATGCCCACTTCCTTTAAGTCAGGGTTTTTATCTAAGGTCRTCATTGTCTTAAAGAAAGGAGGAAGTTATAATAGTTTTTGTCAAATTTTGAAAATAAAGGTGTTTGCAATCTGTTAGTGTTTGGAAAACTGACTTAATTTGAGGCATTTTTTAAGGTTATTTAACTGTGGCGGCCATCTTGAATTAGGTTAACTGTAAAGTGTAATGGGYTTTAGATCTATCTTGCTAAAGGTCCTGTCACACTAGACAACTTCAGAACATTTTAAAGACATTTACATTAAAGATGGAATAGAAAAAAAATCAACAGGAAGCTTCTTTTCAGGGTGTAAATAATGTAATTCGAACAAATTGATAAAATATCTAATTTTTATTATCAATTTAGACGTAAAAATTGTTTCATAAGTTGGCATAAGTTGTCTAGTGTAACAGGGCCTTATCAGACAGAGATGACCCAAAGTTTGAAGTTAAAATTTTAAACAATCTGTCTCCACTTTGATTATATGTTGGGGAGGATTCAAAGCTATTACCACACCAAATCTTAATTCACAAAATGAACTGAGTTATAGCCAATGTTTGAATTATCTAAATGTGCTCAGTGGCCATCTTGAAAGAGTCAACTTCAGAAGTTAATCATTTGTACATGTACAATATCTAATGTCACTTTCTGAAAGTTTCAATTAAATCTTTCAATCATTTCATTAAAACCACCTTTTATAAAAAAGTAGGCAATAAAAAAATCAGTTCTGTCAAACATGCAAGCTTTTTCTGTGGGATTCCTCTCAGACACCCAGACAAACGTGTCAAACTTTTACTGCTGCTTTTTATCATCTATAATTAAACACTTAAGATGCCCACATATGCCACTCCTTTAGAAAGTTCAATAAAAATTTTGTGAACATTTGCTTAAACTAGCAGGATTCATCTTTATCCCCACCTCTGGAAAAACAAGTCTGCCTCGTTCTAAAGCCATGAGGACCAGTTAGAAACTGTTTTTGTGAGGAAAGATGCAATATTTTTCTCATATAGAGGGTAACGTGTTCTAAATTGTCACATATTTTTAAAAAAACAGCTGAAGTGACTGAAAATAGGTCATTAATTGTGACTTTCATGGAAGAGGTGATTGGAACTGCGATAGCAGACAGCTTTGGTATTGGTACGAATTTATGTTCACATTTATTAAGTAAAGTTCTTAGTTTACATACTTTACATCTGTATTTGTAAAACTAATGGAGTAAACACTCGAAATATTAAATAAATTTCAGGTAATCCTGTTTTAAGTTGGATTTTTTTTTTACATTTTTAGTATATTATTCAGTTTTTTTTTCAGTTTTTTATGGTGCACCACTTGTCATCACAACTTGGACAAAATGGTCAACTAGTCTCTGAACGCAATCAACACTATTTTTTCCCACTCTGAGATTGGAGCGAGGGGAGCACAGCTGTCCCAGTGGAACCGTGGCTGCAGGCAGAGTTTCTGGGTCCTGGGGGTGGAATCTAGTCTGCCTGGCCCCGCTTTCCATTAAAGACGTTGAAGATGTGTTTATATTCGGATTAATGATAATCAAATTCCTGCTGATCAGCTGTGGAGGAGTCCTGGTTTATCAGAAAAAGAAAACGATCCTGACAGTAGTTCGGGCCTGTGAAAAGCTGTCAGGGACCTTGGATGGGCTTTCCCGTGCTGCAAACGCACACACTCAAATGTTGGGAGATTTAAGTTGCAGACTGGATGTGGTTCTGACGAGGATCACAGTTCAGCAGCGTACCCATGAGGAGTGAGGCTACACCTGGGTGAAGTTTCATATGGGAGAGGCGAGGAGGTAAACAAATCTGGAATTTTGGCATTTTTCGCAATGCAGAGATGCAATTAAGACTTAAAGCAGTGAAAACAGGCTGCTTGCCCTAAAGAATTATGTTTATCATTGGATTCCTGCAGCTGTGACCTCGGACGCAAGATGATACAACCTCCCTGGAATGACACGTGAGAAGAAAGCCTTTGACCTGCCAGGATTGGACTCTGGAGATCTCTGATCGGTTCCGGCACGAAGTCTGCCCTGGAAGTCACCGGCTCCGCTGCATCCCTTCCCCATACCATGTGTTTTGACCCCCCCACCCCCTCCCCTACTTAGCTGATTGCACTGTTTTGCAGAGTAGTTTGCGCGTATGTTTGTGTGTTTTTCTGCATAAAACACAGGATCAAAGCTCTTTTTTAAC
>NW_013952452.1:2281778-2295029 GCF_001266775.1 Austrofundulus limnaeus | reverse complement strand
CTTTTACACATCCTAATCCCTGTTAGCCAAAAGTAATATCACCCAACCCAAAACACAGGCCCTAAGCACCCCTGCCCCCCTCCCCCCCAGGGCCTGGGGCGGAGGTAAGGGAAGAAGGTGGGATGGAAGGGAGAGCAGTCTGGGGATGAGAGAGAGAGAGGGGTTGAGGTCGGTTGGTGAAAGGGTGGGGTTGCAGGTCTCCTTATCTGCCAGGTGTGCTTTTCACACAAACACTCACACACGTGCGTGCACGCACGCACACACGCCCTCTCCTCTTCCACAGCGGTGTCAGCGGAGGAGTGAAAAATGACAAGGCCAGACACTGGAGCCGGCATGACAGGGAGCTGCTCTGACTGTGGTGAAGAATTCCCACAAGTCTCACCGAGCCGAGATCAACATGCACTCAGCCTGCTGACAGGCTGACAGGACGAGCAGTAAAGTTTTTTATTGCACGAGGGAAACCGGTACGTGAGTCAGCTCCACATAAGGCAGAACATTTCATTTCAGTTTAATTGACGATAATATCTGGTTACCTGACTTACTTTAGCACACATTCCAAAACACAATAAAAGACCTGGAGTCAGATTTATAAAACTGGCGTATGAACAATTTGAGCCCAGAAACTTGCGTACGCCACTTTTTACGCCATGGTTGTGATATATAAAATCCAAACTTGACGTGAAAATGTGCGGTGCCTCACGCCAGCTCTGACCCATGCGTACGCTCATTTTGGAGACGTGAAACTGCGACACAGATGGTGAAGTGAAGAATTAGAGCCACACTGTGTAATGATCACTGTCAGATATTTAGTTTACCTTCANTACTCTAAAGCAAAATGAAGGAAAATCTCTGTCAATTACAGATATTCTGTTCACGTGAGCAGCTGTCAGTCAGCACCTGTCATCCTCCAGACACACGAAGGAGTGTGTCTGAACCAATCAGTTTTGTTGGCATTGATCATCTGACTTATTTAAATACAGCTTAACATTCATGAGGTACTTTACATTGACTGTTTATAGTTGAGTGTGGGCGTGTAGAGGGTAGAACCTGAGGCGGGACCTCGTGCGCAAACTCTGACATGAGGCTGTGATTTATAAAGGAAAGATGCGCAGAAACATGCGTACGCACTGTTTTATAAATCTGAACTTTTTTTGGCGTACGCCTTTTCCACCTTTTGGCCGTACGTTCACTTTTAGTATGGTTTCCACGCAATCCTTTATAAATGAGACCCCTGGGCAGGTATACATATCACCCACCTTCTTTAGTTTTAAACTAAAGATAATCTCATGTTTAGAAATGATAAAGTTGTAGCCGTTTTGGTCAAACCTTAAAAACAATGTTATACACAACCTCATGACATTTTAAGAAGCCATGCTCGGAGTATTTCCTGCAAACAGCTTTTCACATTTTTTGCAGCTGGATGTAAATTTTCCTACTAACATCTATGCACGTGTGTTTTATTAACTTTTTGCAATAATTGTACGATTTTTTAACACAGAAACGCAGAATGATGGTGGTCCATGAGCGAAAGCTCAGCTTACACGAGAAACATCATTTTGTTTGACAGCAGCTCTTTTAATAACATGAAAGGAAAAAGTTCCATGTGTTTACGACTCGGGCAGGATGGTACCAACTTTAAATTGCAAGCAGAGGACGTGCTCGGGCTTTGTGGGACAAATATCCTTGAGTCACTGTGGTGTGGCATCTCTGCCATTAATTACAGCCTGCCTGGTGTGTGGAAGCTGCTAAAGACTATCTGAGGACTCAGCAGATTATCTCCCGATGGGAGCACTTTGAAAAAACATAAATCTACTACTTCTGCTTCGCTTCTCTTTCTTTTCTTTACCCAGCCCACTGCTCTGTCTGTGAATCTGGGGGTCTTCACATGGTGTCCATTATAGTTAAAGAAGAATAATGATGATCAGTTAAGACCACCAGAGCATTTCTTTAAAGACAATGTTTTATTATATATTTTATTTGTCCTACTTTTTTTGCCTACTTATTTTATTTTGTTTTTAATGATTAGGACTTTTAACAGATTTGAAAACAGAAATGTAATGAACATTAACCACTCTGGATCCTTTACGAGGCCTCGGTCTTAAAACTGAGGTATAAACTGTTTGAGGCAACCGGAAGCTGCATCTGATTCACAATAATTCTGTGTTCAAAAACTGCTACTTTGGTTTTTAACAATTTTTCCCCTACAAATGCTAAATAACATGGTTATTTAAGACGATAACGTTTATTTCGTTAAACTCTTTATGGGCCCTTGCCTTGACGTGATCAATGAATTAAAAAAAAGTAAAATTTGTATGTGATTATAAAATATGTGTACTTTTGTGTAACAGTTATCCATTTTTTAAAGAGTTAAAAAAAGTTTGAACTAGTAAGATTTTTTGTCCCCGTGATAAATAAGTCCTGATAAACAAGGAACAAACTTAATGAAATAAAGACAAATGTTGTTCATTTCCACATTTCTTTCTCAGTTTTCCTTTCGAGTTTTTTTAGATTCTATCTGTACAACTCTGCAGTTTACCGGGTTGTTTTGCTGATTTTTGAATGTTGTACAGCTAAAAGGTTCATCCTGAGATGAAAAACAAATCATGGCAGCTTAAGAAAGTGTCAGATGAGCGAAGTAAAATGACAATTATCAATACATCCTTTGCATGCATAATTCAGCATTCCTGTCCTATAACTGCTAGTCATAGAAGGACGAGGTGAGTCGAAGCAAATTTAATTCAAATGAAGACAATGAGTCTCTGCATGAGCTCATCATCTAAAGATCCCCTCTGAACAAACGAGAAGACGACTGGCTTTCTGCGTTCGCCTGAACAAAAGACATCTATAGTTACATCTTCTTGGTTACAGAAACACGACACACTGTTTTTACTCCAACACGTTCGACGCTCTTCAGATTGTTCTCCTCGGGGGATTCGATGTGTAATTTGGTAATTTTTCCACAGCTACCTTTTAGTGTTTTTACAACTTTTTCTGTGAAGGAATGCAGTCAAACAAAAGGCCCAGTGTGGCATCAGAGCACAGTACAATATGTTTCTGGAGGTTTATTCATACCCATAATGCATCAGTACTGAGGAGGTTGGGTTACATACATAACAATGACAGTCGATGGTCTTTTGGTTGTCTTAATGTACAAAGAATTCCCCTGTTTTCTGTCTTTTTGTGTGAATGTCTTATAACTGGTGTCACCTTTAAGTATGGTAAGAAAACACTCAGCTGAAATTTATGGAAATCACCTACAAATTTGCAGGACGTTATATAAATGTTTTATTTAAAAAAAATCTTGTTCTAATACTATCAAGTAAATTAAGATATGTGAAACATGCAGTAAATCTAATTACAAACATGGGAATTTACTGAAAAAATTAAGGCTTAATGCTGAAAATTTTTTGCTGAATAGCTAAATTAGCTGAAATTATCCTAAAAATGCATTAAAAGTAGCTGAAATTGCTTAAATTAGCACAAATAGAAAAGGCATGTTTGGTGAATTCAGCTTTATAACAAAAGGTGTTGTCGGAAAAAAATGCTCAAATTTCCTAAAAGGTCGCTAAAAACACTGACCGCTAAAATTAGAAGGAAAAAAACAGCTGAAAGAAGCATGAAAATCTTAAAATAGCAGAAAGAAGCTGAATAAAAGCACATAAAAGTGACAATTAGAAGAACATCAATGTTCAACTTTCTCACGAAAAAGTGAATTTAGCTGAAAAAAGGCTCAAATTTCCTAAAAAGTAGCTAAAAACACAGAAAACAGCTGAAATGACAAAAACAGCTGAAAGAAGCATGAAAGGCTTAAGATAAAACAAGCTGAAAGAAACACATGAAAGTGGCAATTAGTAGAAGAATATCAGAAAAGGCAAGGATGATAGCCAAAAAGCAGGAAAAAGCTAAAATCAGCTAATTRAAAGCTAAAGGAATCTGAAATTAGTAAGATAAGAYAAGATAAAACTGTATTGATCCCACATTGGGGAAATTTGCACATTACAGCAGCTGAATACAGGACATGGTGAGATAGAAGAGAGAAAGAAAAGAAAAACAAAAAAAAAAACACTATACTCATGATACTGTATATAACAATGTACATGTACATAGTACAAATATTAAATATATAAAAATTTTAAATTATTGACCACAGTTTGCACAGTTTTATATTTAAATTAAAGATATTAAATATTAAATAAGGTACAAAGGAGTTTAAAAAAAAAGCAGAACGAGAACAAAAGGTAAAAAGTATAGTAAATATCTCTATTCGTTTTCAATGAGAAGAAAATAATTGAAAAAGCTAAATATCCCAAAAAGTATAAATTCCTGAAGTACCAAAAGTCAAAGTCAGAATATTTTGAAGCAGCAATAAATTGTTGAAATAGCAGAAAAATTGCAGAATGATATTAGTGCMAAAATACTGGATCAAAATTTCAGTAGTGTGAATTCTTTATAAGCATTCACACAATTAGGTGTAATTGTACTTTTGTTGGATAAAAGCCAATAAATTGGGTGAAGGGGGGCACAGCGACAGCCATTGTTCCCCCTATCACTGACCACGGTATCTGACTTGGCTGATGTGTCCTGTCACCCTTCTACACCAATCTCTGTGACAGCTCCTCTTCACATGCTTGCATTCAGAGGCAGGCGGGGGCCTGAACTTGCTCTGTCACTCCACAATACCCAGATTCCTACAGAGGAAAGAGGGGGCCCCCACGGGGACCCAAATCGCTAAAGCAAAGTGTCATCCATCAAGCTAGGCTCAGTGGGGACGTTAGGGCAAAAGGCAGAAAAGGGATGAACAACATACGGGAGGGAGAAGTAACAGGGAGCGACAGAAACAAGCAGTGGGAGGGGGAGACTGAGAAAGAAGCAGATTGAAATACAATGAAGTGCAAGAAAGAGGCAGAGCTGGACTCGCTGTTTGTTTAGGGTTGTCTCTGTTATTGTGTCACCGTGGCACAGGGGTCACCGGGGTGCTTCTCGGACACCGGGGGCTGCCGTGCTCCGCTGATGACCCTGCGACTGAGCATATGTCACAAGTCTAGCGCGAACAAGGGCACTGCCTCTGCTGAGGCACACGTCATTAGCACCATCTGTGACTGTACCCACCCAGGAGGCCTTGGTGTGTGCAAATACATGAGTTTGAGTGGAAAACGAAGGAAGACGGGACACTTCTTCTGTTGTTTTGGTGTCTTCCAGGTTTATGTTTATTGAATAAATTAAAATGAAAACAAATAACACTTGCAAACCTAAATAAATTTGTTGGTTATAAAACAACCTAACAAAAAAATACTAATGTGACGAGCTAACAAACTACAACAACCTTTGTCTCATCAGTCCCAGAAACTTTGGCACTAGTCCATTTCGATGAATCCCTGTCTGGTATGGGTTGTGTTTTTCTGCTAATAGGGCTGCTCTTTTTGGTTTTCCTATATGAACCTTATTGTGAATTTAAATGGTGCAGTCAAAAAGTGAAATACATTGGATGGATAAGGTTTTCTTTGCTGTTTTTCTACCATTCACACTGTCTGATCAACCTAGGGTTAGCTTCTCTCTTATGTCCACTTCCTTGGAGGTTTGTCATGATTCTATGAACTCCTGTCTGTTTGTTTTTAATAATATTGGCAGCTGTGGTCAGAGGAACATGAACCTGCTTGAAGATGTTCTTATAACCTTTACCTTTAACATGGATGATTGTATTATAAATTCTTATCTTTTTAGATAGTTCTCCTTTTTTGACTGTTTTCTTTTTACTCTGTTAATTGTGATAAACACATTGATAGCAAACTACACAGTGGTCGGTGACTTACTTGTTGAAACAACGTTGTGTTTTCAACCATAACTGATCATATCAGTGTTGAGTCAACATTGATTAGACGTTGGCATTTCAATCATTAGAATTCAACCATGAAACATTGATTCAATAACATCTTTTCAATTTGGCTAGTATTGGATTTGTTGTTTGATGGGTGATTCACCATCAATCGTTGATCTTAACCAAAAATCAACTTTTTTACCATAATTCCAGTGTTGTATAAAGTACCTCAAAGTAACACTTGAGTAAAAGYACAAGTATCGTATCATAAAAATACTTTGGTAAAAGTTAAAGTCTTCTCTAAAAATATTACTTGAGTAAAAGTCTTAAAGTATCTGATATTTTTTGTACTAAAGTATCAAAAGTAAATTTCTGACAGAAAATCTTAAGTATTAAAAGTAAAAGTACTGATCTAAAGTGAGCAGTTATTTACCAAAATGACATTTATTGGGAGGTGACTTCTCAAAAAAAWTTTTTTTCTAAAGGCGTGCAGCCGTGATGGGTTGTATACAAGCTAATATGGTATCAGAATGGTATATATTTATACTTCTCATGCAACCAAAATTAAATTCACTCTATCCAGGAGACACAATTTATCAGGATAGTATTTTTTTAAGTAATAACTCCTAATAAAATAGGAGTAACGACTTTCTACTTCTTACCTTTTAAAAAAATGTAGTGAGTAGAAAGTACAGATAATTGTGTAAAAATGTAACGAGTAAAAGTAAAAAGTATGGTGAAAAATAATTACTCAAGTAAAACACAGATACCCAAAAATTATACTTAAGTACAGTAACAAAGTATTTGTACTTAGTTACTTTACAACTCTGCATAATTCAACATTGAATTAACATCTTTTGCTAAATGGGTTGTGATACTATAAACATCAAGAATTAAATGTCTGTATGATGAGGATTATTTGATTGTACCAACAAATCTGTTTATACTAAATAAACAACAAGTTACTTTTTCACAATTTGTGTATACTTTAAAACTTAAGGCATGCCATATAAATTAAACAGCTGCTCAAATCTGAGTCCATTCTCATGAGAATGAAGTACTGTTTCAATGAGATGTTAGAGTTTTAACAAATGTATCCACGTCTGGAAGAGGTGTGGTTTAAAAGTCGGGGTACAGATTGATTATGGATGCATCTAAGTGTGTGTGACTTTGAGTCGGCATATAGTTTTACACACATACCAGTGGGTCCAAGGTATCAGTATGGCAATGATTACAGCCCTTTGGGAGGGCGAGTAAGACAGGACGAGGGTCCGTTTGCTTCAGTTGTGTTGAGTCCAGATAGAGGAAATGCTGGAATAATAAGAACAGGAAGGGTAAATGGCCTATCAAACACACCCCTCTCTGACCTCCCCTGAGCCTGGCTGACCAGGATGAAAGATCCAGCCACTTTCTTCTACTTAATGGTTTCCTCGGTAATCAGTGCAGCGGAAGTGCTCCAGTCCAGGGTGATTAGCCAGGGCTAGGATTCCTTAATCGTTGCAGCCCCGTTCTCATGCTTTGAAAAAAAAAGAGGGAGTAGAAAGGAGAGAAGAGGAAGCAAGGGTGATAACGGGGCTGTGTGTTCAAAGAGAAGGAGAAGGGGTAGAGATGTTTGGATACAAGGGAGATCTGGGGACGACTTCAAGCTGGGAAGTCGGAGTCGACGGAGACTTTGTTGTGTAATTCATCAGCAGAGATCATGCAGGTTTCATTAAGTCTCCGAGGTCAAAAACCACCGCAGTTAATCTGTGGGAAAACAGACGTTCATACCATGATTACAGGTCTGAATATATGTCCACTAAACAGTGATGACTTACAGCGTACAGTTTTATAAGATGTGTGTTTTATTTGACATATTGGTGTTTTTAGAGGCTTTCAGCAGCTTTAGTGCTGAATAAAGTTGTATATTTGTCAGACAGTAAAATGAGAGCCTATCTGTGGGCTGGCAGTGACTGATGATTGGGTCAAAGTATTTAGCTGAACCACAGAAATGGCAGACAGCGTGAGTCACTGTTCCAGGCAGCGCTCTCTTTGTTCCCACAGGTTTGGGTTTTAAAGTAGAGTGGTAAGTCTTAACCGTCTTTTTTTTTTACTCTTTGTTCACAGCAAACATCTCTGACTAACTCGCATTAAATTTTTTTTCCTGGTTTGACAGTGCACAACATAATCACTTTTTTAATAATAATGATAATTAGAATAAAAATGCATTTTTCTCTGCCGCTTCTGTGGAAAGAAGACAATTGGGTGGTTGTACTAGAGTGTGTGTTTATCTGTTTGCAACACATATGAACCAGTGGGCAGAATATAATGAACTTCTCAGAGGGTAATGATTGTAGGTGCATCTACAACTGATTAATCTTTGGAGTGAACATGATTCAGTATGGTCACCACAGCTAATCAGCCTTAGCGAACACAAGAAACGACTCTAACTCTAAGAATTTTACAGATTTTGAGCTAAAATTTGGCGTGAGAATCATTCACGACAAAATGTGAGCATTTGGTGCAATGTTTTTGTAACAATAACTTGAACATTCACTGTTTATGCCAACCCTATCTGATAGCAATATTTAATGAACAATTGGATGGTTAAAAATAAAACTATCAAAATATTTTAAATTTTGGCATGCAAGGTGGATGGCAAAACTTACTTTCAGGGGATATTTGTTTTATTTTATATGTATAATTTGTTCAAGCATAAAAGTTAAGTTGATAGAAAGTCTTGTGTCATATATAGTGCTGCTTTCAGGTTTGGTTCCTGAACTGAAATAATATAATAATATTTTTCATTTTAATAATTATTGAATGTTTGTAATTTAAATAGTAAAGAAACAATTACATATACWGAACTAACATAACACCCATTTTAAAGAAATTAGTTACTCTGTAAAACATCTAAGAAAACATTTTGTTTTCTAAATGGTCCCTGAGTAGGAATAAATTAAAGACAACTCCCAGCGTTGTTTTTGGGCACTGTCATAAATTGAAAGGATAAACTGACAATATTAGTTTTGTCTGTTTTTTTAATCACCCACCTTTTTATTTTTCTTGTCAACAGTGACTTTATAAAGTTACAGCATTCTTCAAACATGACACAAATATCCAAGCCTGTGTGACAGTTTAGGGATTCATTTTCTTCTTCTTGGAATTTCCCCCAAACACTCACACTATTATCAAGGTTCCCACCAAGTCAAACATTCTTGGGCCTTGCATTGTTTTCCCCTGCTATGTTTCAGGGATCACATAGCATCAGTTGGCTTACAGAGTGCGTTTGTTGATGTGCACATGCTCACAAACAGGTATCACTCATGTCATGTGTGACACCTCCCCCCCCCCCCAACCTGAGCTTTTCTCAATTTCTGGGAAAGATTTGTCATCTCATCTTTACATATCTTGACCTTCAAAATACCCCGAATGCATATTTCTGCAGAAATACACAAGCACACAGTCACAACGCAAACGTGGTTTGTTTCTCGTAACAAATGCATGCAGAGACAGACTGGTGACCGTAGAGCATTTGAAATATGTCTGAAAGAATTGTTTTTCCTCTGGTCTGTTTTATGTTTTAGTCCTGGGGGCTGAGCAGGTGTGTGTCTCTAATTCCATTACTCTCATACCTGCACACACCCCTCTGTCCTTACCTCAACTTACACACTCCTTACTTCAGCCATTCTTGTGTGCATTATGCTAACAATAGCCAAATTGCTTGTGTGCACATGTCAAGTTAAATCATCCTAATCTCATGTTACAAAACATCACACCATGCCCTGGAGCTGACAGGCAGGCAGAGGATGAGAAAGGTGAAAAATGAAAACCTCTCAGGCCGTTTACACATTTTTGGTAGCGATACATAATACAGCCCAATAAGTACCAGGTCACTATTTTGTACCTGTTAGGTACATACCAAGTATTTTCATAGGAACCCTGTACCGGGTACACACCTGGTGCTTTCTGGACAATTACTGAACTAATACTTTTTTAAATAGGTATGTATCTAGTACATATCTGGCATTTACTGGAGATTTGCTGGGTAAATTTCAGGAACATACCTAGTACTTACTGAGATAATCCAGTTTTTTAACAGTGTACCGGGTATGTTCCAGACATGCCTGGCACTTACTGGGTATGTACCTGGTACAAACCTGCTACATACTGGTAACTACTTAATGAGTAAATATGGGTACTTAACTGTTACCTACCATTTACTTGCCAAGCTAACCCATTTTTATAGGTACATATATGGTACTTACCAAGCTAAGAATTTTTTAACTGGTACATACCAGTCATATTCTATGCATACCTGGCAATTATTGGGTATGTACCTATACTTACCTGTTGCATACTAAGGAGTTCATATGGGCACTTAACTGTTACATACCATACATGCCAATCTAACCCAGTTTTAAGGGTGCATATCAGGTACTTAGTAACTATCTGGTACTTTTTTGTATGTAATGGTTTTTTACCTGGTCTAAGTGAAAATATGTGATAGTTACCATGTACAGTGTGTAGCCGGATAATTAAATGTTAAGTAAAGCCATTTCCATTAGGCCAGATTCTTGGAACCGGCCCTTTTTTTAGTACCTACTTTGTTGTGGTTCCAAGTGGTCCCAGTTGACACCAAAATGCGACGTCAGAACACTGTTCGTCACTGATTGGCTAAGGGGAGGAGTCACTGGTTGCGTCTGAGCTGCCTTTACAACAACAACTCAAGGCGCCCTTTTTTCAATTGTAGCATTGACATTAGTCGTGTTTCCATCCAACTTTAATTCGAATTTTAGCAAATTTTTAAAATTTCAGAACTTATTCGGCAAATGTTTTTCCATCTCTCATTTTGCGCATTAACTCTTTTTTTTGTTGAAAAAAACAAAACAAAAACCACCTCCACCAACCGCCCAAAACACACCCACTGGAACCGGACTGGAACGTCAATGGAAAATCACCCGAAGTGACCCGTTCTGACACTTACCGTACCGACACTACACTAAGTGGCATTAGTGGAAAAGGGGCATGATGGTACAATTTCTGTATTGGACTGTATTATGTATTGCTATCATTTTTTACTCATCATCTTCAGCATCTCTTACATTCAATGGTATCAACAGTTAGAGCTTTAAAAGTTTCATGTTTCTACAACCTTTTGCCATTTCAACAGATAAAAAAGATGCATTGAAAGCAAATATGTGAGAAAGATGACAGACACTCTGAAGGTCGTGCAGAAGAGTTGGGATAAAGCTGGTAGACACAGGGATAAGAAGGGAGAGCTCAACAGACAGACAGATGCAGCGAACGTTTCTGTCTCACCGTCCTGTAGTCAGTGAGCTGTCAGCGATCCTCCTTGCCTGCTCTATGGGTGCAGCCCCGCGAGCCATCGCATTTCAAATAGCCTTATAAATCAAGAGATGTGTTATGTCACCCTGCCACTGCCATTAACAAAGGGAAGAGAAACCACTGCCCCCCCYCCACCCTTATTTTTGTGCAGCTCATAGGGTTTATATTACTGTGTGCATCCCCTAAAGAACCATTAATACTCTTCATTAGGCTTGTTCCCATGAAGTAACTGAAATTTAAGAAATGCTGTATGTCTTTATCATTGGAAACTTACAGGAATTCTTGTCATCAGATGAACCAAAGTTGAACTTATGATCACCCCAATACTAGGTTAAGATACGCACCTTCGTACTTAGTTTTTAAAAGTACTAGATACCCTTAAGACACTTAACTTCCAATAATTGCACATTTGTGAGCAGTGAAAATGAGGAACTACAGGTTTAAGGACAATTCTTATTTGATCATTTTTGTAAGCAACCCTGCAGTGGTAGCATTATGAACTGTTTCAAAGTATTCAATTATACTGTATACTCATAAAGGCATCCAACTAAAATCATTGCTCGTCTGTGAAAAATCTCACTATTCTGTGTTGGAGCAACTCTTCCAAACAACTTATCCTAATGATAGACAGATGGCAAAGGATTTTTTTTGCTACACCGCTGTGCTTTGTGTCACCTTGAAAACTTCCTTTTTTTGTTGCTTTCACGCCTCATCCGACCTTCTGCACCTGCTGCAAAACAGTTTTCCCTGCAAAGTGAGTCACCCATGCTGCACACAAGTCAYGGTTGCTGGGATTAAATATAGGAATCATGCACAGAGGGGTAATCAGGAGTTCTGAACGCAGGATCCCCTGAGACTGATTCCTGGCGTGTGACATGGCTGTCAAAACACTGCCGGATTGTTTTACCAACACACACACACACACACACACACACACACACATGCATACACACCAAACCCACTGTATGCACATGAATGAAAGCACACACATGCAAATAAAATCACATTGACAGATTGTTTCATCAACTCCATAGGCTTGACTGACACCAACTCTCCTGGGTATCCCCTCAGCACCTTTCCTTTAGAGGGGTTTTTCAGTCTAATGATTTGGTTTTGCACGTGGTTATTTAATACATGTTTATTTTGAAATGCACTGTTTGTAACTATTTACAGACATGAATTCTGCCTTTATAATGCAGCATATTGCTCCTTGATTTTATGCTTAGGAGGTGAACCTTTTTAGCATGTATTGAAAAGGGTCTTGCAAGGTGTTGGGTTCTGTCTGCCATTCCATTTGCCAAATCATGATCTTTTGAACATGTCAAAAATCCAATAACTTTATTAAACCACATTGACATATGGCAGTTAATTCTGTAGCCGTATGTCACTATGGAGAATATCTTGCTTAAATGTTTCCTGTGACAGATGCTACTTTTAGGCTAATAAGTAGTAATTGATGATTAAATTTGAATTTAGTGGCCTTGCTCTGGACAGTGTCTTTGGCCTGAAGCCACTAGGAGGGGGGAGGGGTAAAGGTACAGACAGACTGAGAGACTCCGTCCTGCATAGCTCTGCCTGTCCTTCACAAAATATATCTGGATTATACCAGGAAAGGTGAGCGATCGTGTCTTTGCCCTTGTCTGAGTATCATCATCATCATCATCATCATCATCATCATCATCATCATCATCATCATCATCATCATCATCATCAACAACACATACTTCAAACATTGACAAAATGTGTCATTTTTTAAGCTTCGACTTGTTACCAAAATGCACCGTATGAACCAATGGACAGATTTCAAATAAGTTTTATTTTTTTCTATTTGTCCTCAGTAAAATATAATGCTGATGTTACTTTAAATTTAGGGATGCACTCCTCTCCTTGGGCTGCTACCTTATCGTGGTGGAGGGGTTTGAGTGTCCCAATGATCCTAGGAGCTATGCTGTCTGGGGCTTTATGCCCCTGGTAGGGTCACCCATGGCAGACAGGTCCTAGGTGAGGAACCAGACAAAGCGCAGCCCGAAGACCCCTTATGGATACAAACATTGGATATGGCGTTCCCTCGCCCGGACGCGGGTCACCGCTGCCCCCCCCTCTGGAGC
>NW_013952452.1:2276948-2279058 GCF_001266775.1 Austrofundulus limnaeus | reverse complement strand
ATGGATGGATGGATGGATGGATGGACAATATATTGGCATTAACATCGGTATCGGCCGATATTGGTCATTTTTTTGAATATCGGTATCCAATAAGTAAAACTGGGCCGATGTTAACGTCTGATATTCATTTCCCCTTTCTGTTTCTGTTTCGGGAGGGGAAATAATTGGTCTAGTGGTATCAGTTTGATCATGATAGTGTTAGTGATGCTGTGCAGCCAGGAATAACTGAAGTAGAGAGCCATGCCATCAGTCTGGTCATTTTTTACAGTATCAAAAATAGACGAGTTTATTCGTGCGTATATGTATATAAATAGTCTGTGTAATATCAGTAAATATCGGTTATCGCCTGTAACACCAATAATATCTGATACCGATATCGGCTGCAAATTTTATATCGGTGCATCCCTATTTAAATACTTTACATGTTCAAATTAGAAGAAGAAGAAGATAAAGAAACAGCCTTTATTGTCCCACACAGGGAAATTCAGGATTATAGACAAATTATAGACAACAAGCATTTCCATTGCAAATGTGCGCAAAACTTTGTCGATATTCTGTTAATGTCGAAAAACACAGTTTCACAACTGCAGTGTTTCCATTARGTAAGAAATGCTATTAAAGTCACTCGTGAATACGTTTGTTCTCGCGATAAGTCATTACAAACATGGTGGCAATGGATGTAAACACATAGCATGTTGCTACCAGGACACTAGCGCTCATCATCAGAGGAGACGTCGGCRTCTTTTATCGAGGCTTTCCAGAGACAAGTCCCTACTTGGGAGTGACTATGTGTACTGTGTTTTTGGGAAATTGTAGTCGATGAGTTTACTACTTTCTTTTACTACTTCTTTGATATTACTACTACTTCTTCTTCCTGTTATCTTCTTCATCGTTGTCTTTTTTGCCACTAGAAACAGCCGGTTGTTGATCACGTGACTCCCGTGATGCGAAAAGTGTTTCCATTGCAGTTTTGCGAAAAACACCAATTTCGATACGGCTGAAATACCACCTCATCCTAGCGCAAAAACATTTAGTCAAAAAACATATATATATTTTTTGAATTGACGTGTTTCCATTGAGAAAATTAATTTTTGAAATTCTAATTTGCGCATTTTCATGGTCGATGGAAACACAGCTAATAAGATCACCTGGAAGTTTAAGTCTTATATTATATATGATATTCACAAATGTTCTTGTTTTCCATCTCCTCAAAATGTACCGTTCTCTACTTGAGAACATCTACACTGATCATTCTTGTTCATTTGAACGTCCACAGTCTGCCCTAATAGTGATATTAGAACTGAATTAGTCATTGTATTACCAGTGAAATTGCATTGTTTTTAAAATGCACATAAATTAGGATTTTTTTGTGAAATCTTACTACAAGAATGCTTAAAAATATTTGGATTATTTCAAACTTCCTGGGTGTATAATTGGAGTGAAAATGGGTTGAAATAAACAAATGGCTCCTATAACACACTGACTAATCAGGCTTTCTCAACCGATTTGACCAGCAGCGCCAACACAAAGTAAAATCCCCCAAGACTCTCCTAAATGAATAATCTGCAAATTAGGACATGGAAAAACATTCTAATGATGCCCAGCAAATCATTTGACATCTCAGCCTGTCATGTTTGGGGAATGGCCTTCAGACCTAACTTTGTTGCATTATACATCAACCCATACCCTAAAAATCCCATTTGCAATCCAGGGGCAAATCGTTTCAATTGTGGGTGGGTGTGGGTGTGTGTGTGGAGAGGGATAGTTGATTTCTATGCTTTGGCAATTCGATATCACAGCACTTGAGAGTTATCATCAGAGTGGCTCTAAGCTCTGAAGCAATTCATAATTGTGTTCTCTCATCTCATATTGCAGTGGTTGAAGTTTTGACTTTTTATTTTCTCTGCAGCACACACACACACACACACACACACACACACACACACACACAAACACACACAAACACACATAATCACACGTCTCATCCCAGCACTTTTTTGATGATACTTTAAATGGTGTAAAGTTGCATCTTGCTGTTTGCACACCTGTGTGTGTGTGTGTGTGTGTGTGTGTGTGTGTGTGTGTGTGTGTGTGTGTGTGTGTGTGTGTG
>NW_013952452.1:2261222-2273723 GCF_001266775.1 Austrofundulus limnaeus | reverse complement strand
GTGTGTGTGTGTGTGTGTGTGTGTGTGTGTGTGTGTGTGTGTGTGTGAAGGAAGACTCTCTCCACCTGTGCTGGTTGGGAGTTAATCCGGTTAGGTCCCAGACTCGTCTCCGTGGCTGAGCGGCGTGGTTGAAGCTCCACAGAGCCCCGCGGGGGCCCGAGGCGCCTCTCCAGCCCAACGCCTCGACTTAAGCGCGGCACGGTAAGGAGATGAGGCCGGCTCGGCCCTCGTTACAGAAATTAGATGGATCAGGGAGTAAACATAACCAGCCTTTTTTCTCCATATATGATCCCAGGCTCAGAGCAGACAGAAAGCAGGGATTGGGGGGGACTGGAGGGGAGGGTGGAAGAGAAGGCGAGATTCCTGCTCTAATTACTTCATGGGTCACTGCTCCTGCAGGCAGATGTCAAAATCCAACACTTTCTGATGTGGGGAGAGCACCGGAGAATGAGAGGGTTAGAATTCAGAGGCGAAGGATACGGAGAACATTATGGAAGAGTAATGAGGACAGGAAAAAAAAGAAGAAGAGGTTTTTGGAAACTATAACRTGGTGAATTGAAGAGAGTAGATATAGATAAAGCTGGAGGAGGATAAAAAAAAGGAGGGGAAAATGGATGAAAGGAGAAAGTGGGGGAGGGTGTAATAGAAGCAGGGAGACAGAGGGAGAAAGCGGTGRGGGACGGATCGAGGGGGTGTAACACGTTGTCAGAAAAGTGGGAAAATGTGGCAGTGATGACACAGATTTGTTGTGGAGTGGCGCTGACCTGGGATGGCCTGTGTCTGGCAGAAAGGTAGCAGACAAGGCCTTTCAGATTCACCTTGTGCCCCAGGCTCACCGAGGAGAGAAACCCTGACACCTAAATGAAACGACAAACAGGCACTGCTACAGCGGGACTTATTTTATATCCTTTAGTATCAGAGTGGTGATATGTCCACGTTAGCATTACACTAAATCCAGTTTGTGGTAATTCTTCTCTGTTGAATTAAATAATAAACAATAAACCTTTTTTTCTTTTTTATTTTAATCTGTGCCTGTAAGAAAAGCTCAGGCACATTAAAGATTGATGCAAAAAATACAATGCTAGAACATTTTATTTTCCATTTTTATTCAAAATTTGTAAATTCAACTGGYCACCTGTACAAGGTGTGCCCCGCCTCTCACTCCCCTATCTGTAGCCTGCGACAGAAAAAAACAGTAAATAAGCTATAAACATTGGTTTTAACTCAATTTTTGTACCACATAAGCAGCATAAAGATGTACAACTTCTATTTAAGCCTCTTCAATAGATGCCAGTGCTGTCAACCTGTTTTCAGCCTCTTCTGTTGTTTCAATCAAACCCACCAGGTTGCTGACATCTGGTCACAAACTTTGCTTACACACTTTCAGTTTAGGCAGTTTTCAACTGCTATGAGAGGAATGTTGTATTGTATTTTTTGCCATCTGATATTAACAAAATATTTCCAACAATATGACTGTTTTCATACAGTATAATACATTAATACAGCAAAGCCAAAAAAAAAACCTAAAAAGGAAATGTCAAGACTTGTTTTAATTGGCTGTCAAAGTGCCAAGCTGTGCAGAGATGCCTCATCATACTCATATATTGCTTCTAGAGGTGCTATATGTCTTGTAAAGCTCAGTGTTGAGGCTTGTGAGTAAATAAAAGCCTGTCAACATCTGAATATTGCTGAAATTTAAAACAAAGCAACCCACTTTCACAAACACCTTCAACCAGAGAAAACGAGTTGAGGAGCTGATAGAAATTGTTAATAAACCTGACCTTTTTGCGAACACCTCTCATAAAAGGTTCTTATTGCTGATTTTATATTGCAAATAATCAACATATTTCTCCTGTTGTTTAAAGGAAATCTATCTTGAGAAGATGAAACCACAGCACAAAGCGCTACATGTAGCTAATAAAGCTGTTGAATAAGCTCATTGTTATCGAGGAGAGGAAGGTTTAATTTAACTTAACAATTTTACTAATTGGAGTGAAGAATTACTCCAATAAAATGCTTTTAGAAATTATTTAACCCATAATTCTGATTCATATCCAAGCAGTAAAAAGTTAATTTGAACAGGCTCCTCCTGTTTTATTGTCATGCTGTGTCGTACTGTAAACGGCATTGCACTCTGTATCTCTTGTATGCATATTTGTTTGTCTATTAACAAAATATATCATGAATCACTGGACAGAATTCAGGGGAACACATTTTTTAATGTATGTATGTATTTAAGCAACTCAGTACCTTTTTAATTCAACCTGATTCAAGATGGCTGCCACAGCTATCAATCTTAAAAAAGGCTATATCTTTTTGTCAGTTTAACTTTTCAGTGTTGTATCAAAATGTTACAAGATTATTATAATTCCCATTTATTTTTGGTAAATATATTTATATAGACTGTCCACATGTAGCAGTACTTTGCTGGTGGAGCTGCTGTAAGTTAATTACAGTAAATGAAGAGTGAGAAGTGCACTGCCCTTCACAYATAGACCTGGGTTTGTGTGTAGGTTGGTTGTTGGTTGGGGGTCAGTGTCGTGCGGGCTCTCTGAGGCCAGATTGAGGCTGATTTGGTCTCAGTGAATATGTTTCACTTCCCCCTCAGTGAAGCAGGCATGCCCTCAGGTCCTGATTTACTCTTGATTTGTGGGCTGCCTCTGTCAAAACTATGCACCRTTCAGGCCTACAGATAGTACAAATAAAACACACACATGCATTCATGAATTTACACAAAAAAATTTATAAACATGCAGGATGATGGATGGGTAGATAGATGGATAAATGGTTAAATAAATGGGTTGATAAATAGATATATTGATAGATAGATGGGTTGGTAGACAGATAGGTGGATAGATCGATCAGTAGGTAGATGGGTAGATGAGTGGATTGATARATGGGTAGAAGGATAGATGGGTAGAAAGGTACATGGGTGGGTAGATAGATGGGTTGATAAATAGATGGATGAGTGGGTAGACAGAAGGGTAAATGAGTAGGTAGATGGGTAGTTGTGCGGATAGATAGATGGGTTGGTTATTAGAGAGGTGGGTAGATTGATGAGTGGGTAGATGGGTAGATCGATGGGTAGAAAGGTAGATGGGTGAGAGATAGATGGGTTGATAAATAGATGAGTGGGTAGATACATGGGTAAATGAGTGGGTAGATGGGTAGTTGTGTTGATAGATAGATGGATTGGTTAATAGAGAGATGGGTAGATAGATGAGTGGGTAGATGGGTAGATCAATGGGTAGAAAGGTAGATGAGTGGGTAGATAGATGGGTAGATGAGTGGGTAGATAGACGGGAAGAAGGATAGATTAATAGAAAGGTATGTGGGTGGGTAGATAGATGGTAGATGGGTGAGAGATAGATGGGTTGATAAATAGATAGATGAGTGGGTAAGATGGGTAAATGAGTGGGTAGATAGATGGGTAGATGAGTGGGTAGACAGATGGGTAGAAGGATAGATGGATAGAAAGGTATGTGGGTGGGTAGATAGATGGTAGATGGGTGAGAGATAAATGGGTTGATAAATAGATAGATGAGTGGGTAGACAGATGGGTAAATTAGTGGATAGATATATGGGTAGAAAGGTATGTGGGTTGGTAGATAGATGGGTAGATGAGTGGGTAGATGGGTAGAAGGATGGGTAGATGGGTGGGTAGATAAGTAGATAGATAAATGGATAGACAGAAGCAGATGGAGATCCCTTCGGCAAACACTTCTAAGCTCAGGTCTCCAGGGGCTGCTGATATTTTCATTTCAATAGACCCTAAATATTCATTATTTTCCCTCTCCCCAGCTTGTCTTTAAACCCTTCTGCTGGCTGTTTGAGGCGTGAAGCTTTTCTCAAACTGGCAGCCCAGCCAGGAGAAGAGAAACGCTCATCATCAACCAGCAAGTGGGTGGGAAACAGCTCACAACTTTGATATGAGCTCATGGATGCAGTTCTGCACGTTGAGCTGATAAAAACGTTGAACACACGGTGCCAACAATGTGTCTTTGTTTTAACAAAGGCTCTTACTTGAAATCAGAAATATCAGGGCCTTCTTTAAGCCAGTCTTTGTTTCTCTGTTCAGCTCTCTCCTCTCTGGCCTCGCAGCCCCTGACGCTCTGTGTGTGAGTTTTAAGAGACCCCATTGACACTGTTGGATTAACATATATTAAGGGGTTAAATGAAAGTGCCATTATTGCGGTTAAAGAGTGAAAGTGACCCGTGGGATATTATGCTTTCCACTTGAAGCTATGAATAGCTAATGCTAAACAGCAGTGGGTAATGGGAGCACACTTCATTGATGGTGTCTATCAGAAGGAAATCTCCTCTTATAAAGCTGTTTAACTTACTGCTGCCAGCCTAAACAGCAAGGTTGTGTTGTAGAGTCAATAAAGTACTTTATAGTACCATTTTGAAAGAATTTTAGTTTTTTTACTTTGTATAATTATATGCTGTTAGGATCAAACCATTTCTGATTCACAACTAGAATGAACATCTTTTACAATATTACAGTTTACATATAGATTGTTTTATCTGTCACTTTAGTTTGTGAAACATGGAAGTTAGTTAAATGTTTTTCATCAGTAGCCGTGTTTCTATCAATCTTTTCTGTGCACATTTTGAAGTATCACATTAGAAAAGGTTGATGGAAACTGCAAGATTTAAAAAAATTCTCAATTTAGCAAGAAAAGGTTTTACACTCACTTGAGGTGGTTTTTGGATTCTTGTTTTAAAAAAGAGTTAATAATTCAAAGGGAATATGGAAACACATTTAACAAAAAGGTTTTGTCCTGATGCATCTCAGTAATCCAGGTTTTTTTAAAGGTTTTGTCGTCGCAGATATTTACCTCACCTGATTAATCAGCTCTTCCCGCTGTCATCTTCTTGAATAATCCCATAGAGAATTGCATTTATTTYTCAACATATCTGTACAGCATGTAACATCACCGATACTAGTTGATCTTACAGAACAATTACAACTTGCTCGATAGCAACAAATTCCTGAAAACTTCTCTCCATTGTCCTGAGATGTGAGGTCCCGGCTAGTTTGCAACCTCTACTTCCTGTTTATGTGTAACATCAAGTCTGACGAAAATACACTTTGTTTAGCCTGGTTGATTTGCAGCAAACTAGTGGATAGAAACACGCCTGATTCACTTTTCTCTTTTTTTATTTTTTGTAAAATTTTAAAAGTTTGCTCAAAATGTGTCTCATCAAAAACACATTAATTGGCTGAATTTTTTTTTTTTTTTTTAAATTTTTTTTACCTTTTGTTTCAACACTACATTACATGAAAACATGCATTTTGGTGTTAATTCATTTGTGCATCACTTTACAATAATTTAAAATTTGAAAGAGTTTAGAATAACTGTGAAACGACTTTGTTAAAAAATAATTTACAGGCTTCTTCTGACAATTCCTGTTTTTTTATCAAACAACATCAGGACTGGTTAGAAATAACAGAAGGGTAAAAATTGGACTACATTTTACAAGTGAACAGGTGGCTTTTGTAAAGTTTCTAAAGCTAGTTGGAAACAATAACGAAACATCTAAACTGCGTTAAGACTGACAGAAATAAGCAATCATGGCCTGTTGGGCACTGGAAACAGCAGAACTGTCATGGTTGCAGGTTTTGAAAGTGCAGACAGGACTCGGGAAATAAAGGAATTAATACTGATAAACAAGCTGTGGTGGCAGCAGAATACTTACACAAGGCAACATCAGTAAATAATAATAAATAAAATGATTAAAATGCTTTGCTTGTATCTAATGTTATGCCTTTTAGTTTGCCATAATTTGCCATTTTAATCATGCACAAAAATAAACCCTGCTCAGCTCCCTAATTTGTATTATAAACATGTCACTAAAATATTTTATGAAACCCAAACCMACACCTGTCTCACTGTGAACACAGGTGTGACTTTAGAACTGCAGTCCTGGCAGTACAAAAAAGATGTAGCTGCAGGTGTCAGTACCAGTGCAGGAGATCTGTGATGGGGATTTCCACAATCCACTCCTGTTGGCATGAATCTGAGGACCAGGTGAAAGAGAGAAGCGTGTCATCCCAGTAAGAAGAGATCTGGTTACTGCCGTCCTCTCTGAAAAGAAGTCGTTTTTATTTTCATRCATGCATCAAAGTTCAGATACAAAAACAAGTCGGTTTTCACGTAAACCACGGCGCTGATCAGAGGTAAGAATATTAGCTGCTGTTGGCCTTCTTTACGTTCCGCCCCAACACAGACATGTGCTGTTTTAATGTCAAATGTGAGCAAACGCATGAGAGTGATGGAGGAGAGCGGATGAGTGCGAGGCATCCATCTCGCCGCCTTGTGTCTGTCAGAGGAGAGTTGACATTGATGAGAGCAAACTGGATGGAGACAGCGTCCGTCCAGTCGGAGGCCTCATCATTATGGCTGCAGTCCTTTTGATCYTCCCCTTCACGCTCTCTCCATCGGTCCATTTCTACGTCAGTTTGTCTGTCTCCGTCTCTGCTGTCTCCTTCCTTCGGTCCGAAAGCAGATAGATGAGCGGTCGCTGTCTTGGCATGACACACATCCTTTTGTCTTTTGAGTTTTTCCACCTCACTGACCCCTTCTACCACACCAACCCCCCCACCCCCACCCGACCCCCACCTTTATCCACCCACTCACAGGAGTACATGCAACACTTCCTCCTGCTCTTTGTGAGAGGACCCGTCATGGAGGATGTGCATCACTTTGTGGGAAACTGTAATGATATTAGCTTGATAGCTGTCATGTGTTTATTCAGCAACACAATGACATCTTATGGAAGAAGACTTATTTTTACCAAGAGGTTTAACGAAAGCTCAAAACACTTCTAAATATCTGAGTCAATATTTTTGCTTAAACATTTGGTAAGTGAACAAATAATCTATTTTATTAAATGCTGAGCTTCTGTGCATGTACCAAATAGCTCCAAACTTTAATCCCAAAGTTTAAAAGACCACATCTATGCAGAAAGTTAACTTTAACATGTGCCGATGTGTGTGAGTCCTCAGAGGTCAAAGGTGAAATTGACTTTAGTTCCCTGTGAAGGGGAAGCACAGGTAATCTAATCTTGGTGAAGTCACCAGTTAAGATGCTGTTCTTTGTGAGAGCTGCTCTGAGGAGTGATGAGTGTACGCTCAGGTTTGTCATCCGTCAGAGGGCAGAGTTTTGTAGCTGCTTCTTTGAAAACACTTTCTAAAATCCAAAAGCTGCAGAAAGCAAACAGATCAATAATTAAATTTGAGTTTGGTTTGAGAGTAAGATGTCAAACAGTCATGTTGGCTCTTCATTTAWATGATGAGAGTCTGTATAATCCAATGAAACAACTGGAATCTTTTGTTTACTCGTATTTGTTTTTAGGATTTTGTGGTTTATATCATAATATATCATATTTAGATGTTCTGTGGTGCAGATCCTGTCTGTTAAACAGGAGGATTATGATGTGGATTAAAGCAGTAAACATTCCAAACAACGAGTCTGATCTGTTGCTATGATGATAAAGTTTCTCAGAAAAAAAACCTCAGATTCAACTAGCCGGTGTGGTTTTAGTGTTTGCACAGAGCAGCAGTCAATCCTCACATCTGAAATTAGAACAACAAACAAATCATGTGCTTATAAACAAGTCACCGCCTCAGAAATGAGCATTTTCTGTGAGAAAGCTGTGTGAGCGCTGAGTGCTGGAAGACTTTCTGAAATTTGTTGAAGGAGGCATGAATTTGTAAAAACAAAACTGAACAAAACCAAAAATGCCCCAAACCAGAGCTAAAAGCTAGAATTAACAAGACAGGAGCTAAAAGCGGAACATATCCAAAAAACACTAGCTAAAAAAAAAACAACTAAAAAAACTGCAGCTAAAAGCTAAATTTAGATAAACAGAAGCTGAAAGGTTCAATTTGCAAAGATAAATCAAAAAGTTCAAAAATAATTGCAAATAAAAAGCAAAATCTTGAGTAAAACTAAAAATAGCAAAACTGGGACTATAGCTAAAACTAACTAAAGTTTAAAAATAACAACATTTCAGGGAAAAGTAAAAAAAATTGCTAAACTGTATCTTAAAGCAAAAACAATCTCAAAAAAGGAAGAAAGACAAAAAGATAAAAGAAAGCGAGTACGCTCTATTAATTTTAGAAATCAACGTTTTTAAAGAAATTGAAATTTCTCACCATATTTCAATGGGGAACATTCGTGTAAATTCAAAAAAGTTTTGAAAGTTATAAATTCCAAGTGACATTCAACACTATTCCTGACAGAGTGGAACTTTTTCTAAACGATTATTTAAATTTTGGTCAAAAGCCCACATTTCATCAACGTATGGATTCAAAAAAATGATGACAACACTTAAATTAGTACAGAGTTCATAGAAGTAGTTTTATAGCAGAAATAAACAGAAGGCACTGTAATTTAGTCAAACGTGTTCAACTACATTGATCATTAACAAAAGCACATACAGATAATTTATTAGGTCAGAAAACAAATTGTATTTTAATATAATACAACAGCTGAAACCTGTTTACCTAAAGCTGAAAATTAAGACACAATAAATACACATATTGATTAAAAGTCCAGTAATGAGAAAAATAMATGATCATTGTGTGATCCACTGTATAAAATCTAACAGTTGATTTTTGTTGCAAGCGAAGACTTAGTAATCCATATGTTAACATAAAATGTGATGTTTTCACTAATTCTTCTCTGTCAACTTGTCAGTTTGGGATTAGTTATCTTTGGTCTTTTGTCAGGMAGAATTCACCAACTAAAGCTCCTTCACTGAACAAAAAAAGCAAAAAAAAAAAGCAAATCTTGTTTTGTGATAAACCCTGATCATGTGACCTAGCCAATAAGAATGTGTTGACAGAAGACTCTCTTAAAATTCACAAATAATACAACTCACAGATACTTAAAACCCACTGCTGTGGAAGCTGATATCTTGTGAAACTCTTTGCAAACGGGAAGCGAGGCAGGATTAGGAAAAGGGCTAGAAATGAGTAATGAGGGACTAAATATTTAACAACATCTCTGTTTCCCTTTTTTCTCCTTGCTTTCAGCCATGAGGCAGGCCTGATTGTCCCCATTGGTCCCTGTGTCTCTGCGGTGAAGGCCCACCCTACAGCCATGCCCCCAGACACAGAGTCTGATGAGGGGCTCAAGGCCATGAAGGCTTCCCCTGAGCGCAGAGGGAAACACACACACCCACACACACACACACACACAAACACACACACACATGCAGAGACAGGCACATGTACAATCAGCCAGACACCCAGTACACATATAAACACTCAGAGAGATAAACACAAAAGCAGGTRGATGCACTTYTTTTYCTCTCTGGCTCACTTAAAYACASAGAGACACTGGCACGGCATCAAAACCCCAGTAAACCACGGACTGACACAAATACAGACCCACTGGTATCTGGCACGGCAACTCGAAGCTCACATCAAACATATAACTGGACCGTCAGAAATAAACCTTACACCAAATCAATATTTTCACTTTTCCGTTCATATTTAATCTTTATTTACCCATACGCCACAGTGGGACTGACATCTTTTTTCTCAAAGGCCAGGAAGACAATCCAATGAAACTGGCATGAATGGAAACAATATGGCAAGTTCACGCAGAAGTTAAAGAGAGCTGAAGATAGTCTGCTCAGTTTGTAACGGGTAAAGTTTCACATAAACATTGCTTTTTTTGCTTTATTTTTCACTCAGTTATATTCAGATGCGAAAAATATGGTTTCTGTTGATGTGGGACATTTTTATGAATGACAAGTGATAGTTTGGACTTTTTGAAGTGGGACTTTGTGGACAAATTACTTTTTTAAATGTTTTAGAGAGTGATTTAAACAGCTCCAGTTTGGATAAATTGAGAATAATTCTAATCTGAGTCCAAACGAAGCCAAGATTCGAGTCTCATTGGGGATTTCCTTTAGAAAACTCTATAGGAAAGTGAAAGTATAAAACACTTATGCTTCTTCTTACRTGTTTTTCAGTCTATACCTTTGTGTTTTTTAAACATTGACAGGATTTCACAGATATATTGTTTATTTTCTGTATTAATTCAGTTTTGTGTTGTCTTGTAAATGGAAAGGTTAAAAAAAAGATCAATAAATAACTATCTCAAAGATTTCATTATCGTCGATGCAGTGCTGTCGTATCCATTTGTATATCATCAGTGTTTTGCTGCACAGTATAATAGAGAGATTTGTATGGTAACTTGTGAGCATCATTRGGAGCAGCAGCTTTTAATCATGAATACAACATACAGAACCCTATAAAAGTAGTGATAATTAAACAGTATCAAAATTAACACATTATGCCTCCTGTTTGACATCTCTGACTTGCCAAATTTTTAAAACAATTTTATTTTTACTTTCATAATTTCATATTCAACCACTTGTAATTAAGACAGTTAACTGTCTTGGATGTTTATAGAAATGGTTTTTACCAGCTTGTAGCCAAGATTCTGGCATTTCTGTAGATACCAAACATGTCTATGTTTAACTAAAATAACTTACAGTATTTAAAGTAAAAAACCGGGGGTTTGGGCTGAAGAGATGAATGAACCAATTGGCGGGCCAAACTTTGGTCACCACGGCCCGCGGGCCGCTAGTTGAATAGCCCTGTAATATTGTGTTAGTGCAGTTCCTTTTATTGTCGCTGTAATGTAGTTTTTTAAACACAACCTACGATATCGGTTTGATTTTAAAGGTTATTTATAAAGTGGTATTAGTGATAATATAGGCTTTTATGTGCAAAAATTAYATATACTTCAAGAATGGTAAACATTAATTTTATTATAGGGCTTTATTGTAAGTTGTTCATTGATTCGGAATAAAATACAAAGTWTAAAGATGACGCCAAAGAAAATTTCCCGTTTTTAGCCTCTCGTCTTGAATTTTTGCCCAAGGCCTTGGTATAATCACAGAACCTGTGCACCTCAGTGGGACCAATTTTTGAATTTCTCCAAACAAACAGGATCCAGCGCAGCATAAAGAGTCATCTGTTATTGACACAAAGAGCCTAATCCTGCCTACCGTTAACTATCTCTTCTAAGAGTGAACCTCTCATGTCTGAGTTGGCTAACTAGCCATCACTCCTGCCTGTTGGCTACACACCTGCCCCAGCAGCACTCAGAGGCAGGCGTGGGCCCCAGGAGAACACACACACACACACACACACACACACACACACACACACACACACACAAGCGCATGTTTAAATTTAAGTATGTGTATTCATCTCACAAGTACACATACTAATAAGTCCCTCCTGCACACCCACACATGCACACAAAGCCTTTTTTTCCGCACACAGTCACCGACGCACACCTTGCCTATTTGTCACTCACTGACTGTCTGTTTGCCAGGGCCGTGGCAATTATGGCTTACAAATAAATGYCAGGTGCTAAAGAAGCGCCCAGCGCGCCGAGGTAAATTAGTAATATTAGGAATGTGCTCTCATCATTTGCAGTCAATTTTCTGTCGCTAATGAGATTTACAAAAACAATGCTGTCAGTCAAGAGACAGAGGAAAAAAAAAACGTTTCCATTTTCTTATTTCCTTTTCCTCCTAATCACGCGGCAGGTTTAATAATCATGAAACTGGCAGGACATGGCAGCGCTGTTTTAATTACATTTTAAATATCGAGTTTTCAGACCTTTAGAAATGTCATTTCATGTGACATTGGACAAATATTACAAGTGCACGTGGTGCAGGAAATGTAATTGTCTCATGGATGCGCTTAGGGAATAAAAAAATAAACAATTATCACTGAAGAGAGAATTTCAGAAAGACACAAGATGGTAGTGGGTTGCAGAAGACCACTCTGTTCTCTGAGTTTTCTCAGCCTCCAAACCTGAGTCTCCCCCCCCCCGCCCAACCATCCCACCCCATCTCCTCCCTCCAGGGTGGACTGTCAGCGTGGATGATGGTGGTGGTGACCAGAAGAGGGCAGACATACTGTATTTAATCCCAGATCTTATCATCTATTCTCCACCCACCCATCTCTACCTGCCTGTCCTTTTTTTTCTGATTTTTTCTTTCTGTTATTCTCTTTGTGGTGTCTGAATTTGAGTAGAGAAGAAGAAGAAGTCTTGGAGTCCTTGCTCGGTTCAGCCGACTCTTTGAACCGAGCTCTGAAAGTGAACATGAAAACTGAACGAAAACATCAAACATACTTTTGAACCAATTTACAAAGCAAAGAAAGTATATTTGCATAGCATCAGCTGTACACAAAGTAACTACCGTATTTATTTGTGTATAATAAGATCTCATGTGTAATATGATCCCCCTTTTTTGAGCTTAAAAAGCATAAAAAATTTAATCCTCAAACTACCTCCAATTTCATACAGACTTCAAGATTTTTCAGCCTTTGCAGTCTTTATACATATCAGTAAAATGATCATTGGACTGTTCATTTTATTTTAACAACATATGTACTAAAAGGTATTTGACATCAGCTGTAGCAGCATCATATGAATTCTGGCATTCATTCGTTTG
>NW_013952452.1:2252249-2261212 GCF_001266775.1 Austrofundulus limnaeus | reverse complement strand
GCTTGCTGCAGTTCCTTTCTTTTTTCTCTCTAATTTGTTTGATGAAAGAAAATTTACATTAAGACAGGGGTTCTCACGCCATTTGGGTCTGGGGACCCCTTACAAGGGCGAAAAAATTTCCAGGGAGCCCCTCATAAACACCATTCTGTTTTAAAAGATAATTTATTGTCATTTCAACCCCTAAATGCCATAGGAATATATATTTTTATTAAGTTTATTATGTTTGTTTTATTAGTTCATTGTTCTCTATGCATTTTTAAAAATAAAAACCAAATTAACATTTTTGTAAAAAATAAATAARCTGAGGACCCCCAAGATACTTTTCGCGGACCCCTGAGGGTCCAGGGAGCCCAGTTTGAGAACCTCTGCATTAAAGCACCCCTACATTAAATATGTTTTATTKTAATTTTACAAATGAGCGTACAGGCTGAAAAAAAGTTTTATTTAAACCAAAGTTCTTTTTATCTCTTATTATTATTATTATGGTAGCTCTTTACAATAAGGATCCCCTTATAAATAGTTTATAGATAGGTTATTACAACACCTAATTTCCCTCTGAGATCAATAAATTATTTTTGAATTGAATTGAACTGAATTGTATTAATTCATCTGTAAACACTTTAAGTGCGTATTATGCATTAATTAAATACGGGAAAGAGACAAAACTGATTGCTTGCCAAACAATGAGCCAAATCTGTTGATATGCATATGTACATATCCACAATATGTAATATATAAAGATACTAAATTAAACAATTCAGACTACTTTACTAGCCTGTAATCACAATGATTTGGAAACACATATTTTACATATAATATTGTACCACATTACTGCATTATACACATCCACAATTATCAAAGGGAGCGTTATTGTAAAGTGTAAAACAGCACATTTATAAGGCTCCCTTATGACATTTAAACACGTCTATTAGTCATTAATAAATAGTGTGCTGTTTTACACTTTACAATAAGGCTCCCTTATGGCATTTACAAATGTTTATTAGTCATTAATAAATAGTGTACTGTTTTACACTTTACAATAAGGCTCCCTTTGATAGTTGTGTGTAAAATCCAGCAATACAGTACAATATATGTAAATCTGTGTTTCCAATACATTATTATGCTTACAAGGTAATAACCTAGTCTTAAATATTTAATATAGCACCTTTAGATATAATATATGTATGAACAGATTTGGCTCACTATTTGGCAAGAAACTGGACAGTTTTGTCTTTTTCATGTCCTTAGTTAATGTATAATAAACACTTATTAATGATTTACAAAGTGTTTACAGTTGATTTAATAACTTATTTATAAGGCTAGCCTTATTGTAAAGTTGTACACTTATTATTATTATAGTAGGTCATATAATTAACTGATGTAAGCTGAAATGGCCCTGTATAATAAAATATAAGAACGTTTTTATGCTATCACTTAATCCAGGGCCTTAAGATTGCACTGTAATTCACACACATAAACTAATGCAAGGACTTGCACCATTACAACGTGAGTTAAAGTCACTAAGCTATATCATTGTGCTCTGGGAGGTTTGTAAAAGGAAATTTAAGCTATGAGAGCAAGTGGAAATCCCAGGGTACCTTCACTCCATTAAAATGCTCAGCATACAGGATTTCAGCRCCGATCCCTCTCTCACTGTACTGTTCAAAGTTAGATATGCTAATGSGGAAAGTAGTGCAGTAGAGTGGTGCTATTGCAGTGCACTTGATGTGATAGAAAACAGTAGCAAAACCATCAGCTTGGCATATATCAAATCCCTGCGTCTGCATGTGTGTATGCAGATATGGAGAAGAGCAGGAGCGAAGAGTTTGAGGCTCCTGTGGCCCACTTCTCCTTCTCCTCTGCATTCCCTCTTCCTCTGCGGTGCTGTCAGCCTCCCAGGGGTCGGATCAGTTTGCTGCAATAGGTAGGCCGAGGCTATCAAAGTACATGTTTTAACTTTTTAAGACTTTGCAGGTTGGCTTTGTTCTCCTTTTCTCTCTGTTGTGTGGGCTCTCCTGGGCCCTTGGTTGAGGAGTATCTCTAGGTGCTGGCAAGTGGCTTTGGGCTATTAAAAAAAGAAAAAAAAAAGCAGGGTATCTACAGGGAGACGTGGAGGAGTTTTTCAAATTGAGTATGAGTATAAATGAACGTCTTCATGTGTAGAAAAAAAACAAAAACAAAATCTCGCTTTGTATTATGAATCAGGCAGAGCACATTCTGATTGATGTAGCTAATTGAAAGTTGCACAATCACGCCATMTTTTTCACACTTTGTTGTTTCTGCTTCTCTTTTTTCCCCCAACGTCATGAGCCAGTGCCAAATCCTGTGTAAGCTCACATACATGAGTTCACACAAACACAAACAGACACCAGCTTCATCACTTCCCCCCCATTCATGCTAACACACATAAACACATCTGCTCTAACTACCATGACTTCAGCCCCACCCCCAGCCCCAAAAAAAGACAAGAAAAAAAAAAAGAAACAGGCTCAGAGCTATTGCGATGATTTGATTAGCAATGATATCCGAAAACGGCCTCATCGTGCTAACAAGATTAGGCTGAGGCCCTGTCTGTTGTCAGTGCTGGATATTTGCTAGGTGATTAAAACTGGCGCTCGCTGCTAAAACAAGAGGCTTCGCTCGCCACCGAGAACGTTGCCAGGTAACAAGAGCTGACTGGTGTTTTGAAGTTATTACAGATGCTAACAGCTGAAGCTACAGTAGCCTGCTAAGACTTAAAGTGGGAAAACTTTGGTCCCAGACAGGCTGGAAAACTTCAGTGAGTGGATGTTCAGTGAGTCTCAGTTCTACTTTAATCCTTTATTACTGATGCAAGGAATTCATGTTATTTCAGAGTATAAGTACTTACATTTGAGTATTTTCCTAAATGAATCGGAGTACACGTCTTGCAATTAGCAGAGTTGTAAAGTATAAGTACAAATACTTCTTTAATGTGCTTAAGTAGAATTTTTGGGTATCTTTACTTTACTTCAGTAACTATTTTTCAGCCTACTTTTTTACTTCTACTCACTACATTTTCACACAGTTGTCTGTGCTTCTACTCACTACATTTTAAAACAGGTAAGAAGTAGAAAGTTGTTACTTTATTTCATTTTTGCTTGTTTTCATTCCAGCTTGTTATTGTAAAAAATAAATCCTATCCATACATATAAATTGTGCCTCCTAGATGGAGTGAATTTATCATGGCTGAACAAGAAGTATAGATGTGTAAAATTCTGATAGTGTATTAGTTTGTACACAAACAAATCATGTCACACTCCAACAGGACATAATCATTAAAATAAAAGGACTGTACTTAAGAAGTATTTGCATTTCATGAATTATATTGTTGTATTTGGCTGCAGCCCTCAGATAGATTTTCATTTTGGGGAAAAAACTTTGTACAGCCTTAATATATGTATATAAACTGAAACAGTGCATCCTAAATTTAACATTAATTAACTATTTTAATACAAAATAGTCATTTCTGCATTGTTTTGAGGAGGTCACCTCCTAATAAATGTCATTACAGAAAATCTAACTGCTCATTTTAAATCAGTACTTTTACTTTTAGTACCTAAGTACAAAAATATCAGATACTTTTAAGACTTTTACTCAAGTAATAATCCTAAAAGAGACTTCAGCTTTTACCAAAGTAATTTTTTGGTACAGTAAGATACTTGTACTTTTACTCAAGTATCACTTTGTGGTACTTTATACAACACTGGCAATTAGCAGAACCTCTAATAATAAATGTAATATGATCCAATGTTGGTGTTTTTTGAAAAAACCTATACTTTAAAATTTTACTAACAAAAACCATCTGTCACATTATTGTCATTTTCAGCTCAACAGAGGATTTATTCCTGTCCAATAAAAATGCTAAGAGCTGAAATAAAAACAATATAAAGAAACCAATAAGGGAACAGACAACATATCTGTTTCACATCTCTAATCCAGCTCACAGCAGCACGAGTRAAGACAACAAAAAAGTTCAATTATTAGATTAATTAAATAAAAACATCCATGTTCCCAAGGCTCCTCCTCTATCACTGACAGGTGAGCATTGTGATWATTTGAAGTGGTATCAGTACTTAGGTAATTCATGAGTACACACAGTATTAAAATAAAGACTTGATTGTATTGGTGCATCCCTATTCAATGTACATACAGCACATCCAATAATAGAAATCAAACATTCAAATGAGATAGTTAACTTTGCTTTATTTTAACATGTCATTTTTTTTTACGTGATTGAATAATTTTACTCAAATGTCATTTCCTCTTCCTTTTACACAAAGGTCTTAGCAAACATGGCTAAAGCTAAAAGCTGTGATCTGAGCAACAAGCCAAACCCCAGTGACATTTTTCATTAAATTAAGGCCACTTGAAGAGTTTAGCTAAAGGGTTGTTTTTTTTTTTCACCTCGAAGTAGTTTGCAAACTGGAGTTAAGTTTCTGAATCTTCAACTTTCAGTTTACCATAAGAAGGGTATTAATTCTTTTCTCCAACTCTGTATTTATTCAATTGGATTATGTATGCATGGAGGACCTAATGAGGGCTTAAAAATGCAATTATTGCTTAAGCAAAAAGTGTGACTTTTTTGATAAATGTTTCTCTTCCCTAATAAATGGAGAATCAACAGACTTAGGAAACTGCTTTATTCAGAGCTTGAAATTAGCCCATCAATCACTTGCAGAATTTGTTAACTATTTCTCTCCTTATCGCCTCCTTCTTCTGTGTTCCTCTTTCCTCAGAGGTCTGGTGATATGCAAAGAGGAAGAGGCGAGAAGGAGAGGGAGAAGGAAAACTATTAGAGGTGAGGGAACAAACTGCATATGATAAACCTGAAGAAATCAGCAGGAAAGTCATCTGACTGGGGTCAAACGGAACAGATTTAGGTGTAGGTTACGGTATTTTGTAACGACTAAGCTATGATAATGAGGTGCATTCATAATTCATAAAGTCTATAGGCGCACAGGTCAGTGGCGCCATGTGAGCAAGGTTAATCATAAGCAACAAGGTCAGGAGGGGTCAGCAGGTCACCCTGATTGTTTATGAACATATTGATTTGCTTTACAGAACAATGAGTATCACCTAGTGGCGTATGTRCATTTTATATTGATTTGATGGATTCCTATCCTTATGTGGCCTGCAAATATTTAGTTGACCTCAAAAGAATGAACTCTTGCAATGTTTAAGAAAATGATTGGCTGGACTGAGACTCAATCACTGCCACAGATGATGAGTGATCAAACACTCTAACTTGGACAACACCTGAGGACATTTGTACAGTCAGAAAACCTCAGTGTGAATGCTGATTCACACTAATGACTTCCTGTTTAGAGTTTATTCACTTTGTTTTAGTCACATCTATACTTCGTGCTATTTCAAATATCCTAACTTTTGGCTCAGTGTTTTATGATGTATAGTATTTGTAACAGTTGTACTTTTGAATTATTAACATTATAACATTATTTACAAACAAAGTCAACATAGAAATACTGTACATTAGGAGGTTTTCAGTTCCCTAAAAACACCTTCTCCTCAAGATTTACCTCAGCTTTGAGCTTGTAGCTACTCTCATTATTTAGTTGTTAGCAGCTGTTTGGATCAGTTTAACTCTTTGCTGTCCACCTGTTTTATTTTTTAAYWTTCTTCTTYCTGGGTTGAGGGGATCAGACACTGTGAGAGGAGAGGGGCACACYGGGCAGGTCTGCAAACCKTTACAGGGACACAGTCAACTAAAGCTGCRGGRTCAAACTCATTTTCACCGTGGGCCACACGAGCGTAATGTAACAGTTCGTTTTTAACTTCAACTAAACACGTTCTTTGTTTTATTGCTATGACCGAGCACTGCTAGCAAACAATAACTGAGCTCTACCTGGTGTTTCATGCATTGAAACAACATTTCAACACACTCTTATAAACATTTAAAAGTAGTTATTGACATGCATTATGGGAGATGTAGTTCATGGTCAATGCTGGCTTTAAAGCAACTTATTAAATTGTGTGCTATCCAACTGCTCAGTTACTTAAAGCCAACAGCTCAGGGGCAGGATGAGTATTATAATCGTTCCCCTTTTAGAAGTGTTTATTTTGTTGCATTTAATCCTAAATTTAAAAGTTAAACACTAATATAAAAACAATTTTCATATTAAGTAAAATAAATAAATAAATAAATAAATAAATAAATAAATAAATAAACTATTTTTTTTGCGGGTCATACGGGAGTCACCTGCGGGCTACATTTGGCCCATGGGCCTTGAGTTTGACATGTGAGCTAAAGTATAGCTTTAATAATTTAAGCTTTTATTTATGTTTTGGCAATTTGTTTTGTGTCTTGTGCACAAAACAAATGAATTGTGTAATTTAAGATAGGTGTACAAAATGTGAACACAATGGATGCAGGCCTCATTTTTTTAATATACGTTGCTTTCATTCTTATCTGTGAAAACGGCTGATGTTATTTCAAATTAATCAATTCTGAAATTATAATCTTTATTATAATCTAACTTGTGTTTAAATGCAATTACTGGTACATGTTTTAGCTTTATCTAAAGCAKGCCATTTTGGACTGGGAGACAGTTTTCTTACTAATACGTCACAGTCGTGTATTAAAACACAGAAAGGACCACACCTGAAGGAAAACCTGCTAGAACCTCTGTCAGTCCCTTTAGTTTACCTTCTATCTGCAAAAACATATCATAATCTAGAGGATGGACTGTTCATGATGGAAAACAAAAAAAGGCCATTTCCTTTTCTTTCCAGCCAATTTAAATTAAAGTGGCCCTTTGTGTCAGCGTTGATTGGGAGGAGCAGGGACATGGGTGATGCGTGACAAGGGACAGGCGACATGAATGCATATACACCCTGCCGTACATCAATTCACTCCCTGGCAACGGGAATATTCAAAATATATTCATGGAATGTTCTGAGCTATTTCAGCAAGGGATCACATAATATTACCTCCACACAGTGATAAGATAAGCTGTATTTCATATTTCCATGTATTTTCATTCATTTCCCCATTTTSGGGAAGTAGTAGGAAGAGTTTAGCCTTRGGCAAGATTAATAAGCATTTAAAACGGTTTCACTGCTAACCGGCAAATCATAGTGTGTGTTTCAGAGTATTGTTCACTACTGAGTGGCCATGAATGGCATAAATAGATTGTATACCTCAGCAGCAAGCCACCAACTGCAGGAACAAATAATAAGAAAAAAAAAAATAAAACAAACACAAGTGCTTTACTTATACAATTTCACACACTGACACAAAAGCAGAGCGATGTACACTAAGGCTACAAACAGTAAAAAAAAAAACCCACACGTATTCCATCTTTAATCTGAACTCTAATTAAATGAAAACTTGCCCTCAGGTGTGTTTTTTATTTTTTTCTGGAGAAAATTCAAAACACTTAACCCTGATTAGATAGTGACTGACAACTGCAGCTAAAATAGTGGCTGCTGCAGCTAAAAAACTAAACAACAACAAAAAAATACAAGCTAGTGTTTTTAGGCTTTAGCTTGTGAAGCTTTGTCACCAAAGCAGAAGGCCATTCATTGTACCACCTCAAAGACATTAGGGGGCTTGTTTTCCTTCCGAGGGACTAAGAATCAAACTTCAGATTAGTGGCCAATGTCAGATCAGGATCCATGTTTAAAGGGCCAATATTATGTGTTTCTCAGGCATATATTTAAATACTATACCATAATAAAGTATCTATGTCACCTTTAGCTGTTATTAAAATGCTGTTTTTATGTTTAAATAGAAAATAAACTTATCTTCTCATCACTTCCTCTTCTAAACGCCTTGAAATTGGCCTCTGTCTCTTTAAGAACCACCTTCCACTTCTGTCCCGTACCATTTCAGTGCGGGGTGGGGGCGCTATGATGCAGTTGTCTTGGCATCTGAAAATGCATTTCCTCAAAGGTATTTTGAATCTGAAAAGAGCTTCACTGAGTKAGCAGTAGTGTTAAGAGCAGCAAACAGTTTAAGTTTCACTTTCAATTTGCTCTGTTACTGCTTAGAGCCTGCAGGACTCATGGGCGGGGTGTGGGGGGTGGGGAGGTGTGCTCCGTGATGAGGAAGTTCAGCTTAAAGACACGTCCCAGGGGTGTTTCTGGTCCCAAAAGGCGTTTCTGGTCCCCACCTGTCGTTTTGCTCCTCAGCATGACTTCCTAAAAATGCTGCAGGATTTCTCAAACATGCATGAATGAGTCAAAGCAAGGCTTTGGGCATGTTTTTTGTGAGAGTATAACATTATAACATGATATAAAACTCAAAAAAGTTGATTTTGCATGATATTGCCCSTTTAAGTCAYGATGCAGATTSTCTCTGCAGAGTTTTGCCTTGACAACGATACGAGCAGCATCGCTCACTTCATTCGTCAAGAGGTCCTAATTTTACAGCCGGTCCACAGAAGCTTCAGCAAACTTGTGCCCACAACCGTAACAGGGTTTAATGGCTGACGTTATAACAAGCAAGCGCAGCCGGCGTAATTGAAGCCCTCCCCAAACGATGTTTTTATTTTGCTCCCCAGTTTTGAAATATAATCAGTTTGCCTAATTTTATTGCATTTCCTAATGATGCTCGCCCAGAGCAATTGTTCTGTGTGTTCCTTAGCAAACAGTGCGTGTCAGCTCACTGAGATTAATCTTGATTACTTTAGCCCTTGATGAAGTAGGCTACAATAATGCTGTAATTGGGGAATATTACCACATAGAGGAGGAAAAAAAACAAAAAAAACGCGGTGATAGATAGAGCAGGAGATGGATGTTTGACTCCAAACTGCACTAATTGCAGCGTTGTTTTGAGTGATTAACATTAAATGGATCAGTGACTGGGATCGGAGGCTGAATATAAACAACAAATATGGACCCATATCTATAACTTGTTTTGTGTATACTGATGTCATGTCTTCAACAAGCATTTAACTAAGGAAATATGCTTTATATATATA
>NW_013952452.1:2241755-2246186 GCF_001266775.1 Austrofundulus limnaeus | reverse complement strand
GTGTGTGTGTGTGTGTGTGTGTGTGTGTGTGGCGGGGGGGGGGGGTTAATATGCAAAATTGACTTTTTTGAGCTTCATCATGTTCTGTCATTCCCTCATCAAACACATAACCAGAGTGTTGTTTTGACTCATTCATGTTTGAGAAATCTTTGAGTCTCTTGTAGCCATGTGGAGATGTGGAGATATTGAAACACTTGCTGGTATGAAGCTCCGCCTATTTACACAAAGCTCCTCCCTGGAGCTCAGTCTGYAGCCAARCTCCGCCCCCACAGAGCACCCCTCCMCTGAAAGCATTGCTGTRAAGTCGTGCTGAAGCAGTAGTGTCAGAAACGGCAGGAGGTTCTCAAAGAGACAGAGGCCAATTTCARTTTGTTTAAATAGWCTATGATGTAAAGTCWAATTTGTTTCTGATATACACAGCACTTATTGTTGTGTGTGTGGCTTTCAGAACTACAGTCTAGCCCATTGGTTCTGAAAGTYGGGRTCGGGACCCATAGTGGGGTCCCGAAACATCAAAGTGGGGTCTYGAAAAGATTTTCAGAATTAATAACAAATTTAAAATAAATTTCTAACAACAATTTTTGCCGTAGATTTTACTACAAGAGTGTGGTTAGTGTAGTTGAACTAAAGTAGCATAATAAATATTTTTACTTTTGTTTGTTTGATCTGATGCTAATGGTCATTAACCAAAAAATAGTTGGGGTCAAAAGCTGACAAGTTTGGGAACCACTGGTTTTTCCCATTTACATTATTTCACTGCCTAACTCCACCCACTGTGTTTTTGCTTTAGCTTGACCAGTGCTGCAGTCTCCTCCACAACAACAAAATAATTAAGAAAACGTAAGAAATGAAAATAAAAGATTTTGGCTCAGTTTTCAGAAACATTTATTTTTCATCTCTGATGTCGTTTTTAGACCTCTTGAATGCATGAMATTTGAATTATGATTTATTAATGTCCAAGCAGTCCTTTGTAATATTAATATTGCATCCATTGATATTGTAATGATGATTTATTGCTGATATAATGTGCAGCTTTAATTACAGCTTAGTGAGATACTATCTGAAGTAATTAGAAGAAATAACATCAGTAGGACCTATTCTCATGCTTGAGTCATGGATGAATGTGTATTCTCGAATCTGCACACATAAATCAATTTTAAATCTCAGCAACATTTTTTTTAATTTTTTGTAGGATTATTACTTTTAATAAAAAAACAATCAACTTATGTTATTGTAAAACAACAAAATAGGAAGAAAACCAAAAGGGATGAATTATTTTGCAATATGCTATACCCCGTGCCTTGATCTGAGTTAATACTAAAGTGCACTGACTGTACTTTTTACCCAGGTTTGAGTATTTTCCGGATTAAAGTGTGGTTTTCTCATTCAATTAGAGCTCGTTTCCTTCTAATCTCCTGGMTTTACTTCATACAAAGTCCAACGGCAGCTTTGGCTCACAGGAATTTCTGACAGTTGACAGTCACTCCTGGTTGGCCTGTCAGAACTCAGCAAGGCAAGCATAAACACACACACCAGGAGCTGAGGACGAGCCAACTGTACACTAAATAAACCTGCTTGTCATAATAATGACGAGAGCCGACTCCATTATGTTCTTTTGAGTTTATTTCTCTGATTTACCGCAGTCAGAGCGACGCGTGCCTGGGACGGTCTCCAAGGTTGCTGTCAGGGGGAATTTCATGTCCTTGGCTTTAGCATCTTTCTGGGAGGCTGTCACATCAGCTCAGCGCTGACTGGCATACCAGCCGGGACCTCTGGCATTGTGAATAATAATAGAATATTGATACTGCTAAAAGACAGTGGTGGGATGCTTCCCCTTATTTTAATTCAGGACCTTAATCCAGCTCTTTCTTACTCTTTCAAGTTTCAATACGCCTGTGAACTTGCTCAAACAYGAAACTTTTAAATTAGCCAACAGCCATAGAAAATACAGGTGTGTTCCATTCTTTAATRATTAGCAGAGTTTCTTTACAGGCACCCTCACATAAACTCACAGATAAACAAACTGAAATGAACACCTCTGTTGTGGCTCTTTCAWAAGCCAGGTCACATGTGCCTTCATGTGGACAAGACTTAAAAGCGATGACTCATCTTTAAAAGACAACTAGGAGCTYGTCCAACTATCGTTTTTTATTCATGTTTCTACCACAGTTACATCGACCAGTACTGGCATGACCTCACCAGGGATTTAAATATTCTCATAATACTACTTAACTGGTGTTGTTTTTCTTTCCCAGGCTTGTTTTTATCTCATAAAGTGACAGTTGAGTGTAGCAGTTAAATCACCATATGCTGAACATGCAAATTTATATTTATTTTACTGAGAGCTAAAAATGAGCTTAATGTCTAGTTTTACAATAATCTATTTTCTGGGCATATTTAGTTATGGATAGAAATATGCAATACAGCCCTGTACATACCTGGTAAGTACCAGGTACATACCTGAGAAGTATCAAGTACATACCTACACACCTGGTAAATACCAAGTACATATCTAATAAGTACTRAGKAATGGGGCGGYTGTAGCAGAGTGGTTAGGGGAGTCGTCCTGGAACTGGAAGGTCACCGGTTCAATCCCCCGTTCAGCTGTCTCAGTTGTGTCCTTGGACAAGACACTTCACCCCTAATGCCTCTGATGTGTGTCCCATCAGTGTATGAATGTGACTGGCACTGATTAGTCTCCATAGATGTGTGCTGTGTGAATGGGTAAATGAGGGCACAGATCGTAGTGTAAAGCACTTTGAGTGTCCTGGATCGATAGAAAAGTACTATATAAGTACTGTCCATTTACCATTTACCAATGCATACCTGATAAGTATCAAGTACATATCTAATAAGTACCGAGTTTATACCTGATAAATACCAAGTACATATTTGGTAAGTACCAAGTACTGTCCTACCTGGAATATACCTGATAACTCTCAAGTACATACCTGGTAAGTACCCAGTACACACCTGGTAAATACCACGTACATATTTAGTAAATACCCAGTACACACCTGGTAAGTACCCAATTTATACCTGATAAATGCCAAGTACATACCTGGTAAGTACCAAGTACATATCTAGTAAGTACCCAGTACATATGTGGCAAGTACGCAATACATACCTAAGTACCAAGTACATACCTGGTAAGTACCCAGTACATACCCTGGTACATATTAGGTCAGTTTCTGTCTGTCTACTGTACAGCACTTTGGTTGGCCTTGTGCTATTTAAAGTGCTTTATAAATAAAATTGGTATGGTATGGTATGGTATGGTATGGTATGTATCTGGTACTTACAGTGTACATTCCAGCATGATTTTTCACTACCAAATACCAATTTAGTTCTCAACTTGTCTTTAAAAAATAGTCAAAAAATTTTTTTTAAGGTCTTGATGTTTGTTATCACATTTTCTTCGAATCCATATCATGCAACAAAAATCTATTTGACTTAAATTTCTAAATGCGCTTTAAGACAACTTAAAGTCAAGAAGTCATCAGAGTTTTACTCGGAGCGTCCCAGGCCATAACTACATGGCTGAGAAATGACTATCATGTCTGTTAAATGTAAATTTTCTAACACAGATACGATAAAGTCTTTACAACAAGATTACAGTTTTATGTTATTGCCCTCATATAAACCACATAATCAATTGTAGTTTATCACAGGGCACATTGATTATGATGTAAACATCATCAACAAGCATCAGACTGACTCGGTAAGCTCCAGAGTTCATCATCAAGTAAAACACTTTGGAATCATAAATATGTTTTTATAATAATGAAATAAATGCTTTCACTGAGTTAGAAGTATGTTTGTGATAATCTGCAGAGGGATTTAATGTTCTGTTTGGTTGTATAGAAAGATTCATTTAACATGTATCTTGTTTCCTGTTGTATATTGGTTTAATGCTGAGTCAGCGTTCACTCTGTTGTTTACTTGATTGTAGCAAGTTTTTTCCAACTCAAAATGAATCCTAAAAACTGTGGGGAAAAAAAAGAAAAGTTCAGGCCTTAACTCAAAGCTGTGGCTTCTCTCTCAGTTATAAAACATCAGAAAGTTTTCCTCGTCTAAGGTYCGGCCAGCGATGTCCGCTCTCTCCCTGCGCTCTCCGTCACCCATGCCAGGCGTTGGCATAAGAAACTATTTTCAATAATTGATTCTGCACTCTAATTGAACAGCAAGCCTGAACGACATAGCTCATTACTTTACACATTAGTTAATTATCGRAGAAGTAGGACAAGTCAATAAAAGTGAAGGCAGTAAATTCCGATACTAATTAGCCAAGCTTCCTTCGAGACATATTTAAAGGCAGATTAGTTACCTGAATGTCCTGGTGTGGAATTGGAGGATGGGGCTAGAGTAGAGTGAGTGAGTGCGCGCGCGCGTGTGTGTGTGTGTGTGTGTGTGTGTGTGTGTGTGTGTGTG
>NW_013952452.1:2229899-2241720 GCF_001266775.1 Austrofundulus limnaeus | reverse complement strand
GTGTGTGTGTGTGTGTGTGTGTGTGTGTGTGTGTGTGGTGCTTATGGACAGGGTGACACTCAAACAGAAGAGTCGGTTAAGATTAGCTGCTTGAAATCAATAAAATGGGAGAAAGTATAAAAGTGGCAGTAAGGACGTTCATCAGTAAACTTGTATTCATTTTAAATGGGGACTACGGTGGGTCGGTGGTCAATGCAGCAGTCTCCTAATTTTGAGGCTGCAGGTTCAAGCCCAGGTTGAGTCAGAAAGGACATCAAGCTTGAAACAACTGCAACATAGCAGCAGAAAAAATACAAAACYAATAAAAGTTGTATTCCTTTTAAAATAAATAATGGCTGGTTTTTTTTTTGTAGTTTAGAGTCCATAAAACAAACATAATAATTTAAATAAAATTAATTATAAATGTCAACTTCTCTGTAGTGGAAGGCTTATCAGGTTAATGTTCCATGTGGTGCTTCAGAAGTATCAACTGGAATTGTGTCTTTGACGTATTACTTCGCCCTGATTAATGAGGAGAATTTATTAAAACAATTTATCCCCCTTTATTACGAGCCTCTTTGCCTCCGTTTGTTTTCCTGGCTAACACTGCCGGTAATAACCGTTTGACRCGCTGGGCCCACTGCAAATATCCGTGACTGGGATTGTGCTCTCCTAACAGGGGGGGCTTTGCAACAATGTAGCGCAGATGCCCTGTCGGCCAATCGGGAGGCAGGAAGGAAGGTCTGGGCGAYGCGAGCGCTAGCGTCTTTTTCACATGCAAATGCGACACTGCGACAATAAACACCTGACACGGAGCATGACTGAATTACCCTGCCTGTTTAATCAAAGACACTGAACTCTTAGCTCCCAGCCTTTTGTTCCGTTCTTTTTTTGTTTGGCTTTACTTTTAAATTCAACTCTAAGATTTCATCACCTTCTCTTTCTATTTGTTTATCATTCTCTTTTTTATTTTTTATTTTACTTTTACTCTTTCCTCTCTCCCATCCATCCCGTTAATCTCCCCTCCCTCCCATCACTCAGCTGTTTTCACACTCATACATTATCACTTTTTCYCGTCAATTGGCTTTAGCGGTACTAAGTTTTCTGAGGAGGCAWTGGCAGGGGCCCCCTTGGGGACGAGGAAATGACAGAAGGCGGCCTTTTATTTACCTCTGTGGCCCCTACCGTGTCATCTGCTTAATCATGTGGCTAATCGACAACACTGTCTCCCCGCTTGCCCGCGCCTGGACAATGGGGAACCTCATTCATATTTCATACAATGGAGTGTTTAAGTCATTGCACGCGTCTGAGGAGGAGGATATTGTGTTTCATTGTGAAGGGCTCCGCAGGGACCTTCTCCCTGCCCACACAGGCCTCCCTATCTGCCCTCCTCTTTCCAGCTAGCATATGCTTGGCAATTCTGGTGTTAAGCAGGCGGGCCTGGGCGAGTGCAGCTGGCCGGATRCGAGACACTCAGCCGGGTATCAAAGCATTAATTCCCATGATTAATTCAAACGGGTAATTCTGCCTTATCACGGCTTAAGAAAAATAACCAAGACAAATATGTACTCCACTGACAAATGAATTATGTGGAAGTGTGTTTAATTATGCAACAGGGTGCATAATAGGAGATCTTTTTTTTCCAACACTAATCCCTGAGCCACCTCCACTTTAGAGATGCTGGGCACCATGTGTTGCCTCTGTTCTCTCTAAAAGGGGATTTACCCCACAAAACAGATCACTGCGTGTTTTATCTGTTAAGTGTCTGTTGCTACTTAACCCTCTCCAAAGCCTCTCAGAACAACATCGCTGTAGTCCAACTTGTCTTATATCACGGCAAACTCCTCTTTTGATGCGGGCAGTCGATATCTGGTCCCTCTCTCCTCCCCATCGGTTTCTCCCAGCCTCGTCTCTCCTGCTCTCCTCCCTGCTTCTTTAAAAGATTAACCAGGGTCATTAAGGACACGGAGAAGGTTCATTCCGTCATTATGAGCAGCAAATTAATCACGCGGGGGGGAGGCGGGGTGTGCACGAGGAGCGCACTTTAATGACACACTTCCCTGGACTGATTACTTGTGTTCTCGCTAATCACATTTGTTAACTACAGTGCACCTATGATGGTCCTTTTGGTATTTGGTCTCCCAAGTCCACCAGGCCTCCTAAAAGACTCCTCTGTGCGCTTTATTTTCTCCTCGGAGCAAATTAAAGCACATAAAAGGAACAGCTGTGCGCAACGCGGTGCCCCCGACGAGCCCATTACTGTCACCGTCTTTGCTGAAAGAGCTTAACGGCGTCCTATAACCTTAAAATGAGAGGACGCCGCTCGCTGCGGTTTTTTACTGTGGCGGGGGGCCGGGGCAGCTCGGCTCCCTCATCCCTCGCTTCTTGTCTAAATGAAAGAAGCTCCGTGCCATTAAAAGCCACCACCATTAGGGCTGGCTGGCTTCATTTGTCCTCCATTATTACCGAGGATGGGCTCAGAGCTGAGGAGGGGGGGGGCGTCAGAAACAGAATACAGGTTAGACAGAGGGCTACTGCCCAGTTAATAAGGGAGGGAATCTCAGGGCAGGTAAGGGTCAAACTGGACACTTCCTAGCATGCAGCAAAGAGCCATTCATCTGAATGGAAATGTCAGCAGGGACCATCAGGTCAACAGCTCCAGGCTAACTTGGACCTGGGTGTGACTCCTGACACTCAACAGTGGGCAGGGGCCAGATAATGGGTTTAGGACCCTGATGGTTATCTCCTCAACTCTGGCTTGTTTTCATTCTTCTCCTCCCCTGCCCCTCCTTCCTTCTCTCCGTCCTCTCCGCACAAACCCCCCCCCCCTCTAATGACAGCTGAGGAGGGGTTAAATRGTCTAATTCCACTGAGGGTTTTTTTTTGTAGGGGGAGAAGATACGTGACAGATGTATTCTGATAAACATGATGCTGTTGTTACTTGGAAAAACCAACTCAGAGGCAGCATGAATGGAATTGTTGTCTTTGTGATGTGTGCCAGAGCTATTTATAGGGCGAGTAAACAGAGAGAAGTCCCGCCTCACCACTATCATAATTGGTTGCTTTACTTTTCTTTCGCAGATCAGAAACCAGATCTGAGCGTTTTTCTTCTTTCCATCAAATTCTTCATTTGACAAATGGACTCATCGAAACCTTAAAAGTTGTTCTAAGAAAACTCTTTGTATTGATTTAAACATTTTCAATCACTGGGATTTTCAAATCTTGTCAGATGCAAAATTGCAAACTGTCATGTCTCATTTGATGACTGCAGTCAAAAGAATTTTGCTCCCAAAGGCTAAAAATACTTTTCTGACATGTGAAATGTGGAACACGTAGGAATGCAACCCCTACTCGTGGAAAACAGGAGACAAATATCCACATGTTCCTCGTGTCAAAATCTGTTGAAGCATTTGGATTCCTTTGATTTTTTTTCTTTTTAATTTATTTTTTTTTGCTCATACTGAGACGGCTCAGGGAAGAGCTTGAAAAGACCTTTTGAAATAGACCAGAGCTGGCAGTCGAGTATTTGGCAACCCCCTCCTTTTCCTCGGCCTGTTTTACAATCTCATTAAATCGGCCCTTTGTTTTGCCACTTTCCAAGCTCTGATCTCTGGCTTAGGACGAGTCAAGAGGCCGAGACAGTTTGAAAAAGGCTCCCTCCGCCACAAAGAGGCCGCTTGTTCACAATCATTCCCCTCTTCAACACCAGCCAGACAAAAAAAAAAAGGAGAGGGAGAGAGCAAGAGGGTCATTCACTGGCGCAATATCGTGAGAACTTAATGAAAGTTTTATAACTCTTGAAATGTTTATGACCTTCCCACTCAGCAGCTTGTTGTACCAATTAATGGCTGATTCTGACAAGCGCCTGTGATCCCGACCGGTCCTGCCAGGCTGAATAAGGCCAAATTATAACACGGGCAAATATTTCAAATTAATTGTTGACATGTTGGAATTTTATTGCCTGCAAACAAAATTATTTCCTTTTTTATCTTGGACAGGTGGCAGTACAGCCACCTTACTTGTTATATAGCTTGGGATGCCTTCAGTATTTTGCCCTGGCTTTTGATTCGCTAAAGGGAGCCATATTTCCAGCTGCCTATGCAAACTGCTCTGTTGTGAACTTATTGTGCAGCTGGATTATATGATTATATTTACAAGTTGCAAGAAAGGCATGTTGCTTTTGATGACAGTTTTTACCTAAAATCCTGTGATGATGAGAGGAGACTGAGTCATTTTAGTCCAGGGGTCTGCAATCTGCGGCTCTGGGGCTGCATGTGGCCCTTTGGTCCCTCTACAGTGGCTCTTTGAAAATGATGCCAAACATAACAGAAATTTTTTTTGGTTTTTATACCCACAACAGAAATTATTTGTATGCAAATATGAGATCAATACTACTAATACAAAAAGTAAAACATGTTGATTAGCTCATGCTAGCCTGTTGTTTACTTAAATAATCGAACTTCTTTCTATGATCTTTCTCTCAAATCCATCAGAATTACCTTTAAAGAATTTGAAGACTACATAATAAAAATTAGAAAAAAACACGCCTGAATAGTTCATTTGTACTAATTTTTATGAAATTTGGTATAAACTATATACCGATTTTTTTTACATGAATATAGTCTTTTCATTTGTCCTGATGTGTAAAAATACTAATAAATAATAAAATTCACAATATAAATTTTAGTTTGATAATGTCACCTCCACTGGCCAGAAAGGTTCCTGAAAAGGCCTCGAAAAGGCCCACGGACCACCAGTTGATAATCACAGTTGTAGCTTGTTTTAGCGGCTCTGGACATCTTTTATTAGTGTGTTGAGTAGCAGAAATGACACTTTCAATTGTGAAGGTTGCAGACCCCTGTTTTAGTCAAACCCTACCTCTTAGCAAATAAAACGTGTTGGGGATGACTTTCAGCTACAACAATGCTGAACTTTACCTCAATATCTATTAAAATGACTATGTTATAACAATTTTTATATTCTACAAAATCAGTTATCTCTAACAGCCGTGTTGAATCGGAGTGACTCCAAAACTTTATCAGCTATAGATGCGCATCAGATTAATATTTTCTGCTTGTTTCAGTCAAAATTGTTCAGTGGTTCATGTAATATTTTGCTAACGGACATAAAATTGGACACAGACAAAAATAAAATAAAGTAACACGCCACAATTTGCTGCTTTCACCTTTTAGCAGCAGGCAACAATAAATGCTGCTGTGTTGTGATTATATTACGCAACCTTTTCTCTGACTGAGTCACCAACTTTACGAGATGTCAAAAATAATATTCAGGAGTAAAACGGCAACAATCAAAGTTCGATTTTTACCAATTTCACTGCATCCTGTTAGGATCCAAATAATGCATTAAAAAAGACCCAAATGAACAGCTCTTTCCAGCCAGTAGACAGTAGTTAGAAAATTACTCATCTAGCGGGGAGCACAGATTCATCTTGGTACCGTGAACCTGTCATAGAGCAATGGAGGGGAATCCAGAGCCCGTCTGAAACAAATGACAAAGTCTATTGCCCAAGGCCCCTCTCTTCCTCTTCTTAACAGCTATGCTGAGAAGCCATCACTGTCCACAAAATATGATAAAACCCATGCCATAATAGGATTCATAAACATGCCCAAATACAATTTGCTGAGATGTATTTCAGGAAAAGACAATCATTTACAACTTCTGAGGGGGATTTAGAATAAGTATGTTTGTATGCAAATCCGCCAAGCACGCTTTATGTACTTCGCTCCCACAGATCATGAAAGCGCATTAGATTTATGGCAATGCATGTGCATAATTGTGAAAATGGTGGGGTTGTGGGGGGGTGAAGAAAGAAGAAGAGGTCTCGGGATTTGTACAGAGACTTTCGGGGGGTTTTGATTATTGTAGAACGAGCCCAGCTTTCATGCCCCTGACTTGGAAAACAATTGCTGCCACTTGGCTGAGTCCTGGGCATCCAGGCCCCCATTGCTTCCACATGGGACGCCGCCAACATTCGCTTTTGGCAATAAAGATAGCTGAGGACAAAAGACAGACAGCAAGTACCTCTTGGCAAATTTGTATTTGCAGACTCGGGGGCCCCTAATCTAAACTTTGTTTTCCTTTTAATTTGTGGCAAATAGCAGGTAAAAATATACATCTATCTGTTCAAAACTAAAGTGAAGTAAAACGAACTCTGATGTGTTGCAGGAGAGTTGTTGAGGAATAAACCGAGGTCCTGATAGGTTTTCATCAGTGGTCCAATCTGAATTTGTTAAAAGCAGCATTCTGCTTTGGTCTTATGAAAAAAGTTCAACCATTTTTCATTGCTACCAACAAAAAAGAAACAAAACACCTGTTTTAAGCCACTTTAACTTCACTTTCAGACCTTATTTGGAGAGCTCATTGTGCAATGTGGAATTAGTTTAGGCGTCTTCGCAGCCACCTTTTCCTCCGTCTGAGCTGGTTGTGGGAGCCGAATAGGAGTTGGGGGTGGGGGTGGGGGGGGGGGTTTGACCAAGAAATCTGCAGTTTTTTTAGAACAAGAGTTCAAAGGAGCTCCCCGCAGCCTACATAAACCACCCTCAATTGGCACAAAGAGGAAACTCAATTTGCAGGGAGCTGCGCTGTGTACTTTTTATAGAGGAACTTTTAGTCATTAGGCCATATACTCCATCTCGTTCAGAGTCCAGTGACACGGTAGGAGGCCGCAATGTGCTTCTACAGAAAAAAAAAAACCTGCAGAGAAAGAGGAAAAAATGTCCTAATGAGAGAGCCCAGTGAGTCGTCGGATGGTGTCCTGTTTGTTCAGCAAAGCAGGGGGATCCGTGTTAACCCTTCCACAACAAAATCTGCTTAGAAGGTGTAATCCTATCTAGTATGCATGTAGCAGTCTTCAGGCAGGACTGTGCTGGAAAAACAGCCAAAGATGCTGTATCAAATCAAACATATGTGTGAAAAAAATGCACTCTTTTGGGCAACAATCACATGGCAAAGAAAGAGACTGTTTTTTTTAGTTAAGGGTTGTCATATTCGTTTTAGTCAAATAGGATTTGAGAACAAAACACAGTTTGAAACATGACAAAAACAGACCCAATAGTTGATCTGTTTACAAAAAAACAGTCAGATTTACTGTAAACACTTTATTCAAAGCAGGTCCTCAGCAGCTTAAAGGGAATACTGTTATACAATGAGCCACACTTTGTGGAAATAAATGATCATTTTGTCAATAAAATAAAACAAAAGTTAAATAAAAAGGTAAATAAGAAATATTTAGACAAAATATATTTTAATACCTGAATTTTTATTATCAATATTGATAAAGTAAAATGATAAAAATGATTTTTCTTAAAAAACTGAAAGATTTTTCTCTGTAATGCAACAATGTCTTGTATGTGGTTTCCTGCTGTTCATTTGTTTTTTTTATACCTAAATAATTAAACAAAATAAATAAAAAAAATATAACTCTGGATTTCAGAATCATTTTCATCTCATTCTCTCAAATTATTGTAACATAAATCCATATTTTCACTCTTTTTCACTAGTACTAATTTTAGAACTGTAATAATTTTCTTGTAGTTTGTTTTTGTCATGTTTTCCAAAGCCCTATAAAAATGCTTATAGAGAACATAAATTTTTTTTTCAATTTCCGTCATCTTTTGGTTAAAATTATTTATTCCCTATTTAAGGCCTGTGCAAATGTCATCTTTCATGATTCGCACCTCTTCCATCCCACCTTCGTTCTGTCTAACCTTTTGTAAACTTTGACGTCACCGCCCGGCCCTCTCCAGCCATCATATTTTTTTTTTTACCTTCGTGTCCTTTGTCGCCCTTCTCCCCTCCACATTGTATGGCAGATTAATGACAGCTAATAATATCTGATGTTCCTGGACATTGCGTTCAGTAATGAGATGCATTCCCAGTGGGTAGGCAAGGTGTCACCACTAACAAATTCACTGTTGCCGTGTGCAATTAGCCTGTAAAAAGGCTGGGAAAATACACTAAATCAGTACKGGTCTAAGATGGATGAAGCGCGCTGAAAGAAAAATACCCCTTTGTTGCCAAACACCCGGCGTGGAAGAAGAGAGGGAGAAGGAGAGAAAAATGTCTCTTTTCCTCCTCCACATCTTTCTCTTGGAGGAGATGTGGACAGGTTACCTTTATGGAAACATTATTCCTTGACTGCTCCCTGGCAGGAGTTCATTACAGCTCAGCCCAACGTTGAAATATTCTCTGCAAAATGTCAGCATATGTAAATGAGGGCTCAGTGCTCATTCGCATGTCATGTTTTGTTAAAAGTTGTTGCAACCTTTCTTTGCTCTTTATTTCTTGCTTTCCTTTCCCCGTTCTTCTTCATCACAACACATTTCAGCAACTTCTAAAATCATAAACATGTGCATAATTTGATTAATCTTTGGTTTTACTCAGTAATTATACTATAAAAAATAACCGAAAACATTAATATTGTAACAAAAATGCTTGATAGATGATCTGTATGCTTTAACATCTGCATAAAAAAAGTTAAATCAGACACAAAGTAATGATTTCTGTGTTGTGACTGCTTTTATATCTGTTTTAGTAGGCCATGTTAAATCATGTTCAACAGCATTGATCCCCCAGGGCAGTTTAAATATTAGTGAGCATTAAATCAATATCATTGCAGCCTGTTTTTTACACTCTAAAAAGGACGCTGGCATGATTCAACATTTATGCAAAACAACAGCTAAACTCTGGCATAATGTCTTGGCTGGTGCCATCCTCACTGTATATGGGCCCCGTGGCTACTCTGAATGATGAGAATGGATAGAACTTCCATTCACAGCCATCCATGTGTGCCCAGTAGCTTAAAGCAGCAACCAGTTGCCCACTGATCCTCTCGTGTGACAGTTAGCACAACTCAGAACAAGCTGCTAATGCTACGCACCAGCCAGGGTGAATGTGAGGCTGACTTACATGGGGTGGGGGGCAATATGGTAAATAATTTCCCACATTTTGGAGCTTGCACGGGCATCTGCTCACTTTCTGCTGCTGCTGTATGCATATATGAATGCTTCGACTTGTCAGTGTTGCGCTGTCAAAAATTTATTTCAGGCAAGGGCACGCAACTAGTTCACCTAGAGGTGCGAGAGAGAAATCCCTTTTTGCATCGCGTCTCTGTAAAAGAATAATGCCGTGCTCCCGTATTCAGCAGCTGACTCCGGCTCTGCTTTGTGCCCAACTGTGGGGGTTCTATACGCCTAATGAAAATTACATCTACACCCGCACAGCTCTTGCCTATCTGGCTATACAAGCTACATAATGCAACAGATGAGCACTGGGGCCATGGTGTCAAAGTTTGGTAGCATTTCTTAAGCAGGATCAAACTGGAAGCAGGGGAGCATCGCTGGCAGTGATGTGAATTTAATGAGTTCAACAGTAAAAATATTCACTTTTCACGTATAATGAGAATGACAAACAGGTCGGCGCAGGGTTTTCAAGTAGACTTTTTTACGGGGAAAATCTTTTTTTTTACGCAATATGATTATATGAAGGGGTAAAATTGATATGAAAATGAACTTTTTGGAATAATTGACTCCGTGCTCATAAGGAGAGGGGTCCCCATCATTTGTTATAAGCCAAATGTATGCTACAATATAGGAAATCCAGTTAGAAGAAAAGTGATGAGTTTCAGGAAGGCACCAAAATCTACATGCAAATGCATAATAATCACACATCTACAATATTGCGGCGTTAAGAAAAAAAATACCTTAAATTCAATTATCTCGTGGGCTGGAATAATCATAATGTTATTGGAAACTCAATTATAGAGGCAAGCCTTGTCTGGAAATTAGCTGAACTTAGCTAAGGCAAGTCAGCCCCTTGAATTCATCAAGTATGGATTATCACAATATTACATGTTCACTTTGATTCTGCTGTCCAAAAACAAACATTCCCAGTCACTACTGCACAGTCCCCACGTTTGTTTTATTCATGAACTGCGCTCTGATCTATTATACATACAAAACTGATTCTATGCTGATTGCCTTAGGCTAAAAGGCTCAGACATAGAATTAATTATATTATATACACATGCATGATAATTGTGTACGATTCGGTCAAACACAGAGGTATTTCTCTATGTGTGATTACTATTGTTGCTTCACTGGCAATTATTTTCATTATTGTTGCTAATATTGTTAATGTTATTGTTTTCTCATTACAGCCTTTCTCTGGGGCTTTATTTTGAAGATATTAGGATGTGTGTGACCGCTACTCTGGAATAAATCACGGCAGCGGCTGACAAAGCCCATGACATTAATACACAAACGGCATGCTCATATAGCAGGAAAATTACTCTGAAATTAAACACCAGGCTAGCACAGGTCGGGCACAGGAAGTAGAGATAAGGGCGCTAATTCATTAAAAAATATTAATGAAATATCCCCTTCAACGCTGTGCACACGGAGACAACCATACTTTTGAATATTGCAACATTAAAAGGCTTTCCTCTGGCTGATATGAAGGGTAGATTTTTCTTTATTAATAATATTATGCTGGTTGATACTTTTACTCTGTTTTCCATGCTTGAGCATGATTGAAAATATCATTTCCATTTGGTACTGGAAGCGTCACGCTTGGTTTTGTTATTAAATTCCAGCACACACTGTAGTAGTTCCCACCCGAGCCTGTCCAAAGACATTTGCAGGAAAATGCCCTGGCTTTATGCAAAGTGTTGGACCTATGGAGGTCAACTGTATGCCTGGTTGGCATTTATAACAATGATACGTTTAGGCATGGACCGTGAAAAGAGAAAGAAAAACAAATATATGGATCTTTGCTGATATTTGCATGGATCTGAAGGAATTTAGTAGTTACTGATTTAACGCCATTTGTCTTAGTTTCCTTTTTAGGCTTGACTTTTATAATCTATTCTTTGACTATTGTAATGTCCTGATTAAAATAGTTTTAGGTACATGCCCGAAACACCTTGACAACACATAACAAACCGTTAATAAAAACATTAGATGAGCATTGCTGTTCAGAGTGTCTGCGATTCAGCCGTAGGCCTATAGAGGGCGTACCAGGCACTGAAGATCCCTGTATATTATAGACCGGAACTTGCGGTTTCAGGCAGCGTTGCTTTGCGGACTCCAGCCGGGAGCAAAAAAGGCTTCACTCATAACCAAATCTGGGTTGTATGGTTCCAATTCTCTTCACATTTTAATCTATTCACTATTTATGTGGTTTTGTGACGATTTCGGTTAACGAACACGAAATATTCTTACAGATCCATCTACAATAGGGCTCACTTGCAGGTCAAAGTTTTGGTTGAGGGTATTGAAGAGAAAATCTGTTAAATTTAAAACACTGTGTGAAACACGTGAAAGAGTTTCTGCTAACTCAAACACAACGGCTAGAAACAATAATAATAAAAAAAACAATGTTGTGATTTCTTTTTTCTGCAGTCCAGCACCAATTACTCGTGTAATCTGCGTGCTCCTTTGTGTATCCGTGTCTGTTCCAGTTAACTTTGAGAGTTTCTTTCAGTTCTCGCCGTCACCAGCCACAACCCCCTGTTCCCTCTGCACCGCTGCCTGCCACGGCTGAGCCGGGGAACGCGCAGCATCGCTCCGAGACGACTTCAATCCCCTATTATCAGGAGAGCGCACATTGCCGCTCACAAGGGTTTAATTTATTTGTGCCTGTTTCAGCCCAAGATTAAAGTTTAATTGGCGCTGACTGGCAGCTCCCAAGTTTTGACTAATTCTCCTTATCGGGAATCCTTACCGAGTAGCTGTGGGCAATGTGAGGCCTGCCTGCTTGCCTGGGTGCGTGGCAGCAGTGCCCACACACACACACACACACACACACACACACACACACACAC
>NW_013952452.1:2217863-2229848 GCF_001266775.1 Austrofundulus limnaeus | reverse complement strand
CACACACACACACACACACACACACACACACACACACACACACACACACGCACATGCACACATCGCAGACACACATTTGCACTTAGAGGCCAACATGTAGCAACATAATAATCCCTTATTTTAATTGGTTGATACACTGAGTACCTGTGACAATGTTTTTTTTAAGTTGTGTGGCGTTTGTTCCCTGCATATATTGGTATCTTTGCGTTTTTACTCAATTTTTTCCTTGGCAAGACTCCCAAAACCTTCTGAATTGTTGGCTAATTATTCCAGAATCACATAAGTTACCTCATATATTCTGATTACTAAAAGTGAGACTGTTGAGTTTCAATACAGATTCTTTGTGTTTTAAAAACACAATTGAGTCTTTGTGACTTGATATATATGCATAGATACATTTAAATGTAAAACTATCCAGTAGCAAACGGAGAAGAAAAAAGCTGCAACTTTGAATTGTGGGTGCATGCTGCTAATGTTTTCACATTTTTCATGAATCGTTTTACCATAAATCATTATAAAGTGTATTATTACCACGGAGGGATGCATTTCCATAAATGCGTCTTTCTGTCAGAGGGATACACAAGCGTAAATAACACTGATAATCTCGGGCTGTGTTTGATCAGCCAGATCCGAGTTCTGAGGAGTGCAATCATTTGCGACCTGTAATATTAGTGGCAGCTATTAAAAGCTGTGGAGGATTTGCAAGGCTTCATTTAGCCGGTCGGGGAGATGTGCGTGAAATAGAGTTCCTTTGGTTGTGACTAATGTCTTTAATGAGCGGGGGGCTTCTGCATTGCAGCTCCTAAACTGGGAAGCGCTGGATTAGGAAAGTTCTCATGAGGGGAAACGGACCCTGGTTCAAACACCCCGACACAAAAGCTTTTTATCAAAGTATTCCACTGATGGGCTTTAGATGAGCAGATAAGCACACACTCATGCTTTCTTATTATCGAATTATGTAACATCTAAGTAGGCTGCATTACTTTGATAAATTATCAGTGTTTTCTAGAGAATGATTGTCTATGATTTATCATTCTCCTTGTTTACAACCAAAATACAAGTGTTTGAGAGGCTTTATTGCACCCAGACCAATAATTTCAAAGTGACTGGCAAAAAGAAAAAGATGAAAAGTACATTAAAATAGGATTTTACTTTGGTTGTGGATGGAGGAGCTGCTGTTTCCAGAGTATAGAAATGATAATGAGTATATATATATAGAAGGAAGAAAGTGTCATACAGCCACATACCAGATGATATCTGGAGTGATGTAAAACTCACAGGTGACCTGTGACCTCGGCCCACATGAAGACCTGTTCCCTTTTTAAATCCCATATTTTTAAATATAATGAACTTGTTTCTATTAGAATGTATAGCATTTTTTTACAAAGTAAGATTCTTATTTCAAATAGGATCTCATTGATCGTTTATATAGCTGAGGATTATGACCCAAAAAATAAGACAAAATTATGTGGAACCCCTACTAGTTGCTAAAAATATATACAGTATGTTTTATCTATGGAGCTTCACACTGATGAAGATGAAGCATAGCAGAAATAATGTACCTTAACCTTTACCATAACCTTTTTCATGAGCATAAATTATTTGTAATTTTTAACCATATTTTGGTAATTTAATGTCCTAAAAGCAACAATAAAATGGCAAAACTATTAAGAATCTTTAACTTTAACTACTACCCTGGGATATCTATTGGCATCATTTAGTGCTATAAACTGAATGTAATTAAGACAGTCTTTTTTTGTGTGTGTCCAAGTCCTGAATATCTTTGGTTAGCTTGGTATGCATTAACTGTACCTTAATATTTTTTATAGTTCTAATATATATTAGTAAAACATCCTGAGAGTTACAACACCTGCCTGTTGTTAGCAGTATTCAGATGTGATTATTGTTACTGCTTTAAAAGCAACAGACAATGAACACCTCACCTTTCACAAAGGCTGCAGATAGTAGGAACCACTCGTTTGGTTGTACCCAAAAGCAAATAAAGAAATGGAAAAACATAAAGAAAAGAATGTTATTATCCACCTGCTGCTGCTTGTATTACATTTAACGTACGGATAAAAGACAATTGATATTTTCTTGTTTCATGTTATACACAGTTCATTGGTCTGCAGTATTTTATTTTGAAAAAAAAAACTTTCATTTATCTTGACTCAGTTGATGTTATTTTTAACATACAAGTAAACCATCAAGCTAACCCTGACAAAGATGAACTTCTTGTCTCGGTGGCTTGTGGGAAAGTTGACTTGGATGAAACCAGTCCATGATGCAAAACAGGCTGAGGGTCTCTGGTTAAAATGATTTTCCCGTGAGTTATTTTTAAGCTTTTGAACAAACAACTAATATTACTGAGAAGACTAGAAATAAAATCATTATTTCCAATCCCCATTGTAAATGGTTTTGCTTTGAGATGATTTTCATCATCAGACATCAAGCTTAGATGGAAGGAGACAATGGTGTGAAGTAGGGTTGGGCAATATTGACAAAAAAATTAATCACAATTAATTGGGGTATTTAGCAGATAATGATTAATTTGTTTTTTTTAATCCCCTGGAGTCCCTGGACACCCTTATTTCGTAGTCACATGACCAGTTTAGTGGGAAAGATTTGCTATTTGTAAAAAATTGTTCCAAACTGTGTGAAAATTACAGATTTCAGGCTATACATCTTATTTTAAATTGCTTTTATAGATAGATAAATTACAGAACTTTATTTTTAACGTTTGTCATATTTGAAGCGGAGAGGAGCAATGAGGCAGACTGACCGGAGTAATCCCCAGTCAGTCTGCCTGGTGGCATTAATCGTATTAATCGTCAAATGCCAAAAAGTAATTGATTAATGTTTTTCTGACGATTAATTGCACACGATACAATTATGCCCAACCCTAGTGTGAAGGATGACTTGTAGATTCTGTGGCAGTTGCTGAAAAACCTCAAAACATCAGACATTTGCAAACAAAGTGCAAGAAAAAGCCAGCACCTACTCATCAAACCATTAAAACAGTCACAGGAATATATTCTTTGACTTCGTGAGACTTTTAGCTTGGAGTCATTTGTATCGGACAATTCTACTATTTTGGGGTGTTGTTGGGGGGCATGGAGGTCTTTCACTGATGGCTGCTAATTTCACCTGACACCGCTGTGCCGCCGCCGAGCATGACCTGGCAACCAATCGGCACGCATCAGTCTCACTCAGAAAGAGATGCCTCTTTTCAGGTGGCGACGCACACACAAACACACATAAACTCTTCCCACGGGGTCAAGGTGGGGTGTCAGGGTTTCCACATCGCTTATCCCCGAGGAAAGCACCTGATCCTGACCAGGAGGAAGGGTTCTCTGAGTCTAACTCCGCCTGACCTGCAGGTGCTAAGTACTGTTCTGACTCTGCTGTCACGTCTGTCACACCTGAGGAGGACAGCCGTCCGCTCCAGAGAGATACGCCGCTAGAATCCTCAGGACCTCTTCCCTCGCCCTCCCCCCTGATTATATTGCTCTGGCTTAATGCCACAATTCATGAGAAGTCCTGTGTGCGCCACCTGAGGAGTGCTAAAGTGAATTCCTCTCAAACTGAAGTCAAGCAGCACCAAATAAACAGCACCCAGTGGACAGATGGCATCGCACTGTTGAGCTGAAAGCGTGGGGGAAGCGCTGCCAAAAAACAGGGGTTGCCAGTTGTGGTGCATCAGCCTCTGAAGAAAGTGTGTGTAAAGATGTTTGTCTGTGTGTGTGTTTAGGGTTTGTTTGCTGTGAGTCTTGTTCACGCTTGTGGGTGCCTGTCAATTTTCAAATGGTCTCAGCAGCTTGGCCGAAGAAAGAACATTCTTGTATATAGCAGAGACGCACATTGGCAATCTCTGTTGGTCATCTGTGCGAACAATACCTCAGCAAGCGTCTTTTTAATTCAGAAATCTGACAAAAGCAGAGCCATCGCTCGCCTTCATCATTCCTCCCACTGGTCGTTTTACGTCTGCCTTTTTTTTCCCAAGGTTTTTACTCCTGGGCACAAAAGGAAAAAAAATGTTTCATCCATCCAGAATCGGGTTATGATGAACAAACTGTGTAGCAGAAGTTGTTTACAGGAGGAGCAAAAAAAAACAACCAACAACACTGACAAATGGGCACCGCAGTTAGCTTTTGTGAAACAATTAATGTTGCTTGTGGTGGGCAAAAAGTGCTCGCGGCCATCTCTCGTTCTCCGGTTGTTGTGTGTGTTGTTGACGTTGTGGGTTTCTCACTGTGTCAAGAAAGACCATATTCAAATGTGCGTGGCTATTAAACTTTAATTTGCACAACAGATGAATGTCAAGTACAGTGCTTTATCAAGAAAATGTCCTTTGTTTCGGTGCGCAGCTTTCACCGAGGCAAACGAGCTCTTGATTCTGACATTAACCAAACAAACTAGGTAAAGAAAAAAAGTCACTTTTTTTGCTTTACAAAGTTTCACGCTCTAAGGAGCTAAATGTTTTTCTAAGGATAAACTCTAGATTATGTTTTTCTTTCTAATAATCACCCCACTATGTTTGCTTTTTGTACCTGTTATGTGTTGAAGGATTTAACTTTGAGTGAAAACTCAAGATCTAATCTTCCACAGAAAACAAGTAACGTGTTTCCTCTTTGTGGATCACTGTGCCTTTCTGATGAAAAGCGAGGAGAAAACATTTTAATACGGCCAGCTTAGTGTGTTGATGGAGACAACCAGTGGTGGTGAAGCATTGCATCTCCCCTGTACGAGCTTTCCAATCCAAAATCAAAGTCCCCGTTTAACTTTGGGTTTAAAAGTGTTGATTCAGTCAGTGTGCTGCAACTAGTCTTTTAAAGCCTTAAGATTTGTTTACATACTGTGATTCTGAATGGAGCCGCTGAAAGAATAAGAAGCTCACTATAGCTCATACAGTACGGAGTGGTGAGGATTTGTGCAGAGGTGAGTCAGCCCTCCTCGCTTTCATGCACACACATGCACCTAAAGTACTCCTGTCAGGAGTGCTTTGATGACCACCGGCACGTGCAAACCTGACAGCTTCTTCCAACCACGTCGGCAGTGCAGACACACAACACACACTCGCACTCCAGATGCTGATGCGGAGATCCGAAGCAGGAAGCGGCTTTCTGCGCCTCACGCCGAAGCTTGAGCTGATGTCGCCTGACACGGTCAAAACAAAGCTCAGTGTTTCCTTCACCGCTACGTTAGGCATCGAGGTTGGAGTGTCAGGACTTACCTGCTTCCTGTTGGCAGACTCCATGGAAACCGGCAGTGACGACGCCACCTGGTCGGTGTCAGCAGAAGTCAACGTGAACGGCACAGAGGAAATGTAGAAGGAGGGAGACCTGGAACAAAGAAACAAGCGGGTCCTCCAACAGGGTTGCTTCGTGAAACAGTTTGTGATTTTCACAAGCCATACATTTCTTCAAGGATTCTGGATATTTAGTCAATGTTCTATTGTAAAAAAATGCATCATTTTCAGACTTAAATTGCACATTTAATTAGATTATTACTTACTAGGGGTGCAACAATACATATATCTGTATCGGACCGTTCAATACACACCATGTATCAAACAATACAGATGCATATTTTGGCAGCTTGTCTTCGGGAGATGCTGTGTTGAAGGATCAGTGGATCTGTGTTCGACTACTCCACCTAGGCTGCATTGCCAAGCACAGACCCACTGAGAAACTTCATGTTTCAGCAACATTTAATGTAAAAACTGGACTTTTGAGGTTAAATAAATGTTTCAGAATTATTTTCAATAAATTACGTTAAGGGCATGGAAATTTTCCTATTTTTATCGAAAAAATGTCGAACCATGTCCGTGACACTAAAGCATGGAACCAAAATCCTAAATTTTCTGTATAATTGCAACCCTATTATTAATGAACCCCGCACGCGAAGCGTAAGTGAGAGTCATATTGTTTTTGTACTGTCTTTTTTTTCAGTGACTTTTGGTCAACCGTAGCACAAAAACGACTACACCAATCAACATGAAATTTGGCAGGACTGTAGAAGAGTTTGACCTACACTGCGCCAGCCAATGGTTTTACGATAGACCCCATATTTGAGGAGGGGGCTCCTTTCAAAGGGGGGGTGTCTGGACATGCAAAAATGCTTATAAYTCAGAAACTGTTCAACATAGAAGCTTCAGATTTCTTTTGTTGTTTAGCTCTGATGAAGCTCTATCCATCAGGCCCACCAATCAGTGCCCCCCACCCCAGACCCCCAATTTATCTGAAAAAGGGGTATCTGGACATACAAAAATGGTTATAGCTCAAAAATTATTAAACATAGGAGCTTCAGATTATCTTTGGTTGTTTAGCTCTGATGAGGGGCTATCCATCAGCTCAACCAATTACCCCCCACCCCCAAAAAAAAAAAAGTAACATAATGTTACCACTATGCGGTATCTAGTTTACCATTTTACTGTAAATCACTAAGTATTTCAGTGGAAATTTAAGAAAGCACCCAGTTTCACAAGATAAGGTAATCCACACATTAATAATTTGACATCACTGAGGATAGAGAGCATTTAAATGCCCCAAGGACATTTTCTCTGGTGGTGAATTGAAGAAAAGTTGCATGCCTACAAGGATTGATTACTATGTCTTCATTCTGTATAAGGTAAAAAGTACAAAAGTTGTAAAAAATTTGAATGACTTGAATTAAAGTTGATTATCCAATGTTATAGCATGAATAATTATGATTCAGGTCTTCCAAATTAACAGTATTAAACATCAGGATCAGCAAAAACCGAAATGGAAATTACGAACAACTCTAAATTAAGAAAGTTGAACATGGCAGCCGAAGTGCAAAAGACAAAGAGGAGCAGAATGCTTGGATGTGTTTATATCCCTTGCACAAATTGAGGCCACACTTTTAAGGTCAGCAGAGTGCGAGGAAGTGCAGGGGGTTGCAGAATGTTGCTGGCACTTAGCTCGCCGCACTTCTGAACCTCGCAGACGTCTGTGGCAAGGTCACCACGGGAAGCATAAATGGGAGATGATAGCTCCGTTGTTCCGTGTCATCCGCCGTGCTCTCCACAGTACTATTCCTGAGTGCAGCTGACATCATGTACATATATGCACAAAAGAGGCAGGCGGTGTTAAGCATGGCAAAAAAATAGAGGCCAGCCCCGACGTTAGCGAGACACAAGCTTCAGTTAGCACACACAATGTGATGATGGGATATAATTGATGCATTTTCTGTTTTCAACCTAAAAGTGCTTTTTATAAATATTCATACTTTAGTCAGATGGCATACTATTTTTTTATTTTTTCAAGTAAAAATTTATTTTTTAAATGCAGAGATTTTATAAGTTTAGAAGAGGCCTGGTTCTTCTCCCATTCTTTTTTCCACTAAGAACTTTTTTTCTTACTTTGAGAATGCATTGTTTAACTGCAAATTATAACCATAAAAAAGCCTCTGATCCCCCATTCTGTTAAATTAATAGAATTACGCAAAAAATGTAATGATAGCAATTAAGTCTTGAAAATGCAAATTTTATAGTCAAGGACGATTACCTCATTTATAGCATGTTCTGGAATGATGCCAGATGAAGGTAATTTAGATCCGGGTTGCTCACGGTTACATCATGATGAATATGAGACGAGTAGGGGCTCATCACGTACCTCGAGTCACCCAACTCGATCAAAGTGAAAGGTGGGKGGGAACACGTATGCTGTCAGGAACAACTCCTCCCCAGGAAAGAAAGGCATATATCAGAAGGTAATGGGGAAAAGGACACAGAGTACAAGTTTTCTTTTACTAAAAGTCAGCTCCATTTTTTTAAATTCTCGCAAATATGCATTGTAACAATTTACACAGGATGAAATGTATGTGTGTATTTTACAGCAAATCCTGACATTTCAAACCAAATGGATCGTAACGTAAGTTTGATAGAAGCCTCGCACCAAATGCCCTGTCAACCTCATAATGTTTATTGCTTGGGATTAAAAATTCACATCAAAACTCCACACTCAAATGCCATTTACATGCACAGATCTTTTTAAACTGTAACTGCGTTTGGACGGGTAAAACACTCACATTAGTTAATCATTCAAGGGGGCAGCTGGGGATGGCATGAATATTTTATGGGGGTCTGCCTGGTGTCGTGATCTCTAATAGCTTAGCATTTCATTTTAGGACTCCCCTCCTCAAAGCAGAGAAACCCGGGTCTGTTTCACGTGCTGGATTGTGGTGAAGTCAAGGAGGTGGCAGAGGGAAGACCCCCTCCACAGACAAACATTTTTTATAAACCTATAAATGTATTTTATAGTTTCAGTGTCCACACAGAAACAGTATTTAAGAAGCTCTTTAATTATTTTTTTTCGCAAAAATGCGTTCCAGAATGAGAAAATTTCAAAATGCCAACTTTGTGTAATCATTTAGACACCTTTTGGTGTCATAGACCCACTTCTAACCTAACCTACCACCCCAAATATGGCAGACGCATTGGCTGTAACAACGACATGGCTAAGTGGTTGTGTTGCTCTGCAAAAGCTACATTAAAATCTTTGTATCTGTATGATGTGGATGTACAGACTAGGATGATGAACTGATGAAGCTGTAGAGTTGTGCAAAATCCCAAGTTTCATTTTTATTTGTTTTATCACTTTATTGATCCGCCAGCAATACTAAAAAACAAACATTACAGAAAAAAATTAGGAAAACCGTTTTAAACCATCTATTAAGCTAATCTGTTGGACTGACATGAGTCCCAGTTATGGTTTGTTGTGACACAAGAAGTTCCCCTTTGTCGTTGGATTCAGATTGCGTTTTTGTATTTATCACCATTTTTTTAAATTCCTGTTTACATTTTAATCCATAGACCACACAGTCTATATTTTGTATATATGTTTTTTATTCATAGTTTGAACTTCATGCATGCTCCATGTCTTGTTTCCTGTGTCTGTAGAATTTGTGTGGATTACAGGGCCACCTACAGGCCTGGCATAGTTACTACAGCATATTTGGTGTTTTGTGTTCCTTTGTGAGTGAAACGATTTCTAGAAACAGTGCCAAGCATACTTTCAGAAATAAGAAATTTAAAAGAAATGTTTTGATAAAAACATTTTATTTAGTGGACGATGTCTAAATCCCGAGGACTCTTTCTCAAAACCCCTGTGTAATGTCATATAGTCATTAGGCTGATGGGCTCTCAGTACCAAAATCAATGGATGGTTTTGTTTGGATAGTTTGTCTCAGAATCTATATCATCCTTACAATGACTAAATTTTGACATGTACTCTTTTCACATATAAAAATGTAGTTTGATTACAACTCAGGACAGGTTTAATGGTGAAAAAGCAACAAGATGAAAACTGGAAAGCCATTTAACTAACATTTTACCCAGGCTTGGCTATTACACAGTCTATTGACACACATTGCACCCGAGCTGGACTCCCTTTCACCGCCATCCATCGGTCACACAGATTGTCCCCCGGTAGGCAAGAGGCCTGTGACGTTAATGGAAATGGGGCTATGCTGGGAGCATAGAGCCTGGAGAAGCCTGGATGATCCCTCAGGCCATGGCTGCCACGGGATGAAATAGAGAGACTATTACAGCAGAGTTGTAAAGCCCCACACGCTCCACGCACTATCATAATAGAATATTGATTCTATCAGATGCCAGGCCCCGGCCTGTCCCTGCAATGAAGAAAAGAGCACTAAAGGTCATTGTGTAAAAAAATTGAATGGGGGAGAGAGACAGAAGAGCAGAGAGGTGTAGGGAGGAAAATATCTGGACAATAAAGAAATGACCATTGTTCGCCTTTAAACAGAAAAAAAGTCATATGTGTGTGCAGCAAAACTAACATAATTCCTTAAGATATAAAGAGTAATACATTTGGTCTTCTTCAATAACTTTAACAAATGTTATTTTTGTTGAACTTTCTTCTTGTTTTTTTTCTTTTTTCTCCCCCAATGCTGCATCTGTCTCCACAGCCATAAGTAACGGGGAAGCAATTTCAACCATTAATTGTTGATCAAGACGGTTGGGAAAAGCGCCAAAGGAAAAGGATGACAAATAAGCACCCACCAAGCGAACAGCAGTACAAATTACAACACAAGCAGGAGACGTTTATGCTTGATTGGAGCAATTTAATGTTTTCTTACAAAAAAAAGCCCACAAATCCTGGGAGGACAGTTAAGGAAATGACTTTTTAATCATCCAAGGAGCCCGTGTGCCTTGTCTCTCCTGATGGCAACATATTGAAGACTTGGAGTCAATAGCGAAAGAACTTAGTCAAAAGGCGCAAATCTTAGCAACAGTTTAAACTTCTGGGTGCTTTTTGTAATTGTTTGTAAAGTTTGGGTACTTTGTGATGTGTAAATATAAAATTAGAATAACATTGCAATTTTACCTTTTGTTTACGCTCAAAACTGACTAATCTTTGTTGTGACATCATGGCAAGCTTCTGATAAATTCTGTTTTTTTTTTAAATTTATTCATGAAATTTTGATGTCCGATGAAACAAGACATCTTTTAACTTGAGCTTGACTTTGACGTACTAGTCCTCATTTTCATTCCAAGAAGGACATTATTTTAGTCAAATAAACATCCATTTTTCTTCTCTTCTACTTTTTTCCCCCTTCCACAGATTCACTGTTAGCCCCGATAATTGAACCATAGTTGTTGTTTGAGGGCCCCGGCAAATGAAACTGCCATTGTAGCATCAAAAATAATCAATTTGATGAGTCTTGTATATACTCCTATACTCAAAGTAATGTGATATTGATTCGGCACTCTGATATAGTACTCCTCGTGCACCAGAATGATTATTGGCTTTTGACAAATTCCATCACAATATTTTATTTCACCCTCCCTCGTTCTCGAGCTGCTGCTTTTGTTTTAAAGCTCTGCAGCCGAAACCCTCAGCTCGATTTCTGTGTCTTTTGGTGACTCTCAGTGAGACTTTAGTCCTTATTGCAAAGCAATAGAAGAACAGTTTGACTCAATCAGCTTGTGTTAAAACATTTTAGACAAAACTCAGTGTGCAAATATCCTTTTTTTATTCCTTCACTTTTGTTTCATCTTAACACATGGTCTGATATGCACACACACATACACATGCGCACACATGCATTATTATGTTTCATTGTGTCGTGAGCCATTGTGGATGGTTGCCTTGAAAAACTAATACATTATTTAAATCCAAATCACCCTCCCCTGTCCAGCTGTGTTATAGATGACAGTAATGCTGCCCCACCTCCCCCACCTCCATCACGCACATGCATGTATTTCCTCTTCCTCACCTTACATGCACTTTCCCGCCCTTTTTACTGCTGTTTTCCCTCCAAATCTAAAGGTTGACATGAGCCGAGAAGGAAAAAAAAAGTAAAAACAAAAAAAGAAAGCATTGATGGAGCGATGGAGGGAGTTTGTGATGACGGGGATAAGGGATAATAGATGCATGAGCAGATGGAATTCAGGTGTTTTCCCGCCATTTTTACTGCTGTTTTCCCTCCAAATCTAAAGGCTGACATGGGCCGAGGAGAAAAAAAAAGAAAGAAAGCATAGATGGAGTGATGGAGGGAGTTTGTGACGACGGGGATAAGGGATAATGGATGCATGGGCAGATGGATGGAATTCAGGTGTGGAGAGGGAGAGGGACAGAAAGCAGGCAGGGGATAGATGAATGATGGATGGTGGGGAAAGTGGGCGGGGCCAGAGAGGTAAGATGGAAAGACGGCAGGCCTCAACATTAGGCCAGTTCATATTGATTAGTGTGTGTAATAAAGAAAACAACACACCTGGCCCCAAACAGGGCATGCTCCCTTAGTGTCTGCTTTAACAAGGAATATGTGTGTGTGTGTGTGTGTGTGTGTGTGTGCATTAAGGTGTGTGTGTGAGATCTAACGCCCCTGAATATGCCAGTGCCTGCATTTTACTCAGAAATGCCAAAGGGTGTCTGCAGAAATGAATAAAAGAACAAATACAGTGTGTGTGTTTGTGTGTGAAGAGGTTTTTATTCTGAT
>NW_013952452.1:2210201-2217838 GCF_001266775.1 Austrofundulus limnaeus | reverse complement strand
CACACACACACACACACACACACACACACACACACACACACACACACACACACAAAACAAGGCCCTGCTCAGAGAAAAATCAATATGATGGTGATAGAAATATGCTTGAATGTTCTCTAGGTGAGACATTGATCTGAGCTCCACAGAGAATCTGTCCAAAAACCAAATAATGGTTAAGGGCCAGCGACCTGCAGATCTCCACTGAAAACAATAATTATAGCCACCCTGTAGGTGCCCGCACTAAACACAAAGGCCAGAGTCAATGAAGGCTAAATGCTAACCTTGCAAAGGTTGTGTTTCAGCATGGAAAAAAAAACCTGCAGCTTCCAATCGTTATGTTCACTTTGGATTTAAATGTTTTTTTTACGCACACACTGCAAAAACTGTCCATCTTACCAAGTTTTAAAATCTTATATCCAGCCAAAAAGTCTTTTTGATCTTGTTTTGAGACTGATTTACTAAACAAGAACTGATTGTGTAAGAATAATAATCTTGTTTTCAGAATGTGTAAGATTATTTGTCTTGTTAGGCTGAAAATTTGACTCAAATTAAGTCAAAATATCTGCCAGTGGAGTAAAAAAAAATTTCTTGTTAAGACTTCTTGAAATAAGAAAAAATTGAGTCAAATCAAGTATTTCAAGAAGTCTTACCAAGTAAAATGTTCTTACTTTTTGGTTAGTTCTAGCTTTTGTTTTCCAACTTGTAACTTTTTGTTAAGATGCTCAGTTTCAGCTTCAACAAACTGCACTCAGTATCAACTTATCTGGAAAAACTTTTTTAGCTTTTTGCTGTTATCTTTTATCTTACTTATAGACTAATAGAAACAATTAAAAATCTTTAAATAGTTTTTTTTAAATCCTAAAGCAACACATATTAACAAGTGAGCAGGTTCTGATGGGCCAACGGAAAACCTGATATCTGCAACTCAGCCTATCATCGGCACTGCCGCTTTTTGAGTGATGAGTCTCCTACAGGAAACAACAGCTGTATGTGCAAATCATGCATATAAATCAATTACCGAGGCCCTATGTACTTTAAATGCACCCATTAATTAAGCAATGTCAGACACAATGAACCGTGAAGTTCATTACATTTTTAGCTTTCAGACCCAGGATTATTTGAAGGCTGAGGAAGATGAGTTTTCCAAATAATCACGGTAGTTTGAAGCCAGACAAATGTTAGCAGGAACTTAAGGAAAGCTGTTGCAGGAGAAAACAATAAGTTTTAATCTGAGGCACACAGACTTGATCAAGTTTTAACTCAGAAAAGTTAGAGAGATTTACACATTTGTACCTGAACTGAAGCATAATTGATTCAGTAGTGTTCCTTATACTGTTGCACACAAATTAGCTCTTATCTCTGTGGATGTTTTACAAATATTTGTTAGATGAGAACCTGTGCTAAGTAAAAAAAAAAAAATCATCTTTTTTTTCAGAATTTTGGATTGTTAGCAAGACAAAATGTGGTGGTGCAAAGGTTAATGAAGGTCAGCCTGTGATTAAGAGGTTGCAGGTTTGAATCCCCGACTGTACTGTCATAATGTTGGTGGGGAAGTTGAGGCACCAACACCTGCATCTATCCTAAAATAAAAAATAAATAAATAAAAAGGGCAACAAAATAGTAATTTAGCTTTGATTAAAGGTTGCAAAAAGGGTCTGAATATCAAAAATACATTAATTTTAGGAAAATCTTGCACATAAAATTGCTTTTTTTAAAAACTTTTTATTTACTGAGTGTTTTTAGGATTAGTGCKAGCAATATCAGACTAGATTAAAGATTCAGGTGAAAAATCTGAAATAATTAGAAGGTTTTCTGTTTGTAACTTGCTTCCTGTTGGTGTGCACCAGCAGAAGGGTTTGCGGGTGAGGTGGGGCGTGTGGAGCCTCAGAGAGACGAAGCTGGGCCCAGCTGCCTGGCATTAAGCAATGACCTCTGCATAATGAAAGATGGCGACAACATTTCCCACTCATTACAAGGTTCCACACTGTGACAAGATTTGCATATTCATATATTTTTCCCCTTTGCCTCTCTTCCTCCTTTTTTTATGTTTTTTTTTCTTTACTGGAAATTATTTTTCTTGTGAGCAGGACATCTGCCTCCCTGACATTGCTCTGGAAGAGGAAAAATAAATAAATATGCGGCACATGATCTTTCCAGATGCCACAGAAATATGGCACGCTGCTGACGTCGTCGCACACCCCGGTTGTGTGTGTTTTCTTTGGCTTAAGCACCAGGAAATCACGTTTGGGGTCAGCAGAAATGAATACAGGTTTGGCAGGAAGATCTGAGTGAAGACCGGAGTTTATATCTGTTTTGCATAATAGTGTGATACTCCACCACACATGTTCCAGGAAAACTGGTGTTGCTGGTGATATGGCACAAAAACAAGCATTAATCTGGGTAAAATGTGCTGATCATTGTTATATTTGTGCACACTAAAACAGAAGGGTGTCTCTGCAGTCGCTAAGTAGGAGTTTCTTACTTTGTGGGAGGAGCTGGCCCAAGATGTGATTGGTCAGATTGACAGTGAGGTTGGAAGAAGAATTAAATTTTAGTCATAACTTTAGACAGGACGGTGCTAACTGCACAAATATTGAACACGTGGAGGGATGTGGAACAATTTGACTCGGTCAGAACATAACCTGTAAAGAACTTGCTAAAAGAGAATATGAATATGAATCATCAGCTGAAGCAGGAAGGTGCTAGCAGCACGAAATCTGAAGTCATTAATTTATGTTTACATGTTCACAATCATTTTTATATGAACCATTTGTTCTGTTTTAAATAGTCAATAAATCATATTATTTTCATTGCTTCCTCTTTTAATTTGCCCCACAAGACAAGTCAATTTGACCAATCGTGGTTGGGTCAAACCCCGCCCACACACCAACTCTGCTAATCATGATTAGGGCCAAAAATGGAATAATTTGGGGAGTGATGTAAAAAAATGCAGGATCATTACATTTAAGAAAATGATAAAAGCTGGATTGCTAAAGAAATATGAAACAGTATAAGGTRTATCTATATAAATTGTTGTTCTAGAGGGATTAGATGTTCTTGTCTTTTGTTTTGTTAATAACATAGATTTTTTTGTTATATGAACTTATTCTAGAGAAAAGGGGCAGATATTATAAGATTTTTTCTTCCCTGCTGCCTTTCATTTCATTTTATTTGTGATTTTGATGCACATATATACTTTTTTCTCTCAGTTTTCATTTTATATTTTTCTTTTAATTGTATATTGTATATAAAATTATTTGTTTTGTTTTAATGAAATGAATAAAGAATTGAAACTGAAACTAAAACAATGCCCAGAACAAGGAACAACTCCGCCAATCATGGGTACGGCCAACTCCGCCCACAGGAAAACATAAACTGCAGAGACTCCTACATGCATTAAAAGGAAAATTTTCTTTCAAGAAACGTTAACTCAAATGTTTTTGTTTGTTTGTTTTCTCAACTTTCACATTTATAGAAAAAAAGTTTTTGTTTGGTATACATAATTCAGCATCTAAACATTAAATACTTATAAAGTTCCACAGGAATCATAATCAGGCCCAAAATGATAACTCTGATCATTGGAATGTATGTGATAATATTGTATGTATTTTAATGCTTTAGTGGCTGTCCTTAAAAACAAACAGAAAAGGTTTAAAAAGAATAATAAGGATGATGTAAACCAGGACAAAAAGTAGGAATTTGAATCCATTCAATTTAGTTGAGCAACTTTAATTGAACTGAATCAGTCGCTCCCTGCAACAGCGCCTGCAGAGTCGCCGATCTGAATGAGCAGCAGAACGATCACCGCAGCACTTCTGGATGCAGACTGTTTCATGTGAACACCTCAAGCTGAGGGCTACATAAATATAGAATTAGACAAAGTGTTATTTTTTCTTTTTATACCCCCCACCCCCCCCCCTTTTGCAACATCCCCAGGTTCGGCTGGCTCCGAGCAGATGCAGGCACCTACTTCAAAAAGTTGCAGCTCCCTTATGATAGCTCTGCAAAAAGGTTTTCTTTTAACTTAAATCAGCAAATGTGTGGAGCACAGACCTGGCGGCGTGTTTTCTCCCTTAGAAATAATTCCTCTCAGGGATCAATTTGAAATTTAAATTGCGGTGAAATGGTGTTTGTCATTAACAATCAAATATTTGAACCAGTGAAATACCTTTGCCCCCTTCTGCGTCTGCACTTCTCTTAGTTTCAACATMTCTCACAGGCTTTTGTTTTCATGATTATGAAGAAAGAGAAAAGAACAAAATGATTTTACAACATCAAATGAGAGGGTGGAGGGAAAAATATCCTCAGATGGTTGAGCTTTACAAATAGTCAAACAGCTGAAGTTGTTTTTAGCTGTGTAGAAAAAAGTCCTTTTATGCATATAAAATTGAATATATTGTAATTTTACAAGGACAAGATGGTTTCAGTGATTCATTTGATATCCTGAAACCTTTTGGACTTTACTGTCATGGTTAATATAACACTTTAATTAGAAATAATATATTAAGTGTTTATTGTTCAGGCAGGTGGAAACACAACTTCAAATTCATTTACAAGTCATTTCAGAAATAAGATTCTGTAAAAAAATTTATAAATAATATCTTACCTGTTGTAGATGGCTCTTTGAGTGATCTCAGTAAGAAGTAGTGATGTTTGGATTGATACAGAAATATCAATACCACCAGTACCTGAACTTTATGTTCTAGTATCGATACTAAAATAAAAAAAAATACTTTGATATTTGTCATTTCAGGTAATGTATCATATGTCAGGAAAATAAAACTATTTAAATCCTGTCTAAATTACATGCGATTGCAGAGAAMTACTTTTTCTTCCASCTGGGTAATGCCTCAGCACAATTAGACGGGATGTTTAGTCACATGTTCAGTATTTTCATGTTATTATTTTCATGTAATGTAAATTAAAGCCTGCAGCACTCATTTACAGCCATCTCGTTTGGCTCGATACTTCTCTCTTCCCAGAAGGGGATGGCTGTTTGCAGGGCATGCAATTTCCAGTTAGCTTCTTAGCTTAGCCTCCCTCACAGTGGAGCTGGCGCACTACATATGTCGTGGCCAAACGTTAGCGATTGGGTAAATCAGATCCAGTCTTTTTAAACTTCAACAAAGGCCACGCCTCCARCAGGAAATCACTTCTCAACAGCCGAGAGTCCAGACCCTCTGTACGAAGCAAAGCAAATAACTAGGAGCTTTTTTTTTGCCAAGCCACTTGGTATTAGAATCAAAAAAGTAGAACTAAAGATCACTAGAACARYTAAWGTTTAAYTCTGACCTRACTGACAAGGTTCATTATGGTTCACATGAACGTTAATTTAYAATTCTTTACACCAATGCTATTTTTGCATTACTTGGAATCCTTTTAGTAGCTGAGACTCTTTCTCCCTCAGTGGAGCGTTGTGCATTTTAGATGGTGTCCCAGTTTCCTTACGTCTCCTTTTGGTTCTGTTCCTGTTTCTCAGCCTAGTATTAAATTAGTTTATGATGATGATATGCAGTCCTTCATAAGATGCTAGAATTTTAATTTCTGCTTTGTTTTGTTTGTTTTCTAGGAGGTAGCCACCGTGGACTAACTGATCTKGTCAGAATCAAACCGTTTTTCCAAATTCAAGTCGTCCCAGGATCTATCTAAAACAGGTAAGATGTTTTTTTATTCATAGGTTATTTTATTCAGACTTTGGAGTAGTGAGGTCGTCTTTGTAAATCCTTGGGTGTTTTCACTTTCATTTTCACTTCACGGCCATGCCTGTGACGGTTTAAACATGGTGGCAGAAAGGAGCAACCTCAAGGCCAAAGTAAGGTGTGTTTCCATTATGATGTGCACGAATGGCCGCTATGGCCGTTCTGCAAGACCCCGAACTTGATCTGTAATGGCTGCCCATAAAGGGAAATCATCATCAATGAAAATGACAGGTTATTAAGATCAGATTTTAGAGGGGCTATGGCTTTAGTATGATAGGTTAGCCATCTATAAAACCTTTAAAGCCAAGCTCAGAACGACATCATTTCTGCTCCCCATCTTCCCGCACCCTGTGCCAGAGACACATGCTAATAAGCTCACAACCTTTAATTAAGCAATATGTGTAAGTAGGCGGCCATTACAGCCTGATTTGTGAGCCAGTTCATTACACTAAGCACAGGCCAGAAGACACATATTCAATACAAATCAAGCTGGCCTGAAAATTATCCTGTTTAATGTGAGCCCAAAATTGATATTTTATCACTCRTCTTCTGATTAGTGACTTTAAGATTCTCCATATTTCATTGTGCCCGGGCGGTGGGACAGCTGACAACCTGCATTCATTAAGGAGTTGCAAAAGTGTTTATTGAGTTTATTACATCACAAATGGCTTGTCAGTTCACACGCCCTGGTTATGTTTTCAGTGCATCTCAAGAAGAAAACATTAGAACGTGCTGCACAACTAAAGTTGTTTACTGTCGGATCAGTCAAGCTGGCAGGGATTTGTTTATGTAAATATGACATACTAACCTAAACACACTTTTATTGGGTTATCAATTCTTAAACATAAGAATACTGGAGATATTTACATGTTTGAAACTTTGTTTTGACTAGTAAAAGACTTACTTTATTTAATTATCATTGATTGAGGTCTTGCAGTTCGAAACCAGAGCCACTCCCACTYCCTACAACGGGCTCAATGCGATGAGTCCCTGGAAAGAAAAAGCATCAACTGAAATTTGGTGAATAGAAATTAGATATGTGACTTAGATTTGCCTGAGCCTTTATGTCGCCTTTAACTGATAACTTCTTCAGAAAATGAAAACATGCTTATGTCATCACAAGTTTATTTGTATGAATGAAAAATCAGTGTTAGACTTACGACCAAACCGTTTCTTCCGTTTCCGTAGCGGGAGTGAAGCCCTCTCATCTTCCTTGTCTTCTCTCTGATGAGCAGAGCTTGGACCTGGGCAGGGTATCCCCTTGCTTCCATGGTCAGCCTCCTCTGATTCTCCAGTCACCTTCAGAAAATGTCCAACACAGGATTAAAGTCAGTCACACACCCGGAACAGACTGGAACCAAAAACAATAAAAAGCACAWTGTGTTTTAGGACACATTGGTAGAGTATGTATCGAGCATCTCAAACAGGGATTATCCTAAAAAAAAACAGCAACTGACATGGAAGTGTTGTGAAGTYAATTCTGGTYTGATAATTTCAGGAATCCTGCATGGAAACACTTGAAACAACCCAACTCGGTAGTATTTATGCCAGGCCTGTATAGCGCTGAGATGCTATTAAAACACATACAAATACAAACCAGAAATGAGGCATGGAGCATGTGCTTAAAGCTTGCACACTGGTTGTGAAATGTAAACAGAAGATGAAAAGATGGCCTTAAAGTCGTAGGTTAGACCAGTGGTTCCCAAACTTTTYATCTTCTKACCCACAAAATATYCATRGCAAAAACTTGTGACCCCAAATATTACTGGTCTGAGCACACAAACTTTGTTAWTAACCCAAAAAACAAAGGCTACACAAATATAAATACTTACTTATTTTGTGTTTTTGTAATAATTATAGGGAAAATATTACATCACCAATTATTTTATTACCCTTTAAATTGATTTCTGAAGTGAAGTGGTTCCCAAACTTTTCAGC
>NW_013952452.1:2206301-2210127 GCF_001266775.1 Austrofundulus limnaeus | reverse complement strand
CACACACACACACACACACACACACACACACACACACACACACACACACACACACACACACTCGAGACACCGGGCACACTCACTTCCTGTACAAATCAAATTCATATTTCTGACGGCTCCTGATGACCTCACGGCAAATGAAGCGAAGGTCCTCAGTGGCAATCAAACACGCGGCCGAGTAATTACAAAGAAAAAGGGGTAGGAGAGGAAATTGATGTGGTTTGTCAATTAATGTTGCTGCAAGGTGTTTCTTTGAAAGGTTAAGTTGCTCATATCTTCMGCGGGTTAAATCAGGTCCGGTAAAATGTTGACCTTATTTGGAAAACGGGCAGCAGGCAGAGTCAGGAAAATTTGGCTGCAAACGTTTTTTTTCCTTTGCAGCTTTGAAAATCTGCAACCTAGAAAAAGCGATAACCCCTGCTAATTATACTGCAACACGTTCACCCCTGCTGCAGCTAAGATAATTACAAGTCAAGCTGGTAAAACCTCACTGTTAAATAAACTGCACACCTTTTGTTTCCGCTGTGAAGTGCATCCCAAAGAAAGAGAAGTGGGAGTAAAAAAACCCCAAAACGAAACAAAACAAAAAACACAGCAAGTGTGAAATTGCAGAGAAAAGTGCTTTTATTTATACAAGTCGCTGGAGATGCTCATCATCAGCGTTTTTTCCGAGCCATAAATAATTTGCAGAGAGAGGTAATATTCAAGCTGGCAGAGCCTTAGTTGTGCATCTTTAATGGAAGTTTTACAGAAGCTGAGCCAGTTCTTGCATATGCTGCTGTCACCCATATGGAGGAGCGGAGACAAAAGGAGCACAGTTGGCTTGTCCTATCTTTTTATAAGTCCAACGACACTTAAATGCTAGCCTCGGAGAAAACGCGGCACAGGGGGACATAAACCCACTGTGGTTTTAGGAGGGAAGATAATGACTTTGCCTGCATTAATTTCTTCATCAGCCATCTTGTTGCTACAGACAGAGTGGTTATGAGTCCGTTTCTGAAGGTCCTGGCGTATATAGATGCTGTTTCCTGCATAATTTTGGCCCTAACAGTTGTTGTCAGCAGTGCATTTTGTGAGCAGGCAGCTGTGGAACATCTGTTTATAGGTAATGAGTGCTGGAAAAGCTACACCTCACTTTACCTTTAATGGCTTTTATTGGAGCACACTGATGGAAAAGAAGYGTTAACTTTCTTTGTATTGTTGTGATTCAGCGGGAATATTCTTTCATGGTGGAACTGTCACCTGCCTTGGGCAACAGACTGAATGAGAGCACACGATGGATCATTAATATTAACTTTTTAAAAAACAAAATCCAATATGCGAGTCAATAAAGACTTCATTATCTTTGGAGATTTTACTACATATTCACAGCTCTATTTGGTCCAATTTTGGCCTTTGATAGAAGAAACTTATATCAATGGTTCCCAAACCTTTTAGCTCCCAACTCACAAAACTATTGTGACAAAGACTTGTAACTATTACTKGTTTAAATGGACAAAAATTACAAATAAACATGGATACAATGACTTATAAACATCCTTAACCTCCCCTATAGTATCTTAAATTAATTTATGACAACTGTTTTGAAAATAAGCATTAATCTTTAAACATATGTTTTTCTGAAGATTAGGGACCTCCACTTGACATTATGTGAACAACAGTTGGGTCCACACCCCAGTTTTTGGAACCAGTARCTCAGATGATTTTGCAACAAGTCAATCAAACAAATAATCCTTTAAAACACAAAACAAATACTGTTTGTAATGCTCAAATAAAATGAACACACAAAAATGTTATTGCTGCCAAACAACAGCTCACTTATAGCTTCCATTCAACGGGACACTTTTTCTAGACAAATTGTAGTTACCAGTGTGCGTTATGTAAAGTTTATCTAAAGTTCAGGTCTAACTAACTGGGAAAAATGGGTTCACAATAAAAAGATGTGAAGACAGAGAAAAGAAAAGAAAAAATGTAGGTTTTTTTGTTGTGTAATGCCCTGTTAAAATGGCAAGATTAAAATAATTTGGTTTGATTTTCAAAGGCTAGAGAACCCACATACAACAATAAAAAATCATAGATATAGTAAGGGTCTCAAACTAGCAACAGTCATAGAGAGAACATTGATTTAAATATCTATATTCTTTAGGTTTGGCTGTACAGAATGGTTGTCAGTCATGTGGTGCGATGTTACTTTAGTTCCAAAAATTTGTTGGGTTCACACAGCAAAATAAATGTGCCGATTTTCTCCTTCAGACCATCTTAAGGACGCTCCGATTAGCATGATGGCTATAGATAGATAGATAGATAGATAGATACATTTATTTGTATAGCACCTTTCAAAATTCTGTTACAAAGTGCTTTACATCATAATAGAAACAAAACACATAAAAAACATAGCACAAAATAAAAATAAAACATGCAAAGGTCAACAATTAAAGGCCAACTCATAATAAAATGTTTTTAAAAGAGATGAGAAAGAGGACAATGAAGAAGCTTGTCTGATATAAAGTGTAAAATATAATCCTATGAGATCTTCCAGCCATGTGCGATGAGTTAAGAGTGATCTAGTTAGCTCGGAAGGACATTGGAACTGCTCTGGTGTCAAATCTGACATATTTAACATGTTGGATTGTCTTGGTCTGATATTCTCGGAGAACCAATGAGCTGCAGCCTGTTGCATGAGATGTGTAGCCAATCAGAGAGCGTGGTGACGGAAATACAGAGGGGAATTCAAAACACAAAACAGTTGCTATGGTGCACCAAAAAGTCTGCTGGACATCAGAGACGTCTTTTTTTAAGTTTAAAACAGTCCTAAAACTATTGCCATCAGTTCCTCCAAGTCGGCCATCTTTATTTTCTCTGATCTCACGTTTGATCTTGAGAGACGTCGCGAGATTTCGCATCTGACGTCTGAATGTTTGTGAGGAAAATCTATTTGTGTGGTTGTACACACACACTATAGGACAGAGTCTAACTTGAATTAATATTGCAACAAAACATTTATGGTTTAATCTATTGGCGTAGATGTTTGAAATGAAGATATTTGGACAGTTTGTTTTTAATAATTATTATTTAACACAATTGTAGTTTTTCACACCAGAATGTTTTTTTGTGTCAGAGAAGAGATCCCTGCAGGTGGAAGGTTTAGAGACATCTGCACCAAGCTCTCCTCTCACACAATGATGGCTGACACCAGCTCCATCAGCCCTGAATGGAAACAAGCATAAAAGAAATGTATGAATAGAGACATTACTGAGGTTATTTCATCATTTAATAAAGCTATCCTCTATTTGATTCTGTTTTTGTATTAGCTTATTATTGTTCAGGTGCTTGTTTTGTTGTTGTTTTTTTCCTCCTGGGAGCTTTCATCTCCTATCTTGAGACCAGTTTGTATTCACTACCCTGTCTCCGTGTCTGTACTACCGCCGGTACTATATGAACCGCTAATAAAATCAGCTCAAGTGCTCTTCCAAGTGCAGGCGATGGCCTTTGGTGATTCCTAGATCTATACATTAAACCAGCACTATATATTCAGAGGAGGATTACTTCTGAAAATGTAAAGCGAGGGACTGAGCTGCAAGGCGAAGGGGATCGGCGGTGTGCTCTGTCTGTGCAGCTGCACGTCAATGTTATCACTCCTCGCTACCACCGGGTGAAAGAGGACGCCGTCGGCGTCTTGCGCTGCAGAAAGTCTTTGTGAAGTTGCAGGGAACCGACACCCAGGAGACGCAGAGTGTGTGAGAACAAAGATGCGAGAGAAAGTTTAGGAAGAGCGTGTGTGTGTGTGTGTGTGTGTGTGTGTGTGTGTGTGTGTGTGTGTGTGTGT
>NW_013952452.1:2196094-2205206 GCF_001266775.1 Austrofundulus limnaeus | reverse complement strand
CCACATTATTACAAATAACTTCATTTCTGGACATTTATGGTTTGATTTCTTTGTATGTATGGATCACTTGGGTTGTTACCGACATCTGGTGAAAATTTCTTGTCATTAGCGCCTCTTGTAATATATTTACTGAGAAAAATGGTGACGTGTTCAATATTTATTTTATCCGCTGTATATAACCAGGAAAACAATAGCTCTTAATTGCAGAATTTATTTTTTTTAAAGCACAACCTCTATTTTCCATTTTACTTATCTGACCTCAGTGATAGCTCCATCCGGTTGTCGTAGGAAGTGTCTGTATTTCTGCTTCAGTCCACTCAGGTACAGGGTGTAGATTACGATGTGGGTTTCACCCTCAGCTGGAGGGGCACCCTCACTCTGGGGCTCATCATCAGGGGCTGCAGAGTCCATTGGGGGGTCCTCTGAAGTCCAGATGTAGTCGTAAACAGCCACCTACGCAGTCAAACACATAACAGCAGAAATAGAGTTTCGGGAACCATAAGCTCTGTTTTTATTTTTAATCACATAATTCACCTTAATAAGAAAGAAAAGGTAAAAACAGAAAAAGGGAACGCTTTTATGAAACCGCAGTCATATGAGCTCCACTGGAGTAAAGTATGAGTCCTATGAGAGCTGAACTGTAGCAGGTAAAGAGGCAGGTTGTGTTTGGGATCATATGAGCTGTATAATCCACATGGATGCTTTGTTTATGACTCCCCCCTCTATGTGTCCATGTGCATGTATGGGAGGCTGACACACCTGTAATGTGCTGCTCTTCTGCATCAGGGTGAGACATGGCAGCTAGCGGGGCGTGTAACACGTTATGTAGGTCATTTAACTTGAAGTCATCCATGTGTGAAGATCATGGAAGCTTTTTCCCTCCCTGAGAGGGTTTACTGGTGAAGGCTGGAACATCTAATGGTGTCTAATCTTATTCATCATATTAACAAAAAGAAGGAAATTGCAAGGCTTCGCATTACATAAAAGACTGCATATCGCCCACTGCATTTTCTGACAAAGTTTTACACTAACAAATATGCACACACACACACACATTCAAAAATATTTTGCCTTTATAATACCTGCACGTGTTAACCCTTTGACCTGACATAAACGGCTAAATTTACACAAATTATGCTTTTATTTAGAGCAAAGACCATGATTTCAAATTTAAAGGGGCAATATCATGTAAAATCAACTTTTTGAGTTTTATATCATGTTATAGTGTTATACTGTCATAAAAAACATGCCCAAAGCCTTGCTTTGACTCATTCACTCATTTTTGAGAAATCCTGCAGCACTTTTATGCAGCCATGCTGAGAAGCAAAACGACAGGTGGGGACCAGAAACGCCTCTGAGACGTGTCTTTAAGCTGAACTTCCTCATCACAGAGCACACCTCCCCACCACCCACCCCACACACCCCGCCCATGACTCCTGCAGGCTCTCAGCAGTAACAAAGCAAATTGAAAGTGAAACTTAACTGTCTGCTGCTCTAAACACTATTTCTCACTCAGTGAAGCTCTTTTCAGATTCAAAATACCTTTGAGGAAATGTATTTTCAGATGCCAAGTAAACTGCATCCCGCGACACCCCCCACCCCACTGAAATGGGACGGGACAAAAGTAGAAGGTGGTTTTTAAAGATACAGAGGCCAATTTCAAGGCGTTTAGAAGAGGAAGTGATGAGAAGATAAGTTTATTTTCTGTTTAAACATAAAAACAGCATTTTACTAACAGCTAAAGGTGACATAGATACTTTATTATGGTATAGTATTTAAATGTATGCCTGAGAAACACATAATATTACCCCTTTAACAGAGCTGACTCACACCAGAGAACACTACACAAACCCACAAACCACACACATGCATTCTATCAGTCATAAAGAGAGGGAAGTTTTTCAAGGTGACCCCCTAATTGGCCATGTAATTATGATTCGTCTAAAAATACTGAAAGAGAAAGAATAAAAAGGCAAACTCATTGAGCAGACCATGAGTGGCAGGGTCGTGCTGAAGGAGAGGTGTATCGGTGTCACCCCTACACTTTTAAACGGTTAGCCAAACACAACTCTAGGCACTTCGCTGAGAAAACAGTGGAGCCATTACCACACTTGTAATTAGAGACATAGCATAAAGTGCAAAGCAGACAACCCTGTAAGTAGAAAGGCCCTCATTGTTAAAATGTCAGGGAGTCTGGAAAGCGAGTGTGTGCGCGCATGTGTGTAGGGTTAAAGGAGGGATGCTGGGATGCATCTCTTCAACGCTAATTTAGACTCTCATTAGTGAAATCGCCTCAGCTGCGCTTTGCCTCTGGCTTGGCCTCGGCCCACACTGGGGTTAACTGATTACCTGAGTTTTTTAAGTAATCAGCACCTCTGCGAGGCAGCAATCAGTCTATTTGGATAGCATGTGTACGTTGATTTCCTCCCCCTTTTTTCTCTCTAGGAGGAAACCCAACTGAGTGCGAACGACTCTGACCTCTTCCTTTAAATACAGTCGTGGTCAAAGAAACTTATTACAACTTTTTCCAACTTGCATTATGTATCAGGTCCAGAGGACACAGCAGTAATGTTTTCTTTTCATTAGTGATCCTCACTATTTTTAAAATAGGTTGAGAAAATAAAATCTTAGGTAAACTATAGTTCAGTTCAGTACAATCTATTCAACAAAACCAACTCTTACTGCTTCAGTAAATGAATGTCAACTGAGCAACGTCATGTCATCAAGCTTCTCTTCTCAGTTAGGAAAGGACAATTACAGAAATCAAACAAGCTATTGTTGTGTTTGTGTGTTTGAACAATATGTTTATCTTGCAATATAACACTGTAAACTCTGATCACTCTGGCAGGTTGTTCTTGAGCTAATCAAAAAGAAAAATAAGTAGGTGCTCTGGATGGGTTCTTCTTTAGTGAAACATTTCGTCTCTCCTCCAAGAGACTTCTTCAGTCTGATGAGTTTCAGGTGAACTCAGCCTTATAAGCACTGCCTCCACATGGACAAACAGCTTAGTCACATGCAAAAGAGGGCCATCGCCTAACAAAAGGCATATTGCCTATTGTTAGGCGATGGCCCTCACATGCAAAAGAGGGCCATCGCCTAACAATAGGCTTGATTAGATTATTTTGAAGAAGTCTTTTGGACGAGAGACGAAACGTTTCACTAAAGAAGAACCCATCCAGAGGACCTATTTTTCTTTTTGATTTTTTCTACCTGGATTACTGAGATGCATCAGGACTTCTTGAGTTAAGGTGAGAAGCACCTACCAGGTACATTTTACCGTGGTTGTAAGTTAGTTTCCTGTAATGAACTAGCAACCTATCCACGAAATACCTCTCCTCTTGTCTACGACTGCCAGGGACAGGTAGCAGCTTTTTGCAACCATTCAGAAAATCAAACAGGTGTGGAAAAAATATGGTGTAAATAGTTTTTTTGGTGAATATGCAATCATTGCAAAAATTAGACATTTAGATCATTAATGTAGAAAAACAGATAGAAAACATCATTTTCCCCTCAAGTGGCCACAGGAAGTGTGCATATGACCTAATTATTGCCCCTCACCAGAATTGTATAAACCAAGCTGTATAGTGATGATAGAAACACAATGGATTCCGGCTCTATACACTACGTCACTTTGGTTAAGCACACCTGCTTAAATTCTCTGACGTGGTATGCGTGAGTATGTATTTTGGCTGGCATGGAAATAGGTTTTCTTAGGTTAGCCATGCTACCATCCTACACCAATTAGCACGTGAAATCAAGCTGACAAGACAAGACAAAAGCTTGAAAAGGTGTTTGTGCGTTGGTTTGGATGATGCCATTTCATGCAATGCAGCATGGCTCTCAGGAAGCATCACCGCTGAGACACAAAAAGGAAACAGCATTAGAGAGCCTGTCTGCTCGGCAGTACTCTGTTCTGGTCTGTTGTGTTGCGTTATGGCGCTAGGCCTGGCTTCTAGCCCTATAGCTTGAGTGCTCTCTCCACTCCACCATTGTTCCATTTGAGAGCAGTAAATGACTGATTTAGGTTCAATGGCTGCACAGAGCAGACAGGCCAGCTGTGGGTTAAGCAGATAGCATTCAAGTGAGTTAACCCAATTCAAACCCAATCAAGTCAGGATTTATTGTTGAGGTCTGTGTTTAGAAATCTGATAGAGTCCGCATCAGTCCTTTTGACTTGTATCAGAGAAGACAGGTCTTATTTCTTTTAGTGGGGGGCTATAAACGGCAAACCATGTTTTCCAGCAGGGACATAAATTTAAAAATTTGTAGACATTACCACAAACACACATTTGGAGGGAGGGACATGTGCTCAAGATGAGGGGATGACACATCTGCCAAAACGGCTCCATGGTTTACCAAAATAGCCTTTCTTTCTGGAAAAAGATGCAATTTCATACAAATTGTACCATAACAAAAGTGAAGGTGGAGTGAAGCAAATAATTTGTAAGAAAAACAGTTTTTTAAAGTTATGCAGTGGCTTGTTCTAAAATGTCGGCAGCCTGTTTATCTTTTATGTGAGCAAGCTAAGTCAATCAAGAGATGTTAAATTAGATGTTGTCTCCCAAAGATGAATAAACTGCATATATTCTGTAATTGTTTGCAATGTACTGTATAAAGAGGCTCAGAGGAACCTTTGAAAATAAATATCTTACTTGTTGGTGCACTGAACATATTAAGTCTGGTCTAGAATTGGAAAGGTCTAATAGCTTTACATTTCTCTGATTGTTACATATGTTTTCATTTTTGTTATTTTGACTAATACAAATATTGTCTAGGGTTGATTATGATTAAAACATGTGTCTTATATGGTTACTCCATTCCACCTGGCCTGTCTTGCTGACAACCAAAACAGTTCCCAAACTTGACCTCAAGACCTTGTAGTAAACTTTGCTTCTCTCCAGTGATCAAAACACTGGGTCAAACAAGGAACAGAGCCCGAGGGTCGCTTTAGAAAACTCTCACCATCATGTAATTTGACTGGTAATTCACTTATTGGAACTGTGGCATAAAGGAAGACCAATCACTGACTAATAAACACAAACCAGTTTAGCTGCAGATAGAGTTATTTTTAAGAAGTAAATATTAAGATTGTCATAAGAAAAGGGTGGACTTGTCTGTTATTCCGATATTTACATTTTAGAAACCTTATTTGTACTTCTAATATATGTTATGTTATGCATAATGTGCCTTCATGAGAGACTGAAAGGAAGAAAAATGTCTGCATGGATAGACATGCTGGCTACTGTCCAGAACAAGAGCCTAAGGCATCAACACCAAAAGACTTGTCAGTCCCCTTGATCGTTTAATGATTGATCCAAACTAGATAGTCATAATTAACATTCACGCATTCTCTATCCATTTCTGCCTTCCTCTGTCTGATTTGGCCTCCCATATGCATACTTCTACAAACTCCTTAAAGACTTTCACTACTGGTCTCTTGATCCAACTTTATAAACTGTATTTATTTCTCTCTCTTCAACCTAATCTTTCAATACAATTTATAACAGTAAATAACATTACAATTTCACAGTAAGTTTGCACATAATGACATCAAATATCTTGATATGACAATGTTGATGGTTGGTGATACAGACTTGACCAAAAATGTTCATAAGAGAATATTTCCTAGTTATTTTATGAGCAGGTGTTGTAGTGAAATGTAGACATTTTACTATGCAACACAATGACACTGTGGCGTACATTAATAAAAACGTAAAAGCAAACTAAAACAATCAAATCAATTAAAGCAATAAAATAATGAACTGCTAAAAATTTTTTAAGCGTTAATGGTAAACTTAATAGAAATCTGAATGTTTGGTCATACGCCAGCATGGGAGAACCAAGTAAATCAACAAAAATCAACGACTGAAAAATTATCTGAGGAAGCTTCATTTGCAACTCAGCCAATGTGAACACTGCACCTCCTTCCTCCTCAATCTTTCCTGCTATCTCCACCATGTGGAAAAAAGAAAAGTTATGACCTTCCCAGGAATCTGCACCCGCATATTTTTAGCTTTTTCCCAGCTCTCACAAATTCATACATGTGAGAAGGCAGGAGATCTCTCGACTGACATGATCCTTTTAGTTTGTAGTTCTGTCCCACTTGGCTTTAATTTACAGTGGGAAAATAATTAGAATCTCACTTTTGGAAAGAGTGGAGTGAAAATGTAAACAATGCTTCCCTGCGGGCGGGTGCTTCATCACTTTGACAGGTGCATTTGAATTTGCCTGGGTGGCGGACAGGCTTGGTTATTTATGTGTCAGTCGCACATGAAAGCCCCGGCTGGAGCTGGAGTTGGGACCAAAACTATGGAAGCGACGGAAACTCTGCCGAGTGGGTTCAGACTTGGGAGAACACTTAGGATGTTGCTTGTTCTTAAGTTGAAGGTTAGAACAAGGCTGCTGCTCCTGGCACTTAGAGGGAAGCAGAAGGCAAGAATGCAGCAGGATGCAAAGCCTGTTATACAGAAAGACATTAACTGTTGCAGTGAGGAAGTTTCTGGTAATGAAAACTGCTTGTAATAACCATTTGAAAAAAGTAACAGCTGATGTTTTAATAACTTTTTCCCTACCTTTTAGTCAAAGTAAAATGGCAATGCATTGGAATTTATCCAGCAAAATACTAGGGGTGCAACGATACAGAAAATTCTTGATTTGGTTCGGTTCAATACTTTAGTCTCAAGGTTCGATATTTTTTCGATACAAAAAAGAAAAATTTCCATGCCCCTTTTAACTTGTGTGAACATTTGTTTAACCTCAAAAGTACAGTTTTTAAATTAAATGTTGCTGAAACAGCAAGTTTCTCAGTGGATCTGCACTCAAAAATGCAGTCTAGTTGGATTAGTCGAACACAGATCCACTGATCCTTCAACACAGAGCATCTTCAGAAGACAAGCTGATAAAATAAATTAAAAAAAATCTGTATTGTTCGATACAAGAACCTAAAGCACTGTATTGAATGGTTCGATATGGGTACATGTTATTGTTGCACCCCCTACAAAATAACATCCAACTTGTGGAAGTTCTCAATGAACCAAAACCATTGAATTACCATACCAAAAACAAGAGCAAAAACCAAGTGGTAGAACACAGGAAACAGGAAGCATATAAATGGCAAAACATGAACTGGGAAATTACATGTGCTGCAATAGGTGATTAGTGAGTGAGTGCAGCTGGAGCTAATGAGTAGATAAATAATAGATGGATGATAAACTAAAGGCAAAAATGACTTGGATATTAGGTGTCAGAAACCACATGCCATCACGACAATCTCAAAAATAAAACAAAGGGAAGCATGGATAAATAACTCTCACAATACATAAACTCAAAACTCCCAGGATTGTGTCAGATACACAACTTATCGAAACATCCATCTTTTTCCTTTACACCCTTCTCCTTCCTGAGTCGTGGGCAGCTGGAGGTCTCTGTGAATGTGGTAGACCCCTGACATGTCTCCAGTCCATCATAGGACTACAGACAGACAAACCCAGTGGAGACTGGTGATGATATTTGTAGAGTAACAGATTTATAAAACACTGCAGATTGGATTCCAACAACATAAGTAAATGGGACTGAACTTATATAATGCTTTATCAAGCCCCATAGGGACCCCAAAGTGCTTTACACTTGTCATTCACACATTCACACACTGATGGCAGTAAGCTACATTGTAGCCACAGCTGCCCTAGGGCACACTGACAGAGACAAAGCTTCCATGCACCGGGGCCACCGGCCCCCTGACGACCATAAGTAGCAAAGAAGATAATGAGTGAGACGGCTGGAGCGGGGGGATCGAACTGGCAACCCACCAGTTACAGGATGACTCCCCTAACCACTCCGCCACAGCCGCCCTCATTGCATCCAATTGTTTCCAAACAGCAAACACTGAAAGCAGACAGGATAATTTTTAGCTTGTTGAAATCAGGTCACAGAAAAACTTTAGTTTAGCAACTTTATAATTTGCTTGATTTCAAAATCCTTTAGTCTATCTGCCCCAACCTCTTCACTTTCAGTTTTTTCTTCCTAAGACTAACCAAAATGGGTGAAAATGTAAAACAAATCACCAGTTTATGTTAATCTTGCTAACCAAAGTACAGTCTACACCAAACCACACCCACTTATGTTCAAAGCATGTTATTATACATCCACTCTCATTGGCCAAGGGCTGACCCGGGGCTGAACAAAATTAACCCCAATGAGCAGCAAACCGAGGAGGCGGGACAATACATCTGTCAATCATTAGGCACCACGAAAAACAATAAACGAAGGGGGCCATAAAAAGTTCTCAAAACTGTTTCGTTGTAAATTTCGCAAAAGGTGTTACAGTCATTTTAATTTATATTTATTAAGTATTTTAACATTTTTATTGTAAACACCTGGAAGGGCTTAGCCCTACTAGAATACTTGCTTGCACTTAAAATGATTTATTTTCTTTAGTTCCTCCATGAGATTTAAAAAAATAAATTTTGTAGTTCTAATATATTTCAGATTTTTTTTCATCACGATTCTGTAAAATGTTGAACAATTGCAATCCACACTACAAGTCATGCACTGAAACATTTCAGTGTTTCCTGTAGCACACATCTGTATCACTGCATCAGATTTAGACGGGCCTGCAGATTTATTGGTTTATAAAGGAAACCTGGTGACATACAAGCCATCAAACTGAGCAGCTGCCAATTTCATTGCTTATGAAGTAGAAAAGAACTGCTTTGGTATGCTGTCATTTGTGTTTTTATTTTGCACATTTGATGACAAAAAGACTGTGCGAACAAGAACGTGCAGCAGACACACAAGCACAGACTGCGCAAAAAGGAGCAACGATGATAGTTGTCAAGTAGCAGAAGAGGTAGACGTAGTTGGTTCTTTTGTCCACACAAAAGACAGACAGACACACACACACACATACACACAGGAACACATGCTAACACACATATATCTATGCTCACAAACAGACAAAGCCCCACACGGTGAAGCAACGCATGCGTGCATCTCCAGCGCCTGCGGGCACTCGGCGCTGTGGAGCAGCGAGTGGGGGAGGAGGGAGGGAGTAGAGGGTTGTGGGGTGATGGGAGTGTGTGTGTGTGTGTGTGTGTGTGTGTGTGTGTGTGTG
>NW_013952452.1:2188966-2193105 GCF_001266775.1 Austrofundulus limnaeus | reverse complement strand
ACACACACACACACACACACACACACACACACACACACACACACACACACACACACACACACACGCGTAGGTTCATGGACCAAGAACATAAAATGTGATTACACACAACAATTTGAATTAATCAGCAAGTAAAATATAGTAGATATGCACAAACATCATTTGTCATGGGTTGAACTGCACCAATGTACAACCTCCCTACATCATACAGCAGGGATGTCCAAAGTGTGGTCCGGGGGCCATTTGTGGCCCCTGAACTGATTTTGTGTGGCCCCTGACTTCAGTTCAAGAATTAATTTGTTTGCAAATTTTTCCCCCGGCACACATGTTTTCATGTAGATGGAGACTTTCTATGTATTATTAGGGCAAATTTATCACAAAGTAAATTCTTATAATTAAAAAAATTGCAACAAAACAAATTTTGTTGTCTTTATATAACCAGACTCTCAGCTTTTTCCACATCTGTTCAGTGACTTCTACTCAGAAGCTGATTTTGCTGCACTCCAATCTGCTTTTAATTCTTTTATTAAATTTATCCGAATACAGCAAGCATTTTCAACAAAAAAGTGACATAAATCCTGATTTTATTGATCAGAATTGACTAAATTGGGTTATTTTTCCCCAATTGAAACCTAGAAAATATTAAGTAATAATAAGTATTCGATGTTTAGTTTATTGTTGAGCAGGTAAAGGAAAAATGTTTTTGGCACTCAAGTCCTTCTGACTTTATGATTTTCGCCCATGTGACAAAATGTTTGGACACCCCGTCATACAGTATTTATATATTATGAAAACTATATTAGAATAATATTTGTTGATTTCTATACTCAGCTCAGACTAATCAAAAATTTGATCAGCTGACCTTGAATCTTCAGCTAAACCTAGTAATAGCAGCTTTTCAGTTCAGGTGAACCACTAATATAGCCTTCAATGAAGGGCCTATCATTCCTTGAAGGAATACATTTCATACGCCACCTTTTATACCAAATTATCATCTCTTCTCACATTGTAATGTGTAGTTCTTGGGGTATGAATTGTGATTTGCCCAGCTCCTAACACACAAAATTGCAGCTAAATGTGAATAAATGTGACAGTTTTTGACTTTTTTTGTACTTTTTAAGTGTTTTGATTTGGATTATAGTTTGTAGATTTACATCCAGTGATTATTCCTAAAAGTTAACAAACAAAGTGATTGGATTCAGATGAAATATTTAATTGAAATCCAGCTGCTTTGTCATGTCTAAATAAATGTCTAAGTAAGGACGGACTGAGTTTTGTGTTGTATGTTTTGTCATTTTAAAAATAGTGCTGTTCATTGCCTGTTACAGAAAGAATCCAACACGCTGTGGTAACATGAATTAATGCACCGCTGCCTTCCACAATGTAGTTACACACTGGGACTATGTAATACATACACATGCAAAGCCAAGATGTGCTACAGCACACTGCACATGACTTGGAACAGAACAAATCCTAATGCATAAATGACCGCTGACATACATGCATGGATAAGCCAAGCAATGTCAGCCATTAGAACAGAAATAGATACGTTATTATTGTAAAATTGGCCAATATGTGGCCGGTCGGCAGATATAATTGGAGCAGCTTGAAAATGGCATGGATGCACACTGTCTGTGTTGGGCCTGATTTGGCTGAAGCAAAGGTCTGTGTCTGGTAAAATGCACCACTGGACAAGACAGACCATCCATTTATATGTGCATGGGGGCACACCACATGTATATGCATGCACACATGCACACACAGTGATGAAAATGAAAATATGCCACTGTAGCTCCCCCTCCTCCCGCTGCTGCGCCGCTAAAGCAATGATCCCTGTCTATAAATATTTCAGCACGAATTGTCATAGTTAAGATGCAATAATAAACTTTATCCTAAAGTAGCACACAGCCTACTGGACTTTGAGAAAAGATAAACAAGCAAAAATAACTGTATTTACAGTCAGAATAGACCAGACGACTTTAGACTTTGGACGACTTTAAAAAGATTATAGATTGAGATAGCATCTCCCAGTGCCTGAGATAATCCAGAAAATAAGATATGCATAATTCACTGTTACTAATCTCCTTTGCAGAAAGGCTGCACCCAACCTACAGTAAACAACTCAGATAGCAGCTCAGCTTTTCCCCTCCATGCCATTTCTGACTCATAATAGGCCCTAAGGAAATCACTTTTCCAGGTTTGTTCCGGGGCACCCTGAAGTTTAGCGGAAACTGACGACCAAAGGGGAAAAAAACATAATTTACAGTAAATACCGTTCAGTTTTCTACAGTTTTCATTTGAATATTGAGCACAATCCAAATGCAAATATTTGTACAAGCGTTCACATTTACTATTTTCAACTACTAAACTAATTCAATATTAGTGGCATCCATTTTTCAGGTAATCCTATTGAAGTACAACACATTTCTCTCTGCTCTAACTGCATGGAGCACATATCTCAAAATGTCGTGTTCAATGCTCAAACTGTTAGAAGGCCAGGCTTCATATTAAGATGCTGCAGACAGATGCCAAAGTTGAGTATTGCCTTTGATATCCAGAATTTGACTTTGGAGCAGCTTCAACCTAATCAAGCCTCGGAGGCTGGAGGTGATAAGTATCCCAGCCAATAACCAGAATTAAGGCTGGGAGTTCAGGGGTGTGTGTGCTTTCTTACACAGATGCATCGCTTGTGCGCGTGCATGCACACACCCTGGGTCGCCTCTTTAAGGTTTATAAGCAGAACTCCTTTGGTGTAAAAAAATAAAATAAAATAAAAATAAATATTCTGAACCCAGGATGCCATGTGGGGCTGTTAAGACGAGACACCTGTCACAGTCACCAGGACTTCTTCATTCCCTCAGGGCCACAGGAAGCTGCCAAGGTCAAACTCTCACAAAAAAAAGAAAGAAAGGAATGAGCAAAACTGAACTGACTAACGATGAACAGTCACAAAGAATCAGATCTGTTGAAATCAACAATAAAACCTTTTTGGAGCCAGAGGCTGAGGACGCATGCTGCTTGTATGTTGGTGTGTATTACGAACATGCGCAGCCTCGTGTGTATGCATGTAAACTTGTGCCGTGCATACTTTGAAACATTACTTTATCTTGTAAAATAAACATTTTTTTCCTCCACATAAGTTTTCGCTGTATTAATAATCTATTCCAGTATTTAAACAGCATTGTATGCTGGATAGCTCTGATCTAAACCAAGTGATTTTGTTACTTTAAGATGTAAAAACCATTGTTCCTTTTTGCTCAGATATTTCTTCTCAGTAACAGTTACATTTGTTCCAGTCTGTTATATGCTAGGATGGGAGCAATGAAAAGTGAAACATTGGAAATGTAAGAGAAAGTGGCCAAAACCTGGTGTTGGTTTACATCATCCAGCTGCAAATGTTTAGACAGGTGACGGGCGAAGCTTTATATTTTAGAGTTTCCTGACAGTAAAAACACAACTTAACTGGATCCTTTTCTGCGACACAGAGGTTAAATGAATTAAAGGCAGCCACAAAAGAAACAAAAAAGCACTTTCTTGTTTAAACTAACACCCTTTATTTCCCTATTTCCCTCGTCATATCCTTTGACAGAGAAGCATGCATGGTCCCAGGATTTGGTAACTGATGATATTTACATTCATATTATATGACACATTAACCATTAACTCTTCCAGTAATTAAAACATCCACTTGACAAGCTCACACCCAAACATTTTCTCTATTCTGTTTTTAAATACTGGCCTATTTAGTAAAGCAAATTGTGTTTTATTTATTGTGGTAGCAGTCAGTATCTTACCTGTCAAGGATACTGACGAGTGTTCTAAAATAATTGCATTATAAAAAGTTTTTTTGCATCATTTGTCAATTAAGTTACTCATGTTCACCTATAGCTTATGAATGCATACACATGTTTTTGTGTCATAACTGTTTAACATTTTTTCATAGAAAATTAATATTTTTCTTAATCTAGTTGAAAACAGTATTTTACCTCCACAATTCTTCAAGTAATATTTTTAATTGTGTGCATGCAGATTTACGTACTAAATGCACTAAATTTTGATTTATGTTGTCTGTAAATACTCTCTTGTATTTGGAATGGTTGAAACACTTTTTTTAAACACCTGTAGTCCAGCATATATATATA
>NW_013952452.1:2186369-2188741 GCF_001266775.1 Austrofundulus limnaeus | reverse complement strand
CACACACACACACACACACACACATTGACCACAGCTCAAGTTGCCCTCTGACTCTAGAAAACCTCCCGTGTTCCAGTGAAGCACTCATCATCTCTCCTGGTGTTCCTGTGTTGCTGTTATGGCTTCCTGTTCAGGAGCTGAAGGTTCTTTTGTTACGTGACAGCGGTTCCTGTGGGTGCTGTCACACCCGACTAATTCCTCTGTCTCCCTTCTTTTCCTAAAACCTTCACATCACGCTTCTTCAGTTTAGCTTAGCTTCTCACAGTGGCGGATCTAGGATTTTTCTGAGTAAGGGGCCATCAAGGGGCCACAATGTTCATAGAGGGGCCACATCCTTGCACACAAATCGCTGTTTTTGGTATGGTATTATATATTATATATATTTTACTAGTCACACTTTTAAACACTTGTAATGTAATTTTAAAACAGCTTGCATTAAATTCTCCTTACCAATTTCACATGCATTTTACAGTACATAGATAAAATCCTCTCAAACACACAGCATGTGAGAGAATCCAGTCAACATTTGTGAGTTGAAATACTTTTTCTGTAGGATTTTCCAAATTTTAAGAAAAGAAAAAGACTTCTGTCAGCTTGATTCATGCTGTACGTTTCTATTTGGCTCATTAGTGCCCCTAGTGTTTCGACATGGAACTGCACCCAGCATCATCACTCTTGGGCAAATGACAGATGAATGATAGGACAGGGGCACTTCAGGGGGCCAATCAAATTTCAGCAGGGGCCAATGCCCCTGTGGCCCTGCCCTAGAACTGCCCCTGGCTTCTCAGGTGACTTCCACTCAGTAAACTATACTATTGTGTTTAGATTGCATTAATATTAGTACATTGTGTTTATGCCATATTATTTAAATTAAGATCATCTTACATTTAGATGGGGTGAAGTTTCAGCCATTTTAGTCATCTAGCCACTGCTAGCCATGGCTAACGCTGCTGAAGATAATATTTAAAATCTAAATTCAAAATTTGTTCATAAAAATCAATACAGGTGGAACTTGTGGTCCAGCAGTTTGAAGTGCAGCTCAGACACCAGCCATAACTGCAAGTTTGATGTATTGTAGGGAAGCTTTAGCTGCATAGCAGTTGCTATTGTCTCAAAATTATGACATCATAACATGAGCCGGGCATTAACAGCAAAGGCTGTGTTCCACTCCAAAATACCTAAATGTGAACTTAGACATTTAAGTTAAGGATTTAAAGTTTAACATTTTAGGATTTAATATTTAAATATATTTAACATGTAAATTGAATGTTTAGTAAAGCATCTAAATGTGAGAAGAGTGAGCTGAATAACAATAAAAGGTCAATGAAAAATTGTTAACACTCAAAACATGAGCTAAATAATAAAAATATTTTGGTAAAATTGTTTAACATTTCATGTTACACTTGGAGCCCCATATACTTTCTGAAACTTTCATAAAAATCACGAGATATTTTGTTAACAAACAATAAAAGGAGACAATATTTTACTGAGTTTGTGAAATGTGTAGGACTTGAAGTGTGTGTTGTGATTTAATATTATAATTTTTTAGCCAAATAGCAGTAAAATTGACAGAGTTAAAATCTCGTTGTGTTTTTTCAGTTTATTTGGATGTGGTGGCCAACCTGAATGAAAGTGAAATGGGTCAAATCTAAAGAAAGTTTTCACATTTGCAGTAATTAGTCGCTGATTAGATTAGAAAACACTCCATATGATTAACAGCCACCGTCAATGAACTCAAATTCGCCATCACCACTCCAACATGTGTTGTTTGACTCTCAACAGGTTCACTCCCCACCAACCTTGCTGCTGTCGCAAATCACCTTGGGTGTTCCCAAACTTGCCCGCTGGTGCCCCATTACCCAGACATACGGTGACAAACGGTGCAAAAGTGCTCAAAATGTTGATGCAATCAGGTTGAGAAAACATCTCCGGGGCTACCATGCCGCACCTCCCACCCTCTCTCCTCTCTCTCTCTCTCTCTCTCTCTCTCCTTCCTCACTTCTTATAATCTCTGCTTCCCTCCATTATAACGATCTCCCCACCACCACTGGGAAACTTTGCTGTTGGTAAAGAGCTCCGCAGTGCACTCTCTGTCACTGTCATCACAGTGGCTCCGTCAAAACAGTTTGCATACCTGCTTAAGTATTACGAAAATGAACACCTCCCTTCAGGTGGAGTAATCAGGGGGGTGACGGGAGACAATTAATTAGGTCCATCTGCATCACTGCCTTTACATAATTAATGGTGCTCATTACTGAGCTGAACCATTTACAAGCAAAGAGATAGTGTACGAGTTAAAAACCCCGGGAAAGGGAAGAGAGTTATTTTTTTTTTCACTTTCTAAAAACTTGACTAAACTTAATTTTGTATTC
>NW_013952452.1:2177836-2183624 GCF_001266775.1 Austrofundulus limnaeus | reverse complement strand
TATATATATATAATTTGAAAAACCCACTCGAAAGTTTAAAAGTAAATAAGTCCTTCATTTATTCATCCTGTTTGCTCAGTCAGCGTGCCGACATCTAACCCTGTCTGAGGATCGGACGGTGCGGAGAAAGAAATCTCTGACATAAAGTTAATTGGTAAGAAAGTAAAAATTAGATTATGTTTTATGACCGCCTATAAAAATTACAAGTTTTATAATAACTGCTCATTTGTTGTTTGATTACTGAATGTGGATTCTTGTCTTTTTATTGTTTCAGAGCTTGGGAGAGTTAACAGCATCAAGGGGGTTTCGCTGAGTTCCTATTTAAAAAGCAGGAAACTAGTTTTAATCTGATTCCAATCAGCACTCAGGTTGTTTTATTTGGAGTAATTATCCATAATTATTAGTTGTAAAGATGTGAATGTGATTTAAATGTTATTTGATAAACATGTGAGGCTGTGAACGATGGCAGTGTTTCAATTCACAGCTGCTCATGTCACTGCCCCGCGCTGTAGGCTGTCCCARTTCATAGGCGCCTACTCATGCAGCGTCAAAACCCTGAAAATATAGGCTGCATCTGAGTATCCTAACGGTAACCCAGAATTAATTGCGCTAACAGCAAATTAAATTGAAAAACAGCAGATTTTTTTACAACAGAGTTTGGAAGTTTATCGCAGACAGAAAAATGTAAGTTTAGCAACTTAGCTGAAGAAAGTTTTGTTGCAATGAGATGTTAAATAAAATGCAGTTACAAGTACTGATACCGGAGCTTAACTCAAATTATTAATGTATTTTATTTATTTACTTGTAGCATTTGTTCTATTAAAACTAAAATTTGTGAAGTTATACCTTGACAAACCAACTGAAGTGATGTGACATAAAACTTATTATGAGGCAGCGCGTGGTTACACAAACATATGTCTTCACAGCCATTTACGCAGCAGACATGAGCAGCCTACGCCCCACGGCCTTACTGTGGACAACGTCGGTTACAACCCATGAATTGAGACAGAGCCAGTGTTAGTAGAAAGTCATATGGTTCATACAATTTACTGTGTTATTGTTGGTGCATTTATTGCAGTTTTTTGAAGTAACATGTATACACAACAGGTCGACAAACACAATGGAAAGATTTTTTTTTAGATATTCTTTATTATAAATGTTTTTGCACCGGGGTGTTCTCAGCTCTCTGAGGGCCATTCTGTGCTGCATGGATACTTGTTCATGTGGCTGAAGCCACTTCAGCATGACTTTTACTGCAGTATACTGAACGTTTAGAGATGTTAATGCTTGAACTTTCCCCCAGAACTATTTATGCTGAGTGACAATGTCTTTACTTATCTTGGGTTAAAAAAAAGAAAAAAAAAGAAAAAACAGAAAATGTCCCAACAGGTTGCTCAATAAATGTGCTGTGTTTCTGTTTATCACCTGCTGCAGAAGTGATTAAAATAAAAAGGGGATTTTAAAAAGTGACCCGAGGACTGTGCTCTGGCTGAAAACTTGTTAAAGCACAAAACAATCAGGCAGATGGATTTGTAATTTACTCCTAATGAAGATTTTCTGACAGATGAAGCAACAAATTGTTACCTAATGATCAATGCAGCTTTATTACCTCTGTAGGGCAGTGTGGAGGAATATTTAAACTTTAAAGAATTAAACCTAAAACTTCCAGAAAATATTAATTTCAATCTCCAGATGACAAACAAACACCACTGTTTTGTTTTTACTTTGTTGACAATGCATGCTCTCCATGTATGGTTCAATAGCTTGTTTAACAAAATCTGCAGCTGTTCCTGTGAATACTTTCTCCTCATCCCTCCTTTCTCTCAGTCAGCTAATGAAAGCCTGGTAGCCCACTGTTATTAAAATTACGCACTTGCCTCTGATATTAATTGGCTCCATAATAAGAAATGCATCGGATTCATTATTTAATTGCAAGGGCACATTTGGAATACAGTTTCTGAAATGTATTTTTAATGAAAAACACTACATCCTGACCTAATCATATCAACCTTATTCTATCTAATTAAGGATGCAAAAAATCATTAGAGTTGCAAAATATTAGTTTCAGCTCTGTCGGGCTGCTCCTTTGCTCGCCTTCATGAATATTTTTTTCCTCCCCTGTCTATGATAAATAGTTAATGAGGGAAAAATGACAAAAATTTGCATGTAGGCAAATTAGTCTAATAGGGATATGTCTTTGCAGAGTTAGGAAAGTGACCCTTTTTTGTAGAAGAAACTGTTACAATAATTATAAAATAATGGCAACGCCTATCTTATTTTGATGAAAAATTGTCTCACTGAATAATGTAAAAATGTTAAAATGCAATAACCCTAAATTTTCATCATGCCAAGGAATGTGTTAGCATTTAATAACACCAAATTAGGTCCAATAAGAAGGAAGAATGCTGTAATTGTTGCTTTGGAGGGTGATCTGCTGCAGTGTGAGGATGATGGAAGTGAACCGCAGCAAGAGGCCTTCAGCTGCTTGATGGGGCATTTCATTAGTCACAGATTTATTCTGTTTATGCTTATTTATTTCAGTGAAGTAAAGCAGAGGATTCAACTTGATTTGAGAAAATGTTCAGTTTTAAAGGGAGGCGGGGGGGGGGGGGGGTTGGTCCCGGTTTCTGGTGGCCTTCGGGGCTCCGTCAGTCCATGGTCTGGGGGGGGGGGGTGTTATGCAAAGCCCCACTTATTTGTAAATAGCTCCTCCCTGGAGCTCAGCCCCGCCCCACAGAGCACACCTGCTCCAAAGCATTGATGTGAAAACGTGCTGAAGTAGGAGTGTCTGAAACGGTAGGAGGTTCTGAAAGAGAGGCAAATTTCAAGGCTTTTAGACAGGCAATGATGCAAAGTCAAATTTATTTTTGATATAAACAGCTACACACAGTTACTTAATTGTGGTTTAGGATTGAACTATGTGCCTGGAAAATACACAATACCCCCTATTTATAAGATGGACTAAGCTATACAACAATATGCTAAGCATTTTGGAGGAACAAATCTGTCAAGGAATATTAAGCTTAATAAAAGGGTAAAAGTTGATTTGTTTTGTCCTTGTGTATGCATGTCTTTACCAAAATATCTTATAAACCACTGGAAAGGTTATAATGGAAATAATCATTGCATGTACCTCTACAATTCGTTACTTTTTAATAAATTTAAGATGGTCAATACAACACATTTTACAAAACATAAAAATTGCTTTAATTCATTCTCTTTCATTAAGCTACAACTTATTGTGGTGGTAGCTGAGCGTCTTCCCCAACACATACGCATAAGATGTCTGCAAAATATTTATGTCTTTGTGTTTGCAGAATGTTTCACAAGCCACTGGACAGGTTTGGAGTCAGTCCAATTCCAGTTGGTTGCGATAACTAGTTGACATTAGCCCACACAAAAGTGGATAGAATTTAGTTAATTTATGGATATCTTGGTAAAACTTGTTGGTGGTAACAGAGTCATCCTCAGTGCATCAGAGATCTTGAATGAAATTTTGAAGTTTGACCAAAATGCCTATAATTCTGTCATTTCTTATCATAAGATAATCTTAATTTGATGAGCATTAAAAGTTGTGGGCGATGTGCATTTCTAGGAATTTTTTTTTTTTTTTTGTTCTGACAAATGGTGCCATAAAGCTTCTAGTTTTGTACTTTGAAAACAGGAATCTGTTCCAGATGAATGAAGAAAATAAACAGAAGAAGCACATTTGATCGCAGACTGCCCTTTTCTGTGACATCACCATTGACCTCTGCCGGACTGATGAACACAAGACAACCTTTTTCTGATATAATATCCAAAGGAAGAGAATGTCAGATGAAACAGTTTCTCTTTATGTGTTGATTGAGAAGTCTCTCTTTAATGAAATATCTTCAGAAATCAGTTTTCACAGACTAATCAGGCAGCCTGTTAGCCTGCTCCCTGTTTTTGGTAATTATCTTGTACTAATTAGAACAAAGCTAAAGACCTCTGAGATGAATTCTCAGCTTTCTCAGATGTAACTAAAGAAAACAGAATGATACAAAATGAACCCATGGTATACATCCACCTGCACTGAATGTAAAGTAACCAGTATGTTTTATTTTATTGTCAGTTTACAGCCCCTCATCTTTTAGCAGCTCTGCACAAAAGCCCTGTTATCTCCAGTGACCAACAACTCATTATCCTTAAACTAATCAGACTAATAATAATGACCTTACAGATCATTCTGTCTGTAAGAAAACAACAGTCATCCCATGGGTTGCAGTAGAAGAGCAAATCAGAGTTTCTAATGTGACAATTCTACCTTTCGCCTCTCCCCATTGAAGCCTCTCCACTGCTCTGCTTTCTTGACGATGTAGCTTAGTTCCTGATTGGACAGTTCCAGGTCTTGAGGCAGGAAGTACACGCCTTCCGTGGCTGTGAGTCGCTGAAAGATGTCCAGCATGCGACCATCATTGTGGAATCTGGAAGGTTTGTGTACAGATACAAAAAAAGGAAGTATTAGTAAAGTCATACCAAAATATTGATTGTAGCTTTCAGGGGTCGCATGCTTTAAGAGTGACAGCCAGTCTTAAAGGAGTCCTTGAGTCAAAAATAATAGATGTACATACAGTGTATTTCTGCAGCTCTCCCTTTGCAAAGCAGACTGACTGACTGGGTCCCTGCTGGAAAACACAAACCTTTATCGATTGAGCCTCGCATATTTGCTGGGTGATGCTCTTTAAAGTCTAATACATCAAATGCAATAGCAAACGGAATCAAACAAATTGGCCTATGAGTGGGAGGGACTTTTGTTAACACGGGCTGGCTGTAGCGGTGTCCGTGTTTGGCTGGGTGTCTGCGCGGTTTTCCATCTGCTCGTGCGTGGGCGTCAGATCCTGGGATGTTCTTCGGTGTTAATGCCGAGCTTTAAAGAGCGAAGATGCAACGAACACGCATCTGTCTGGAGAGCTCGGTTTGAGTCACAAGAAAGTGGTTCTGCAGAGCAGAAGGCGTATTGATTCCTACCTCCAGATGAGTGCACATAAGCAAAGTGTTATTTTTGTTTTTGCCACACACGGGTTGCATGCAGCCAACCCCTAAAAAGAAACACCATGTCTGTAAACAAATACTTTGGCTGACCATCAAAACCAGCAGACCTTGTGCCCTTCCACAGAGATTCTAGTCAGTCAGAGGGTAATCAGCTCTCAAATAAAAACAACATCAAGGAGACAAGGATTTACACAAGGAGCAGCTACGGAGCTTTGAACTCTGCATTATTCCCCATCGCTCTTGGGAGGGGAATGTTTGTAGATTCTTGACCTCAGACACAGGAATAGCATGCAATCATTTTTATCCTACACTTGAATTTTTGCTTCCCATTCATTTATGCATTTCTTTTTTCTTGGACGAATTCACGGTCTTTGCGTCTTTGTGCATCAAAACAGGCTAATTCCGTGGCTGTGAAAGAGCCCTGAACTCCTTATATGTGGGGTTTGACCTGGGTGATAAAGCTCATGTTGATACTTTTTTTTCTCCAGTGTAGGGGTCATTGTATGTTAACATATGGAATACATTTTACTGTCACTATGGAAGAAAGAGAATGCAAATGAAAAAAAAAAATCTAAATTTTCATCTACTGATATTTGATGTACAATGGTTATTTTGATGTAATATTTAATGTAAAAAAATTGCAGTCTTTTTGAAGCCTTGGTGATGGATGGATCTCATTCTTCCAACTTGAACATTTATTCTTAAAGGGATCCATGATTAGTCGTAACATTAGACTTTATTTGATAAACATTTATTTTAACTGTAAAATAAAGAC
>NW_013952452.1:2171741-2177826 GCF_001266775.1 Austrofundulus limnaeus | reverse complement strand
GTGTGTGTGTGTGTGTGTGTGTGTGTGTGTGTGTGTGTGTGTGTCTGTGTGTGTGTGTGTGTGCAGAGAAAGGAAGTGAAAGCTGAATGAGGTGGTTTAAATTTGGCGTGAGGCAAACTGACTGTTACTAAAGCAGCAGGCTGGCAGGGATCAGAGTGTTTTGAAAAGGGTCATCCTTTCATATTGCCTACAGCAACAGTTTGCATTACCTCAAATAAAGCTGAATGAAAACTCTCTGCTGTAACAGATTGAGCTGTGATGTGGTCTTCTGTAAGCCCACAAAAGGTGAGAAACAAAGCTGACAGCCAAGAGACAATGGGAGCCCGCGATGAATGCCACTTTAAAACCAGTTTCACTCCTAAATACTGGAACTGTTCAGGTGTGGATGCAGTTTAGAAATTTCCAGTTGTCGGTGTTCTTCACAAAGGGAGATTTTTCCACAGCAGATGCACTCATAAGGTGAAAAACTGAGAGTAAAACAGTGTGCGTCTATAGGGTAAAAGAGCAGGATGTGGTCCAAAAATAATGACGTGGAAAACTCTGTTCCTGTGACAGCATGTCCAGATTGGAGGATCAAAGTCCTGAAATGTTTTCTGTTGAATTTCCTATCGCCTGTGTTTGAAGGTGTCCATAAATCAACAGTTGAGTGGAAAACAGTGTCAGCAGAATAAAGTGTGAAGAACCACTGTTACAGTCAGCAGGTGAGGGGTAAAGGTGTCTGCAGAGGTCCAGAACAAATACTGTGGAACATTTTACACAAGCTGTTCCTCTAGGACACGTGTCCAACTCAAGGCCCGCGGGCCAAATATGGCCCTTGTTAACATTTCTCCCGGCTTCAAAGTCAAAATTTGAATGTAAAATAGTTTGATTGTTTCTCTTTTTTGTGACTATACATAGTGCAGTTATTTCACATTCATTGTGTATTATTATGAAATCAAATAATTGAATTTTTAGGCAAAGTTTTTTTCTTTTTTGAAACCAATTTGCCAGATTGTGACAAAATGCATCTCTCAGAAACTGTAAAAGAATTAATTATGAGTAGAGTGTCTAAGAAAAATATCTAATCTTTTTTATCATTTCTTAGGGTTTGTATGCCCGAACCGCTACATAAAACATAGTTTGGAAAAAGGAATTTGTATTTCTATGAGAATAACTTGTTTGATATCAGTTTTAAGCGTTACTTCTTTTCAATAAATATGGACAGGAATTGGCCCTTGGTTTTGACTAAGTTTTGAAATGTTGGCCCCCACATGTAACTGAGTTAGACGTCCCTGCTTTAGAACATTTTTGAAACATTTCAGGACTCTAGTGCCCATAAACTACTTTTAATATGTAAATTTGTGTGACTTTTACAATAAAGAACAGCAGGTAAGCATGCATGCAGAGACCAGTGGGATGATGGTGGTACTGGCTTTTATCTGAAACCATTTCTCATATTTTGAATCTTTCATTAGACTAATATGCTTTGACTTTCAAAAACTAAATTATTTACCGTATTTATTCATGTATAAAATGATCTTATGTATGATACTTTAATATTCTAGTTTGAATTAGAATCTAACCATTTTTTTAACCTGAAAGGGTTGACCTGTTACTGTGTGATGGAGCAGAGGAAACAATGGTCCTGGCAAACAGGCACTGCTGTCTGTCCATGACTGAGCCATGATGAGATAAAAACGATGCATTCTTGTTTCTGTGATGTTTTATGATAGTGTTCTCAGATTTAAAAATCATCATGGATCACAGGGTTTTGAGTTGGGCTGGTTGTATGGGTTTGTTTTTTCTCAGCTTTACTTCCTGCTTTATTTTGGTAGATCCTGTTCTGTTCGCTTTCGTTCCAACACAACTATCTCTGCAGCCGTTCAATGTTAGTGTCACTGGTAAAAATTCTACCTGGTTAGCGTTAGACCCATGTTTACTCAGTCTGGGAACAAAACTCAAGGACTTTGGTTTGACTTTGCGCCTCACCTGAGCAGGTACACTGCGAGTATAGTGATGGAAAGCAGGAGGTGGACTGAGTATAGGAACAGTGTGATGATGATGCCTGCTGCACCTGATTGGTCGACTCGGTAGAAGTGCCAGTAAAGCTTGGCTGCATCACCCACTGGCGCATCGGGGGAGTAGGCGAGACGCTGAGGAGACAGTTTGAAAGATAACACCAAACGGACACATCTGTACCCTAAAGCAGCGTTAGATTCAGAGTTAGACTGGACATGGTCAGTATGGAAATGTTTGGTTTAGAAATAAATCCCAAACGTTTTTTAGAACTTAAATGGCAGAATAGCTGTAGAAGTTCAGACTTTTTCTTTATGATAAATGACAATTATAAGGAGTTGTTTGGTCATGAATGGTTTTGTTTTAAATAGTCTTAAAAAACACTAAGTGGGAAAATTAAGCCCTCTGCCAAAAACAGACACCCCGCTAACATAGCATAATCCCTGTCCACCCCCACCCTTCTTTTTTGTAATTTAAAGTCACTTTGCCAAGATAAAGTGAACTCCTATTTAAAGTGCACAAGTGTCCAAGTTATTTTTAAGTGACTTACCCCGAGGACGGCATCCACAGCAAAGACTGCCAGGGGGTCGAGGACTGTCCACACTCCCTGAGCCGTGATAAAATTTGACATGAAGGAAGGGAGTGAGCCAAATATCAGTTGACAGCCCCATCTGATCAGAACCAGCAGGAACGTTACTGCGTTCAAGGTCAGGGGACCCACCATCACCATCGCCAGCTCCTCTTGGGTGTGGAGCAAAGAGCTCTGGTAGACGAGGTCCACAGTGTGCACGTGGAAGTGGAACCTAGAGACACAATAGTGTTAATAAATATGTGGATCAGGACTGCATTTGTGTTTTTATTTTGGCAATTCACAAACTATAGTTTAACATTAGTGACCCATTATATCGAAATAAGGATTAAGTCAAATTTTGTCAAAATGACCTCATTACATTTTCAGATTCTTGGCTTTAAAAGCTACATTTTGATACTTGGATCATCCTGATATCATAAGCAAATCCATATATATGACTTAATTTGTCTTGTTGGTTACAATAATATATAAATATTTGGACTGAATCCTAATTTTATGTCATTTTAATGAGAATTTTTTGATGTATTATAAAGAGGAAACCTCAAATTTCATTTGAATATTGAGATTTTCCAGCTGGAAAGAAACAAAACTTTGCTAGCTCACTGGGAAAATCTCAAAATTTTAAGACGTTTCTCCTCAAAATCCGTTTTTTTTGTTGCTACTGCTCAAAAAAGTGCTTCAAATTTTTGTTTTATGATTAAATTTCAGACAATTCATTCAAATAATACACTGATAAAGCATTTATTCATTATATTTTTGACAAAATGCAATTTTTGTCAAAACACTATATTTGCCTATTTCTCCATATACCACTTTTGGACTTAATCCTCGTTTCGATGTGACGGGTCACAGTTGATTCGGTTATATTTTAATTATCCAACAACTGGAATCATAGTTAGTTGCTATATTTGCTATTCCTGGGATATTCTGTTAAAAAACAACTTTTACAAACACATTTGAGGTACAAAACACAGCTTTCCAAACTCCCCTGTTGTATGTCAGACTCCCCATTCACAGCAAGCCTCATGAGCTTCTTAATCTTCCCATCAGTCAGGTGGAGTCAGAGCGGCAGTGGCCGAGGACAGGTCCAGTTTTTCTCATTAATTTCCTTCTGATGTGCTCCGAGAAATGAGCATCTCTCAGATTCTGTTCATTAATCCGACTGCAAGGGTCCATTGGTGCTTTACTTGAAGCAAATCCTCGGATAGATTTAAATCTTAAAAAGTCATTTTAGACTTCAGAGAATACGCCACAGGATGACCAGGAAGACAAAGCATTTTGTTGTCCAGAAAAAAACTGAAGGACAAGGAAAACATCCAGTTTTGAAACAGTCGTTTTCATTCACAAGTTTTTAATCCCTGGATCTTTTCAGAAAAGAAGAGAGGAACTTTTGACTCTCTCATTCTCAAAACAAAATCTTGGGAAATATTAATGCCACTTAGGACAGAAACCCATTTAATCTTAATAAGCCCTAAAATGGCTGAATTTTAGCCTTTTAAAGTTAACTGTGGTGGTGTGAATTTTCAAATTCAGAGTGCTTTTGTTGATTTGTGGCCTCTAAAAATACCACCTTGGCCACCTCTGTGCTACCCTTTGCAAAAAAGCCCATGTCCGCCCCTGCACTAATGATGTATCACAATAAGAAATAAGGTTGTCAAACACAACTTTAAAGTGTGTGACTTTATTATATTGTTTTGGCTGACTTGGCAGAATATTTGGTATTCACTGTTATGAGTCATTTATCAGTGAAGCATATGATGTCATGAAAGAATACATAGAAATTAATTAGACTTAACAACCCAACAAGGAAATGTTGTAGACCAGGGCTATTCAGGGCTGAACATCCAGCAATTAAAGTCATAATGTAAATAAACCAAGTATTACAAAGATCTGTTACCTTTGAAATAGTTTATTTTGCTGCATTTAATCATGAATACAACATACAGAACCCTATAATTAAAGTAATGATAATAAAACAATAGAAAAAATAACCCATTATACATCCTATTTAACACAAATATTATTTTAACATCTCTGACTTGCCAAATTTTTAAACCAATTTTAATTTTATTTTCATAGTTTTATCTTCAACTGCTTGTAGTTTTTAACTATCCTAGATGTTCATAGAAATGGTTTTTACCAGCTTCTAGTTACGATCCTGAGGTTTCTGCAGATACCACACATCTATGTTTAACTAAAAGAACTTAAGAAAGGAATTAAAGTAGAAAACTAGGGGTTTGGGCTTAAGAGATGAATGAACCAATTAGCAGACCGAACTTTGGTCATTCGTGGGTTGGATGTGGCCCATGAGCCTCAACTTGGCTCATAAGGATTTTCTGTTTCAGTCTCAGTGAATATTTGCAACAACGTAACCAGTGAGAAATTCTTGATCCAACCGCAGGAAGTAGCATTGGAACATCTAATTTTTTAACAAGTTTTCATGTTAGCTTGTACTTTTTATTCAGTTCTAAACAATGGAAATGTTTCAGAAAGACTCTTTGCTGGTTGTTGGACAAAGCAATGCTAAAGACGGAGTTATGTGTAGAAAAATGAGTGTGAGTTAAAAAAGGGTGTAGGGATGGTGCCTGTCATCATGCTAACCATGCTGACTGTCACTTGGCCTCTCTCCCTCTACGAGCACCACCAGCTCTGGACAACGCATGGAGAGAAATGTGCTCGGAGGGAAAACGGCAGAGCCAGACATGTGGAAGTTGTCATCCAGTGTTGACCCCCTCTGTTTTCACTTTTTTCACCGCCTATCGTCCCCTTCAGTCTATTCTTCTCTCTCTCTCTCTCTCTCTCTCTCTCTCTCTCTCTCTCTCTCTCTCTCTCTCTCTCTCTCTCTCTCTCTCTCCGTCTGCTTCCACAGTCACTTTCCATGATTTAACACTTGATGTTTCCACTAACATGTTATTGTAATAAAAACCCTCTTGTAATCCTGTTTGCAGCCAGCCTCTTTTTTTTATTGTGATGAATTAAATCAGCACCATATGCTATTGCAATGTGATTTAACACTTTTGCGTTGTCTTATTGCTGTTTATTATCAATGCTGTGTACCAAATAATAACAATAAATTCCTTCTAAATAATGTCTTTTGGGACTTAAAGCTGAGTAGTGAGCAAACTCCCCCAGCAATGGTTTGTTAATATTGAGAGAGTCTTGTTAAAATGTTAATGGGGGGATTCCAAACAGATGATTTGGGTGTATTCAGCTGCATGTTTGCCAACACACACAAATACATTTTTATTTTCTGCACAGCTTGTTATCCTTTCCTCTTTTACCAATCGTGTTTTCCTTTTTTTATTTTATAAACTGTGTGTCTGTGGGCTAATTTGCCAACATGTTACAGTGATGGATTTATGTACTGTATATTACCTGCATTGTTTATTGTTTACAATGTGTGTTTGAATGATGTCACACTGCAAAAAAATGTCCATCTTACCAAGTTTTAAAATCTTATATCCAGCCAAAAAGTCTTTTTGATCTTGTTTTGAGACT
>NW_013952452.1:2157658-2170011 GCF_001266775.1 Austrofundulus limnaeus | reverse complement strand
AGTCTCAAAACAAGATCAAAAAGACTTTTTGGCTGGATATAAGATTTTAAAACTTGGTAAGATGGACATTTTTTGCAGTGCAAACTTTTTTTGAATCTCAAAAAAATGTTTTTGAATTTGCAAAGAGTTATTATATTTACATCTGCAATTGGTTAATCKGGTTAGTTTGCCATTAACCAATTGTATTCTTGAACCTGTAAGCAAAATATTTCATGAACCACTGGACAAATTTCCAAAAAAACTTATGGTGCTAATAAATATATATTTACACGTACTTGCATTTTGGAGCCAAGATGGCCACTTTATTTTTAGAAAACAGATATATTTAAGTCAGTTTTACAGATATAACCATCGGTTAGCAAAATATTTCATAAACCACTGGGCAGATTTTATTGAAAGTGTCAGTAAAGATTATTTAAGTCAATCCAATTCAAGATGGCTGCCACAATCAGCATGAGCCAACATAAAAATGACCATTATGACTACTGTGTATGATTCAGTCAGTTTTACAGGTATTGAGCTAAAACTGTGCAGTATGTGGTAGCAGCTCACAAAGAATACTTTAAAGGAAACATTTTATTATATTTAACATTTGCATTATTTTATTTTCAACATTTGACTATAACAGTTCAAGTTTCTTTCCTCAATAGATAAAATTGTGTCATGAAAGGTGGCAGGTGAAATGCATTCCCTCAAAAAAAAAAAAAGCTCAATCTTTAATTTATTTCAGCAGCTATGTTCTCATGCGATTGTATATGCATCCAAACATTTTTTCCCACACGTGTGTGTGTTTGCGTGCATGCACGTGCGCACATGATCTTATCAAAGAAGGAAACTCACTTGTTGACAGGAACTGCAATGGCCTGGAGGTAGAGCCACTGGCAGCAGTAATGCAGGTAAAGCCTCACAAACCACATCAAAGCAAGGAGCAGCATAATGAGGCCGAGCTGCTGAACGGAGTCATGCCAGCTACCAGGAAGTTGTTGTTGTTGTTGTTGCCACAGCAACGGCAGGCCCAGCTCAGATGGCAGCATGCGGAGGGCCAGGCGGACTCGATTCGACAGTCGTGGGGGACAGGAACCGGGTCTGGCTGATCTGGTGTCAAACAGAGAATGGTTCATGCCATCATCTCAGAATATTTATTCAGAATAAACATATTATTTCATTGTGTTTGAGTATCAAAGATAAAAGTGATCTCAAAGTAGACTTTCATATCTATTGGTGTGCAATTCTTAAATGTACACACTCATTATAAACAAAGCCCTTGACTGAATCTGCCAAAAAGCACATGGGAACTGGAGTCACATCACTGAATTTCATTAGTAGGAGAAGTCTGTAGGTAAATAAGTATAGCAAAACTGCATAATTGTAGAATCTCACAGAAAACATTTAGTTGGAAAAATAGGAATGAATCTGCTGCTAAACATAAGAAAAGTGAAAGACGAGCAACATAAACGTTACAAAAATATTTGGAGATTGAACAGGGTGGTGGAGCATCATAAAGACAAAACTCGACATGCAGCTTTAGTGAAACCACTGGTAGATTGGGAGGAGTAAGATTTCAACATTTTGGCAAATGAAGTGCTGAATTTACTTAATGAAGTTTTGTCAACTGGTTCCAATCAGCAGAGTTTAGCAAATCACTTTACATTTACTCAACTTCATTAAGTAAATCCAACACTTTTCATGATGTGTTCTGGTCATATTTAAATTATTAGTGTGTAATGAGGTGTTAAACTTAAAGTAAAGAAGTAAAAGTATTAGTTTTATGTTTTGAATGTAACAAAATTTGAAAAAATATATATTTAAATACTTTATGTATATTTAAATACTGAAAAAAAAACTTCAATTCTAAATGTACTTCGTTATTAAACACCTCTGCTCTATTCAATGATTATTTATGCAAGTTTCATTCAAATTTACCCAGTGGTTCATGGGATCTTTTAGTAATAAACACAAAAAAAAAACATTTTTGAAGAGATGCACTGATATGATAGGTGTGAGTTAGAGAGTGAATGGTTGTTTATCTYGTTTGGCTCTATGTGTCCCTGTGATGAACTTGCGRCCTGTACAGGGTGTACCCCACCCCTCCCACTACTGGATATGGGCACCAGTAGCTGCATTTCCATTGCAAATGTGCGCAAAACTTTGTCGATATTCTGGTAATGTCGAAAAACAGTTTCGCAACTGCTGTGTTTCCATTAAGTAAGAAATGCTATTAAAGTCATGCGTGAATACGTTTGTTCTCRYGATAAGTCATTACAAACATGGYRGCRATGGATGTAAACACATAGCATGTTGCTACCACGACACTAGTGCTCATCATCAGAGGAGAAGTCGACGTCTTTTGTCGAGGCTTTCCAGAGACAAGTCCCTACTTGGGAGTGGCTACGTATGCTGTGTTTTTGTGAAATTGTAGTCGGTGAGTTTACTACCYTTTTTTTTAACTACTTCTGTGATTTTACTACTACTTCCTTTTATCTTCTTSGYCGTCRTCTTTTTCGCCAGTAGAAGCAGCCGGTTGTTGATCGCCTGACCCCCGTGATGTGAAAAAAGTGTTGCCATTGAAGTTTTGCAAAAAACACCAATTTTGATACGGCCGAAAAACCACCTCATCCTAGCACAAAAATATTTTGTCGAAAAACGTATTTTTTTTTTCAAAATTTACGTGTTTCCATTGAGCAAATTTATTTTCAAAATTCTAATTTGTGCATTTTCATGGTCAATGGCAAGGCAGCTACTGACCCCCATAACCCTAGAAAAGTAATAAGCAGGTGTAAATAATGGATAGATGGATGGATGGATGGATGCATGGATGGATGGATACATGGATGGATGGATGCATGGATGGATGGATACATGGATGGATGGATAGATGAATGGATGGATGGATGGCACCGATAAGAAAATTTCAGCCGATATCGATATCCGATATTAGTGTTGCTGTTATGGCCGATAACCAATATTTACCAATATTACATAAACAAACAAAATATTTACATACACATAAGCACAAATACACTTGTGTCTTTTTTCAATAATGTAAAAAAATAGCCAGACTGCTGATTCTCTACTTTAGTTACTCCTGGCTGTCTAGTGTCACTATCATGACCAAACAAATACCACTCGACCAACCGTCTCCCCTCCCTAAACACAAAGCTAAAAAGTGGGAAATCAATACTGAACATTACTATCAGTGTAGTTTTACTTATCAGACTGATACTGATATTAATGCCGATATATTGTGCTATTATCTACCTTCACCTTTCAGCAGCAGGTGATAAAATAAACTATGTTTACAATGTCCTGCACTGAAAACAGAAAAAAAAAGTCAGTTTAAATTTCCAAACAAGAGCTGTGCCACAGCAAGCTCCACGAGACATCTTCATCATCTCTGCTTTAGTGGATGTCAGCTCAGATCTGAATATTTATCAGCCCGAACTGCTGATGAAGCATTCCGTGAACAAATGTCGACTTTTCCCTGATGGACTGCACGTTGTGCTGCTCATCGTGTGAGCATGCTTGAAGGAACTTCAACTTCAAGTAATTTAACACTTCAGAAAGTGTAGACACCTCGCCGAGGAGCCGTTCTTTTAAAAAATAACTGAGCGAGCGCTGAAGCAGTGATATGAGCAGGAAGTAAAATGCAACGCCTCATTTTGATGCAAGTCTAGCCTAATTATTTGGCGAAGCGGGTGTGGGAGCAACACAATTGATTCTGTTTTTTCGTCTTTAGGCGGTGCATCGTTTTCCCCAGACRCACACACTACAAAGTGAATTCCAACTGTGCTCTGGGAGACAGTAGTGAGACACAGGGATGTCCACAGGCAAAAGGCCTAAAGTCGCATTCTGCAATGCTAACCATATAGCTGCACTGTAAACAACCTTTGCTTGCCTTGCTCTAATTATTGTCAGCCAGATGAGAGAGGAGTCAGAGATATTTGCTCGATAGGATCAATCACTGAACATGATACTTTTTTCCTTTCCTTTCCTTTCCTTTCCTTTCCTTTCCTTTCCTTTCCTTTCCTTTCCTTTCCTTTCCTTTCCTTTCCTTTCCTCTCCTCTCCTCTCCTCTCCTCTCCTCTCCTCTCCTCTCCTCTCTCTGCTCCATCTGTGCCCTCAGTATGAAAGGGAATAGTTGAGCAGGCCTAACAAAGGGCGGCACAGAGGAGGCAGAGGTGCTGAGGAAAGCTGAGCACTGCTGGAAGGGATTCCTATCTGGCTGTGTGTATTTGTGTGTGCGTGTGTTTGTGTGTATACGAGGGAAAGAGTAACCTATTGTGTACATGCATAAATGTGTGTCAATTTGAATATTGTATTTCCCTACTTTTAACGCATCTGCCATTTGATGTATTGTAATGCAGTAAAGCAATGATGTGTTTGCACTGTTATTCAAAAACTCACATCATTAAATCCAACTGGGAACTTGATGTAATAAAAATGTAACTGCTCTAGTGTCCCGTGACAGGAAACACTGACATCAGGAACAGTGCAGTGAAGAAGCAGTTCAGTAATGTGGATGTCTCCAAACTACCTGAAAATAAATATACATTTAAACCCAGAAAAAAAACAAAAATTCATAAACCAACTATGTGTTTGCAATAATGAGTTCTTAATTAAAAAAGATGTGAGCTGCTGCCTGTTTTGTGTATCTATGAAAAAAGACAAAAAGAAATAGGTGAAAAATGGTGACGTCCATGAAAGAGTTGTTTGGGACAGAGGAGTTTGGTTTGTGTTTTGGTTCGTCTCTTTCTGTTGTACTTAAAGTTGATTGAATGTCAGATTGCTCATGTCAGTTTAGATCTTCTGTTAGATAATCCCTATATTCTCATGTACCCTCAGTCAGCTTCCTGTTAGTTCTCCCGCTCTCCTCGCCACCATCACCTGTCTATAATTTGTAATCAGCCCCCAGCACCGGTGCTGTCCAWCATCACTCGTCTCTGTGTTTTTAACCAGCCTCTCGTCACCAYGTCCTCGTTTGTTCATTGCATGATGTCAGTTTAGGTCACTTCCTTCRAGTTGCCCTGTGTCTCAGTCTGCCRCCATGTCAGCCTGTTGTTTGTTTTAAAATGAATAATTTTATTTATCTAGCTCCTCATGCCTGCCTGTATTTTGGGTCTGATCCTCCATGTTACTGTAATAGTATTGTTGTGTATCACAGACYGAAGGTAAAATAACATTTTGACCGGTAGTCTACAACTAGTTTTACTTTCTCGATTATTGCGAACACTTTGACTTTTACTCAAAGTGCCAGTGACATGCAAATTCTTCAAATACAAAATCCAAAGAAAACCTTCTAATATTACAAAAAATTGGCATAATAAACACGATTTTGCCCATTTTGTCACATAATTGACATATTGTCTTTTGAATTTGGCTCAGCCAAAGTTAAACTGGAAGTGGAAAGTTTTGCATGGTAGTAGTTTATACTACCATGCAAAACCTTATACTGTTCTGTGTTTCTTTAGCAATCCAGCTTTTATCATTTTCCTAAATGTTCATAATGATCCTGCATTTTTTACATCACTCCCCAAATTGTTCCATAGTTTTATTCCTTGAATTAAAACACTATTCCTTCAAACTAGTTCTGAATTTGGGTTTTACAAATACTTCTGTCCCTTTAAGGTTATAACAACTCTTTATCTTAACAAATTTTACTTGAATGTTTAAAGGTACTGTGTTTTTGTGGGCCTTATACATAACGAGTAGAATATTATAATCAACCAAATCAAAGAACTTCAATATTTTCAATTTACAAAATAATGAATTTGATGGGTGACGACAATGTTTTCCAGTAACAATTCTCACAGCTCTTTTCTGTAATAAAAAAAATAGGATTTGTAATTGTGCGACACGCTTTCCCCCAGACCTCAATACAATAAACCAAGTGTGGACCTATTATTGCACTATACAACATATACAGTGCTTTATCATTAAATAACTCCCCTACTTTATACAGAACAGCAATAGATTTAGCATCTTTGTTCTTAAATAATTTATKTGAGGTCTCCATGTCAACCCTTCATCTGTCACTACACCCAAAAACTTCACCTCACTGACTTTACAAATCTCARCCCCATCGACTCTAAATGGAACGTCAGTAGTTTTCTTTCCATTACYAAATACCGGTACTAAACCATGGAAATGGCAAGTCCCCTTAGTGTTATCTATTTAGACCTCTAAAGTATTGGTTTTCTTAATAAATGAGCACACAYGTTTGATGCAACAAGGATTTTTCCAATGCATATTGGGAAAAAAATGCAAGCATCCAGAGAGAACAGAATGTATAATTAAATGTGTGTCCCCTTTTATTTACACAAGGACACCTTCAATCCAACCATCATCACGGCTGGATTTGCAACATGCATGGTGTGAAACTGCTTTCTGCACGTCTGCARAAGTGGAATTAGAGAGTGGACAAAAAAGCTGTGTGTCTCAGATACGGGCAAGATGCTACCCTGTCAAGTGGCATTAAACACAAACAGCAAACACAACCCGACGTCCATCGTTCATAATGAAGATATTGATGATGCATGAAAGAGGGATATTTTTAGACACCTTTGTGTGGCAGCATCTTCCATGGGAAGCTGGTAACATGAAGGGAAACCTATTATCTTTGCTGAATTTGCTTTATTATAGTGGCTCCAATTGCAAAGGGTACTACACAGAAAAGAAAGAATGGCTGTTGGAGGTATAGGGATTTCATTTCATTTCAATGTAACAGCTTGTCCCTTGAACGCTATGTGACATTACGATCCAGGAATGGAACCAACCATTTCAACAAGCATGTACTGGCACATAATGCTATATTTTAATTGTAGTTGCTTCTGTGAAATTGAGGCCAGAAGCTGTTCTCTTATTTTCTTATTTTGTATTTTGTGTTCCAGTCCCATGTCATCAAAGCACGTCGCAAAAGGACACATYATCTTTTCCTAAGCTTTCCAGAATCTGCCAAGGCCTGTAAATCAGATGTAACTTGGATGCATCTGTCAGCCTCTCCTGAACTGGTTTTCTCAGTTCCTGTCCCTAATGTTGAACGACACAACAACAGAGCAGAGCTGTACTTTTAAAAGTATCACAAAGTGAATGTCAAGGATAGACAAGTATTAAACCTTAAAAGTGGCATGGGTTATACAAATCCAACATTACAGTAGAGTAATACTGTAAAAAGCACAGTTACAAAAAGGCAACAAGAACCAACAAGAAGGCTCAAAGATAAGAAAAAAAAAAAACAATATGCACACTCACCAGTTATTAGGTTCACCTGTTGGATTTCTGGGTAAAACAAATGGGTTCAACTCAATGCATTCAGGCATCTGGATGGTGCAAAGATGATTTTCTGAAGTTCAAGGAGATTTGTTTTTATATGTGTTAGACTAGAATGGTTTGAGTATTCCAGACACTGCTGGTCTGCTGGGATTTCCACAGACAATTTTATCTTGGGTTTATAGAGAAAGGTCTGAAATAGAGATAATAGTTAGTGAGCAGCAGTTGTGTGGACAAAACATGCCTTTTAATGTCAGAGGTCAGAGGAGAATGGGCAAAATGGTTTGAGATGATAGAAATACACAAATATCTCTCATAACCACTCATTACAGTCTGCTGAGTCTGAACCATGTCTGAAAATACAAGTACACATCCAGGCCAGAAGCAGATGAGCTACACTGACATAAAATCATATAGAGCACTACTCGTCAACTGGAAACAGAAAACTTAAGCCACAAATTGCACAGGTTGACCAAAACTGAACGGTAAAAGGTTGAAAAAAAGTCTTGATTCAATGGCCTCAAGAGTCACCAGATCACAATCCAATCCAGAACCTTTGGGACTTGGTGGAACAGGAGATTCACACCATCCATGTTGATGCTATCATCAATACCTTGTTGAATCTTGCAGCTCTGAAAGCAAAAGATGCTCCAAGTTGGACCTAATGAAAATGTTTCCCCCTCCAGCTGAAAACTTGTTTGCAGTTGAAGAATGTGAGGAACCCAAAATGAAACTGTGTAAAATGATTTAAGAGATTGACAGATAAAGGGTATTGTTTTGCCCTGATGCATAAGTGTTGTGGTGATTACCAAACTGTAATCTTTGTTGTCAGCAGATAAGATCGAAGAAGCCACATCTTTCTTTACTTGTTTTGTTTTGTTTTAAGAAGGTTGATATTGAGTTTGTTTTGTAAAGGGTGCTATCTGGTTACACTATCACCTTCTTTTATTAGAACATCACTCAGATTTTCAGGGTGTCGTAGAGAAAATGCATTTGTACCATGCATTTATAACATTAGATTTAGGTTTTTATGAAGGAACTTTAATTTAAAAGCACAAATTTAAAGCTACAAGTTTTAACTAAGGACTGATTCAGTTGTCATTACAATGAAAGAGAAAACCTACAGTAGATGGAGCAGCTGAGGATTAATGGAAATAAAAATCAGCCCTGCCTCAATGTAAAAAAAAAGTTAAAAATGTCTGATTTCTATTTGTGGTTCTCATGCTGCCCCAAACAACCTGAAGACAGAGATGCTCTGCAATAATAACCACATGTTTGACTTGGAGAGCAGAGCTTTCTAAAGAATTCCTGGCAAACAGGCAGGACTTGTTGAGGCAGAGCAATAACACAGGAAGTAATAAAAGTGTAATGAAGGGGAAATTAAACTACTTCCAGAAATTGCAATAAATATTTATTAGTTAATTTATTGGTATTATTTTCCGTTACAAACCGAGTCTTCAATAAAAACATAAATAACTTAGACATTTTTATTTTCAGAAGTGCGAATGGGTTCATTCCTTTAGAAAAGGATCTTAGGAAAACGTCATAATTGTTCTCCGATTAGTCCATTTTCTGATCTTTCCTCTAACATTCACCATGCATGAAATCTTAAAAAGAATTACTGGTAAGATTTGTGACTCTTCGGAGATCTCTTTTTTTTTTCTTYTACACCTTTACTATGAACCTGTCCAATGAAGCAACATGTGGTGTTTTTATTGTAACCTTCCCCGCCAAGTATGAGACGGTACTAAACCGTGGAAATGGCAAGTTCCCTTAGTGTGTCATAAATAAGGGTGGAATCATTTCAAATGCAGATGCATCTGGGATCAACAAACACACTGGCACAGTTGGATAACTCGCTGCATGATCAGCTACAATAGATCAAAAAAAATAAAGATTAGTTCCTTGTTTGTTWTTTAAAACTTCTGGAGGTGAACAAATAAATGCCAATGAACTTGTATGTGTGTTATGATAAATGCAGGACAAATATCAAATATGTTAGAGAGATCCATGTCAATTTGGGTGAGGCGTTCAGGGAGAGGTGCAGTGGAGGCTGAGAACGGGCCTCCTGAGAGTTGCATCAGTATTTAAATGGATTTCACTCCTCTGACCTTGCCTCATAACTGCAGGACATTGTCACCAGAGAGATAGAGACGAGACAGAGAGAGAAAGATGGAGAAAATTAGAGGCAGAAAAAGTGAGATAAAGGCAGAATTAACAGAAGGGAGTGAGAGAGAGGAGGAAAAGGAAATCATTACTGGAGCTAGATGAACTGCAATGTGTGCGTATGGAGGGAGCGATTAACAAAATATGAATGTATTTTTTTTAATTTGACAAAGCTGGGGAAAATGGTCAGCAGAGCGGTGGGGAAGCTGTGGGAGAATTCCAATCCATGCGTCAGCCATAACAGAGTTTCCAAAAGACATTACAGAGCTGAAATGGCTGCTGATGACATGTTGATACGTACGCAATTGTTTCAATGTACATCAAGCTTTAAACACATAAACATCTAAAACTTGTCAGTTCCATCTTCAAAGCTGCCCGTCAGAGATGTTTTCCCAAAAGTTCGTGTTTATTTGCACAAGACAGAATGCATTAGAGCGTGTTTTTACTGCAGCACATTAGCTATTTTTGTGAATTCTTGGGATATCATTTGTTGACTTCTGCCATTTTGATTTGAAATGTTTATATCAGGCTGGAGAACCATTGATTACAGATTATAAAAAAATGGAGTGGGAAAGATGTCAACTCAGGGTTTTGCTCACTTTCTTTTCACTCAGAATCTCACCAACAAATACAATCATTCATTTGTTCCAACAGTCGCTGCCACTTCTATCTATCTGACACTTCATGGTCTTTACATGTCAGTGGAGAACGCATTCATTTTGCCCAGACCGCAAATGGGACCAGAGTCACAGCAGATCAACCAATCAGATTGCASCGTTAGCCTGTCAGGGTGCTGACAGCCTTACTTCCCTTTAAGGAAATAGCATGTTGATTTTATGTGTCTGTGAGACCTGGAGTGACCCGGGGCCAGTCTGGTCACAAAAAAAGACCTGACATGCACCCTAGCTGAGGTAGCCAGGGGCCTTGCTTTCTCGCACTCACACACATGCACATAGCCATGAATGTACACAGGCAGATGCTTTTCTGCTTGGAAAGCAGACTTGGACTTGGAAAGCAGAGGGGGGACTCAGAGGTGACCATCCTCTCACAGAGTTACATCAGAATCGATTGACCCTTGCTCTGAGCTGTGGTTCAGAGAAGGGGCTTGCACGTGGTTTTTCTCTTGCTCTCTGCATTCTACTGCAGGCTGGACTGATTTTATCTCTAAAATACATTGGTTTTTCCACAACAAAGAAATAGCCCTATAGAATGCATGTTTTTATACGGTTAGTGCCTGTGACAACAAATTTTAGTAATAAATGCAAAGATGTTTTTGGAAAGACAACATTTAGAACATTTAACAAAACAAATTTCAAGCAGCTGAGATGAACATTTGTTGAGATATTTACATGTTATTTAACAGGAAGTGATGTCAAAGGGGATTATCTGCACGGAAACAGAGTGTTACTAATAACACAGACTGTAGAGAAGAAATGGATATTTCTCAAAATTATTTTGAGTCACTATCACAGACAGATGAAGAAGAGTCAGAGTTCAAATAATATTGTTTTAATAAACAAACACCAGAGAATTCCTTTTCTTAAAGAGTTCCCCTTCAACGTCACTTCCTGTTTCACTTTTGCTGAGCCAAAATCAAAACAAAACATGACAGTTATGTGACAAAACGGGTAAAATTGTGTGTATTATGCCAAATTTCTTAAATATAAAGAGGTTTTCTTTCCCTTTTTGTATTTGAAAAATGTGYATGGCATATGCACCTTAATGCTAATGAGATGGAGATCTTGCAAGAAAAATGTTCACAATATTTTTCAAAGTTTTTTCTACTTTAGTCAGTTATGTGATAGCAGTTTAAAGTTGACATATCATGCTTTTAAAATCTTATTTTTAACATTTAAAAATCAGTGGACATACAATGCTTTGGTCTATTACYACTATATAGCAGCACAGAAATGTTACAAATAAATTAAAAGATGTGAACAAGGGAAGACTTGTCCATCCAGCCTTACATGTTGGATCCAGAGTCTGACCCAGAGCCAGAGGAGGATGAAGACCACCACATTGTAGTTGGTAAACTCACACCTTATTTGGCAATTCAGTTGCAAATCATTTCATGTAATGGTTCAGAAAATGTCATAGAAAAAAAAAAAAAGAAAACCGAACACGCTGGGAAAAATGACCACAAGGAAATATAAATCAGCACCAGGAGAGAYTAAATTGAACTTTTCTGCACTCGTAGAGACTCCAAGTGCACAACAAAAAGTATTTAATGGCTAAAAATGTGGGTTTTGTCTCTTTTAAACAAACTGGTGGGACCAAACTGCACATCACTCAAGCTGTGCATCCTCTTTCACATCTGCGGTCTCTGCAGCTACATGTTGAAAAGAAGAGTCTCTGTTGCACATTTGTTTGAAACAGAGCAAAAACTTAATATCAAGTTGGTGATTTGGTAACCGAAGCTGAGAAAATAAAGGTTGAACCTCTCATGATCATACGCTAGAGATGCCGGTTAGTTGAGTTTCGGCAAAAGTTTTTATTCTTAAAAAAAGTTAAGATTTCATCTCGTCCTGTAAGCCTAGTATCTCACCTTGCCTTRTCTTGTGGAATAAGTGTCTAGTTAACGTTAATACTTTGTGATTAGCAACGCAGAGAGATGAGCTACTTTGAGCAGAACGACTCYTCACTTTCCTGCTAATCTTTTCTTTGAGCGTAGACTGAAACAGATGGAGGGCACAGACTGACACAGACCCAGAGACACAGACTGAGGGAGCGCTCTGATAGGCTCGGCTGGGGGAAATGGGTGGAGAGGAACACTGGTCCCCAACGAGGCGAGCTAACTGGGGGGAAATTAGGTCAGTGTGTTCCTTGTGACTTCACAGCAAGAACAGCCTGTGTGTGTGTGTGTGTGTGTGTGTGTGTGTGTGTGTGTGTGTGTGTGTGTGTGTGTGTGTGTGTGTGTGTGT
>NW_013952452.1:2130321-2157408 GCF_001266775.1 Austrofundulus limnaeus | reverse complement strand
GTTTGTAAAAAAAATAACAACATGTGCACAGAGAGGTGATAAGTGGAAGAAAAAATATATGTGTGTGTATTATATATATATATATATTTACAGATGATATTTTATGATTCTGCCAAATTTTCCACAAGCAAACTTCATGAACTATGTTTAGCTTCACTCAGAAGAACTCTACTGGATAAAGTGCTTTAATTATGTGTACTAAATTAAAAAATAGGAGGGTTTGCATTAGTCTTTCATGCATGTTCAAACTGATATCAGCAGCATGACTCTTAAAAAACACAATGAATCATTCCTAACTCATTCTCATACTCCATTTCATCTGCCTCCAAACTGTCAATACTTGCAGCGGAAGTACTTTGTGTTTCCTCTGAAGCTGCAACCAGTGGTTTATGAGTTTTATGGTTCCCTGTGTGAGGCTTCCTCTACCTCTTTTTAGGCTGACRGTTTCACTTTTGATGCTGCACACCTGGAACTGAAGTTTCTAAAAGTTAACTGAATCAAATCATTACCAGAAGTGTTATGTCACATTTAAAAATAAAAATCTGAACTATAATAAAGGTTATAATACGACACCTATTTATGTTTCAGGTATCAATAAAGCATTGCTTAAAATAGAAACATTATTATTTTTATTTTTAAAAAAGTCTTATTGTGTTGATGCAAACCTTATAGGTTACTTTATTTGTACTTCTACTTTTACACACTCTGATWAGGACTGTTTTGCTGTTTGTAGATTTAAAGTCATGTATATGTGCTGTAATGGAAACACACTCTCCATGTCTGTACATTTATCTCACCAGCTGAATGAAATGCTCCTTATTGTGACTTTTATCTGGGTGCACCGTGTTTCAGTATTTGTGTCATTCTTATCCGAACTGAATCTTCCTGTTTGCTTAATTATGCATCAGCCTCTGATTTGCACGTTTGTGTCAGGATGCCCCATATAAATCCCAACGAGCTAAGCCTCTTGTGGCTCAATAGATGGCAGTAATATCCCTCAATCACTGCAGTATGAATCCCCTTTCGCACTTAAAACACATGAATATGCAGACGTGTGCACACTCAGTGGGTAAACTGTGCACAAAAACATAAACACATATAGTCAGGGAGTGAAAACAAGCCGAGCTGCGAAAAAAAAGGCCAGAAGAAATGAGATAAAATCACAATGACAAATAAAATTAAAAGATAAATCCATAATAAATCCCCGTTTTTTCTTGATCTCTGTGAGTTTTCAGGTGATGCAGAGAGGCCGTGAGCGATTGGAACGCCACGGTGGGAAAAGACGGGCGAGGGTGTGAGCTGGAGACTGCCGCCTCTCCGCCTTTGTTGTCAAATTCAACACCGGCGCTGGATCTTTCTAATAGTCTGATGAGGAGAGGGCAGGAGAGACGCCTTCAGCTCACAGATACTGTAATGCGTGAGCTTGTAAAGATGAAATCAATAGCAGCAGCACCTTCACAGGGCATCGGGGAAAAGCCCAAGTTCCAGCTCAATACAATTCGTACCTGTAACTGACAGAAACGTCTCATTTTACCCAAACGGCTACCGCTCAAAGGTAAAAAGCTGCGCTATGAATAATTGTGAAAAACCATTTAATTGTGTTCCTTTGTGAGCACTCTGTTTCGTGTTGTTTCTGTGTCCGACCCTCCCCTTCCAGATTGTCCCGGTGTCGTCATTTGTTGGCAGGATGCTCCGGTAATCATTTGAATTCCCCGAGTATGTTCAGAAGATGTCAGGGAGTAGTCTCTGATCTTGTTTAATATGTGACCAGCAGCTATAAATTACAAACTCCCCAGAAATGAGCAAACAAGGATACTTTAAAAAAAATCTCCAGGGAGAATTTCCCTTTATGTTTCTGTTACACGCACAGAAAGTCTCTGATTCGCCCACCCTCAAGTGTAGCCACGCGTCTGGTAATCTCCTCCCCTTAATTTAGCTGCTGTTCAAATAAAAAATACTTGCAACTTTTATTTTTTAGTTGGAATAAGCAGTTTAATTTTTAATTTATTTTTTAGGCTGTTTTCATGCTCCGTGCTGGATGGCACCTTGTTGCTTTAGACAAATTAAATGTTCAGGTTTGAAATTCTCCCCATTTTGCTGTCTTTGTGTTTTCATGATTTTTTTTTTATTTAAATGATATGCTAAGGAAGTGGTTCCCAAACTTTTTATCTTCTGACCCACAAAATATCCATGGCAAAAACTTGTGACCCCAAATATTACTGGTCTGAGTACACAAACTTTGTTAACAACCCTAAAAACACAGGCTTTTTGACGATCTAAACAGCTTGTACACAAATATAAATTCTTATTTATACTAATTTTGTGTTTTTGTAATAATTATAGGGAAAATATTACATCATCACCCTTTAAATTGATTTCTGGAGATTATCTAAGGTGCTTCATGACCCTTAATTGGGTCCCAAGCCCAACTTTGGGAACCAAAGTGCAGTGGTTCCCAAACATTTCAGCTTCTGACCCACAAAATAACAGTAGCAGAGACCTGTGTCCCCAACTATTTTTGGATGATAAACATTTGTATCAGGTCAACTAAACATGGGCATAGTAACAATATTTTTATACTACATTTATCCATTTTTAAATAACCTCACACCTTTGTAACAACTAAGGCAAAAATGTAATTAATTCAGAAAATCTTTTCAGGACCCCACCTTGATGTTTCAGGACCCCACTTTGGGTCCCGACCCCAACTTTGGGAAACACTGTGCTAAGGTACACCCATGTTTTTTAAGCGAAAAAAAGAAAAAAAAAACAAGTTGTGCTGTGATTAAAACAATGTCCTGGTTGTTCAGATGCAAAACTGTTACAGATCACACTTGTATAMCTTTATAAACACATTTTAACTCCAACAGACAATAAAGTCCCCATTAAGTCAGTTGTTGCCAGTGTTGTATAAAGTACCTCAAGGTGATACTTGAGTAAAAGTACAAGTATCTTATCATAAAAATACTTTGGTAAAAGTTAAAATCTTCTCTAAAAATATTGAGTAAAAGTTTTAAAGTATCTGATWTTTTTTGTACTTAAGTATCAAAAGAAAATTYCTGACAAAATCTASTTAAGGATTAAAAGTAAAAGTACTGAGTAAAAGTGAGCAGTTGGATTTTCCAAAATAATAGTAGAAAATATTTTTTCTAACGGCGTGCAGCTGTGATGGGTTGTGTACAAGCTATTAGTGTGTCAGAATGGTAAATATTTATACTTCTCATCCAACCACAGTTAAATTCACTTTATCCAGGAGACACAGTTTATCAGGACAGTATTTTTAAAGTAATAACTCAGAATAAAATAGGAGTAACAACTTTCTACTTCTTACCTTTTTAAAAAATGTAGTGAGTAGAAAGGACAGATAATTGTGTAAAAATGTAACGAGTAAAAGCAAAATATAGGCTGAAAAATACTCAAGTAAAGTACAGATACCCAAAAATTCTACTTAAGTACAGTAACAAAGTGTTTGTACTTAATTACTTTACAACTCTGGTTGTTGCTCATTATTTTAAGGGCAGCTGAGGCTAAGATTTACTTCTCATCGTTATTTCATGTTAAATAAAAGCCGAGTTTAATGAGATTTAGGTGAGATTTCGTGTAAAATCATCAAATTATTTCCCAAAGTGTTCAGGGCACATGTTGTCACTTTTTGCTGCCAGTTTAGTTTTTTTCCCTCRTCTGAAAATTTGCGAGAAGGGTTAGCTAGACTTACTGTAAGACAAACGTGTACCCCTCCATCTCCTCCGTGGAGAGGTTTCCCACTGAAGCGTGCATCCTCTGTTTGTCTGCCTGCAGAGGCGGCGCACTTCTGCCGCTCACGCTGGGGCCGCAGCTATTTGTCTTCTTGATTGGCTTCTCCTGTGAGGAACAGAAAATCGGGGAGAGCACATACGGATGTCATTTGTAATCAAAGCAGGAAACGGGGGCCTTTTGAATTTATCTTGGGGGATGCACGCGGCGACACCGACAGTGTGTGTGGCATTTTCGGGGAGGCTTCGTCTATATCTCACCCGCGCCTCAATTGACACGAGACAAGAGTGACGGCGAAATCGCATACGGCACGCCATCATTCAAGTGGAGTTCATTTGGGGGAACATGTGTACGGTGACGGTGGCGTTAAATATGTGATATCGGAGCAGCTGGCACTGTTTTTTTTTTTCCACACAAGTCGTTTACTGTCAGCGTCATAAACACAAACTGAGTTAGGAAGTAGGATTTAAATTTTTTCCACCAAGGTACTTGCGAGCAGATAGTATTTGTTAAGCCGCCAACATGTTAACGGCTTGCTTTCCCTGGCCCTGTCAGCCCCGTCTGTGTTGCCCTTGGGTGGGCTTAGTGCCTTTCTGCTTGAAGTTGTGACATACACACTGATGTATGTTAATGAGATCCACAGTTGGAAGAAGCCACCTCTCTCTTTCTTATAACCCTCCCTCATTCTACCTTTTTTTTCCTCACTTCCAATTTTTTCCCCTCATTCCTGCCCTCCATCRCTCATTCTTTGTCTCTTCTTCTGACATAAACTGGGCCCAGGAAGTTGTAAAAAAGGGCAGAGTCCCATAAAAGCTCGATCCGTTTTCATAGTGCAATCTACGCCAAAGCAAGCTTGGACTCCAGAGTGATGATCACAATAAAAAGGTAGAAAGAAGCAAGAAGGAAAGCAGAGTGAGAGGGGAAAAAAATGCAGAAGATATATAAACCACAATGTTCTCTGGTGTCTCCACACAATAAATTTAATGCAATACCTTAAGAGGAGGGTTGCGTTTAGAGCTGGATTCCAGCCCTGTGGGCAAAGTGGTTGCCTGGAGAAAATTCATTTTAATTAGGCCTGCACTGCAGGTTGAAGGGCTGAAATCTGATCCCTTGTGCTCCCAGGCTGGGGCAGGTTGGAGATCACTCCACTTAATCATTAGACAACTGGGTTCAACGCCGCAACGTTTGACAGGTTTTAAAAGACGAGACGGAAACGGGGAAGAGAAAACACGGTCTGTGGAGGTTTCAGGGAAATAAAACCTCATATCAACAAACTCATTTATTTAGCAGGTCATCGCTGATTAATGGCGCGCCGAAGAGCCTCTGGTAGATCAACAAAAGGAGGTTAGCAGGAAGGGAAAAACTTGTCGGGAGGCAGAAGAGGAGAACGCGAAACAAAAGCAGCTTCTAACTACCTGAACAATAACATCAAAACAACAAAAGGCRGCGGCGGGGACGGACCGGGAGGCAGCGAGGCCAGATCAGCACACAGAGTCATTTTACAATTACCACTTCAAAGTGTGGCAGCTAACATGCAAGCTTTGATTCATTTAGCTTAAGTCTTCTGTGGCACAGGAAGAGGCGGGTTTTCAGATGGTTTAGGGAAAAAAAAAGGCCTGACTGGCATTGCTGATTTCACAGAATCTGAGTTGCTTTGGCTTGTCAAGCACATCAAAACTGGCTTTGAAGGCTGAAAACTACCTGTTAGTGTGAAATGTATTTTGACAAATCTCAGATAATAAGCTGGGGAGGTGTGTGTGTGAGAGTGTGAGTGTGTGTAGGGTGTACAGAAAGAGGTGGGAAGGAAAGGAAACGGGAAAACAGAGTGCTTGTTTTTTTTAAGGGTCAGGACTTGTCCTGGTTWATCTCAGATTTACCTTGAAGAGAATGGCCTCCTCTGCTTTCTCCTCACATGGATCACTCTTCTCTCCAACTTTTCCAGAACAGGCTTCTGGGGAGTGATGCTTCCCTGCATCCAAAAAATAAAAAAAAATAAATGTGCAGCAAGTGTGCAATTTTTTTTAAACTTTTTTCAGCCAGATTAACCACATTATTTAGTAACACTAAATACAACAAAATTCAAATTACAAAAAAAAGTTATTGAAAGTACAGAAAACATTTAGTCAGTATTTAACATATAAATGAGAAGAAGCGAAACAAAGTTATCACAATGTTTCAAAGCAGTTATGCAAAAGAAAACCATCATTTTCAGGATTTTTTTGTCACCCTTTGATTATTAGAGCAACATTAATTTCTTTTTTGTCTCGTCTTTGTGCTCAGACAAAACAGATATTTTGTTCTGATATCAGGAAAGATGCAAATTCAACAAAGTTGTGTTTTTAATGCAGAGAGGAACCATCATTAACTGTCACTACACGGTAATTTCCCTCTCCTCCAGAGCTGAGCCATACATTGGAGGGTTTTGACACTCTAATGTATGCAATTGAAAATTATGAAAAATCGGCACAGAAATGAAGCTGGGTGGCGATACATTCCCCCTTTTCTTCTGTTCTTTGTAAAATTACATTTGAAGTGTTTTCCATCCGCCATCTCCCCCCTTTTCTCCCTATCTGTCTCACTTCTTTTGCTGTAATTTAAATGGTAAGCTGCCAGATGTGTGGCTCATGCTTGAAGTGTTGAGGATCTGCATTATTTAGCATATTAACATTCAGAGAATTTAAAAAAAGGGGCTCCTGCTTTGCCTGGAGGTTGTAATTAAGTAAACCTTAGCTTRGTAAGTGTAGAAATCTTCCTATGTGAAACTTTCCCCTGATGGAACCAATCACATCTATATAATACATACGGAAAACTCAGGAAAGATATAATTTTTTTTCTTGCCACGGGATTAAATATATCAGTAGTAATAACTTAAATATAGGCCGCATATAAAACATCTTTCTGACAGCTAAAGTGTAGTACATGCAAATGGGGGAGAAGAGTCTGCTCATCCGTGTTTAAAAGTGACTCTAAAATCAGATTTCACACAAATGGGGCTTTTATTTACCATCACTCCGCTGGTAAACAGTTAAAGCTTTCACAGTTGCAGGGTAATCAAGTTATTTTTGCTCTATTCGTGGGATGAAAATGTTTATTCGAACATTTTCTTGGCATTACATAAGTGCAATCTCAATTATGTGTCAGCATTGAAATCAATCAAATGTCTGTGTACACAGTGTAAACATACTTTAGTGTATTTTTTATTTATTTATTTGCATTTTTAGAAGGTTTTCATTTTTAAACTGACGTGCAAAAGCACCCTTGATTTTATTTACGAAATTCTGAGTCGAACTTTGAGTAAATGCTCAATTAAAGCCAACAATGTGTGTGTCCTTGTGCAGATACCCTGAGACGGAACAGTACAACCCAGGACCATCTTTTCCTTGCATGAGCGCGCACACACACACACACCTCTCAGCCTCTATTAGCAAAAACAACTGTCCAAACTCATGGACTTGGATTCCCCCATGGATTCGCATGCTTTCATACCACCAAACACACACACTCGCTGCACCAGGCCCCACTCGCTGGTGGTCAGATGCTGTGGAACCAAAATCAGTGCGGAGGCAGCATCGACAGCTCTGACAGCTAAGGGCTACGTCCGTGAACTCAGAGCGCTGAAGCCGCCACAACTCCAGCCTCTCCGGGCACCCAAGGCCAACAACGAACTCCTTGTTATCCTCCTCCCCCCATTGCGCTCTGAGCTACGTTAAGAACCAGCACACACGCTCATCCAGCACCGCGTCAATGCACCCACACACCGAAAGGCAAAAGATATCAATGCGGACACTTGCATATATGCACAAATATTTTTCAAGGGTAGAAATGCGAGAGTGTGCTGCTTACAAACAAAGTCAGGTTGAGTAAAGGAAAAAAGCCTGCAGGCTCCACCTCTGTAGCACTCYCCATCACCGTGTTAGCAGTGTGATGGAACCGGAGCGAGATGCCAGTTCTTGCACACCTAGCCTCCTAATTGCCCGATGACTGGTCGAAATTTGCAGAAGAATCAAAGGTTAGAAACTCACAGATTGCCCCTGAGTCCAGAACAGGATGTTGTGCTATGGTTGCTACGATACTGCAAGGATTTGGTGTTGATCCATTCAAGAGAGTATTTTCTTTTAATCAGCTGCTTTTTAATGGCAGTTACAGATGCTCACTAAGTTATAATATGTGCTCCTTTGTAATTATTTTAACACAGTTTGGCTTATGAAACAAAGTTCGAGAACTCTTTGCATTTTGGTAACCATCACATTTTTGCTTGTAGGTGTATTTGTGGTGGTGTTGTAGTGCTTGAGACTGTTCTTGGTCTCAAGACCACTTTTTGATGGTCTTGGTCTTGTCTCGGACTCGACAGCATTTGTACTCGGTCTTGTTGTTGTCTCAGACAATGAGGACTCGAAATTTTATTTCAAGACCAGTCAAGACCACAACTGTGTAAATATCACTATATAGCCAATTTGTCCAATAACATTGTCCAATTTATTAATTAACATTCTTGCTTTCATTGGATTTAAAATGTAGCTACTGATTCAAATTCAAACCTGACTCATTGCTATTTATGTATTTTTGTTACGGGCTGTCACTCATCCCCACCCACCGTCACTCGCACGCAAGCACTCCCAGAAAGTGAACCGTGGTTCTCTGGAAGGGGTAGAAATTTTTAAGTAAAACAATTTGGCAACATAAACAATATCGTTATAAAACAACAACAACCAGGAGAAATCGTACAGCAACTTTTAAATTCTGCAGTGCTTCACWTTCAGAGACGGTGGGGACATTAAAGTTTTATCGTCACTAACGTTAATCTGCCTCTGTAGCAAAATTATTGCTTTCAAAAATTTTGTCAATATTAGCTCTCTATATTAGGTTAGGTACATTTGTACAGAATACTCCATCTCTATACTCCATCACTAATTTTTTTTTTCTGGTCTTGGTCTTGACTCGGCCTCGCCCTCCATTAGTCTTGGTCTCGACTTGGTCCGGGCCCTAAAAGTCTTGGTCTTGTCTAAGTCTCGAGACACTGTGTGGTCTTAGTCTTGACTTGGTCTCAGGTTAGGTTGTCTTGACTACAACACTAATTTGTGGTGGTGCAAATGTATGGTTTTCTATGTTTACTGGTCCATCTACTTTTTGGTCATTCATTTTTCTTTGTAAAAACATTTAAAAAACTGATGGTTATTAGCTTTCTTCATTTTAAACTCTAAAAACGGTTTGTCTTTTAGCCCCATGTACCTGTTGGAGTAAAACCCAATGTGCTAAAAAACACCAGAAGCTCCAGAAAGCTGTTTGAATTATCAGTGATACTGTATACAAAGTACCAGCTGACACCTGCTAAATAAATGCAGAAATAGTTAGCTACTGTGGCTACCTGATTAGCTAGTTAACGTGTTTATTCATCCCATCATCAGACCATTTAAAGTGGTGCTAGAGAAATAGTTTTTAAAAAGAAATAAGTTAGACTAGCTATATTAATAAAATACAGTCTGCAGGCAGTTTAAAGAAATGCAAAAGTAGCTAGCTAGTGTTTATTTATTGAGGCTGCCTGGTTTGCTAGTTAATATGTTTATTTATCCCATCAAACCATCTGAAGTGGTGCTAAAGAAGTAGTTTAAAAGAAATTAACTAGACTAGTTATATTAATAAAATATAGTCTGCAGGTGGTTAATTAAAAAAGTACAAAAATAGTTAGCTAGCTTTTATTTGTTGCAGCTAACTGGTTAGCTACTGTAGTTAACGTGCTTATTCATCCTGTTATCARTCCACTTAAAGCGACACTAGTGAAATAGTTTTTAAAAAAGAGATTAGCTAGTTATAATAATAAAATATCTGCAGGTAGTTATTTAAAGAAATGCAAAAGTAGTTAGCTAGAATTTATTTACAGGCAGCCAGCTGTTATTAAAAAGCTGACTCCACCTTAAATGGTCTGGTAACAGTGCTAAATTTCTGGTTATACAGTATAAAATAAATAAAAAATAAAACAACAAACTCTTTCCCCGTTTTGAAGTTTAAAATAAAAATAAATTAATTGTATGTTTTTGTTTTTCAATTGCTTTAATATAAAAATAATTTCTTATTTTCACTTTCCCTATGTAACAAACAAACCAAAAAGCACGACTGATAGAGAGATGATGCAACAATGTGGTTGGAAATTCAGATAACTGGGAGATAACCTGGAGGAGGGGGAACCCTGAAAGTACAGGGAGGCGCTCCAACAAAGACACTTTTTTTCTGTGCTCAAGGATACGAATTCTGAGATAAATTTGTTAAATGGAAAAACAAACAAAAGATACAAATGAATAAATAAAGAAATAGCGATACAGTTTCATCTGCACACTCATAGTCATCCACTACAGGCGATCAAGAAACAAGACACTGATCTAATTAGTCATTTGGGTTCAAACAAACCCAGTGTAACTGGATCATTCAGTTAATGTGAAAGGTCACTAAACCCACAGCGCCTCGAGCTAATCAGAAGCCAAATACACTTCATTATGCTTAGACAAGTCATCTGAGGTAAATCAGATTATTTCCATAATTTATCTTAAACACAGATTTACAGTATAAATTTACCCACAACAGCATTTACAGTCATCTTTCAAATCTCTGATTACAACTTGTCAAAGCTATTATTTTGGAAAACTTTGTTTTAATGAGGATTAATTATTTTAAGCCCTCATTAATACTTACTTCCTGTCTCACTGTCAAACTCTGCTTCGTGTTCAGTATCAGTAACTTTGAGACAAATGTGTAAAATCCACAGAGAAAGTGTTCTCCACACGGCACATATCAGAAACAGGGAGGCGTGACAAAGGAAGGAAATCTCTGAGAACCCCACAATTTGGCTATGAACCGAGGAAGGGAGCATAATTTGTTCCTCTTTCCAGCACAGAATTGGATTTCCATTTTTGGCAAAGTTAAAGTTGTCCGTCCAATSGCTCCCTTTTGCCTTGACGTATCCCTCCATCTGCGTGCCATAATTCACTCCAGAGGTAATGCAACATGAACTGATCTGTATGCAAATGAGGCGCAGACGTCAGGTTGGCTTAGAGAACGGTGCGGATGAGGTGTTGTTCTGGACACCTTTTGATCTGTTATTTCACTGGTGGATCAGGTTCACTTCCTAAGCAACCTCCTCACCTGGCTGTTCGTTTTCGTTCTACGCTTGTGCGAGAGCTTGGGCGTTTTGCCTCGTGGGGCAGAGCACAAACCCCCCACAGAAAGTGGGTTTCTGCCTCTCCTGCGCTCCTTCTCGGTCTTTGGAAAGGCAGTCGGTTCGTTGGGGACGCTTCCCTTGTGGGCGCTAGAATCTCGGTGGGGGGTCACAGGTCAGCTAGCGGAGGAAGCGACAAGCTGTGAAATGTAAAAGACCAATTTCTTCCACATGTTTCAGTGCTGGGAGAACACTGCCAAGCTGTCAGCCGGCATCACGTTTAAAATGGGCCAGGGTGCTACCCAGCAGACCTGTCACAACTCATTTGTAATTAAAAAGCCTGTGTGATGTTTAAAGCAGAGCACCCCAGAAACTTTTCAGAACTGTTAAATAAAGATGAGCTGTGCACGAAAGAAAGAAAGAAAAAGGGGGAAACAGAGAGTATTAATAAAGATACTAGCCAGTAATATTTGTCCTATATGAATACTAATTGAGCTTATTGAGTATATTTGACTCCTTTGACAGATAGTGCTGGAAGTAGTGCTGGGCGGTATGACCAGAACTGTATATCATGGYATTTATAACAATTATCCGTATCACTATCAGACATTATTTTTTTTGTCCGTCACAACTTAGGTTGATGTCAAAATGTCCAAACACTGCTTATTGATCAGCAAACTGTGGTCTACTGGAGTGACTTTCTTTCTGCAACACAAAAACTTTGGTAAAGATTTCTTTTATGGTACCCTTATTACCATGTAATTACAAGGTCATAAAAATGTTATTAAATGTAATTACTATCTTATTACTATGTAATTACATGGTAATTAGGGTACAAAAGAAAAAACTACTGTTAGTAAAACTATCTTTATTGGGTAAGTACAATCAAATTACTATTCAATAGTAACTCAACACTATATTTATAACCAAAAGAATGCAACTAAATTTTGAAGAAAGCGTTACCGAAACTTTTTCTTGACAATTTTTTTCCTGTCCCTCTGTTCATGTCGCGTTTTCYCTCCTCTGTCTTTTCTTCCTGCCCTGRTTGGAGACATTAGTCGTACATTCCACGTCACGTTAGCATCAAGGAAAGGCAGGTACAGCCACAATCAGGCACTGAAGAGGTTTGACATYCAGCAATGGCAAAAATTGGATTTTTTTAYATTTTTGTCAGCCAATGAAAGCGASAAAATCACCACCTGCCACCAATTATTGGCTGTGTCTCAATTCAGGGRTTGTAGCCAACATAGGGCACACGTCACTGCCCAACGATGTAGGCTGTCCCAAGTCTGAGGAGCCGGCAAATGCGGCMGAGAAAACCCCAAAAACATAGGCTGCATCTGGWATCCTACGCAGCCGACGATATCCCAGGATTCATTGCACTGTCAAAAAACTAAAAAAAAGACATCAGAGGTTCTTTTATTTTTTCAGAGTTTGGAAATTTATCACTGACGGAGCAACTAAATTTGACATGTAGGTTTAGACTTAGACTTGGTTTCCCTGGCAATAGATTAAACCGGTAACAAGCAAAACTACTTTGATTAAAAGCTATTTCACTAGAAAACTGCATTTTTTATTTGGAATGAAAAGTTGAACAAATCAAGCAAACAAACTAATGCCAATACAAATATGCCAGTTATTTTTGTTTGTTTTAAATTTACAACCAAATTTGTAAATATAAATTGTGCCTGCACAGTTTTTATGCCTTCTAGGCTGATTTTAGACATTTTGTTTATGATCAGAAGGTCACAGGTTCGATTCCCCAAACTGACACAAGAATTTGTTGGGAAAGGTGAAGGTGAAGGACCAGCTCTGCCTTCATTCCTCCCACTGTGAGCCCTTCAGAAAGGCCCTTAACCCACCAGCTGTTCCCCAGGCTCTCGTAAAAGGCAGTCCTCCGCTCCACATGTGTGATGGGAAAAATGCAGAGAATGAATTTTAAAGTGATTAATCTGGTAAAACATTAATATTAAATGTGAGCTATCACTGACGGGGCTGGTCTTGCTACCTAAGCTAATCTCTTGGGTTTTGGCGCATAATCTAATAAAGAAAACATCCTTTTGTTAACGCAGTGTTTCTTCTGGCAAGCTTTCCTCCCTGTCTTTATTTAAATTTACCCTCAAGCTCATTCACGCTCACGTTGCTTGAAGAGAAGCCRGTCGTTCTTCCTTCCCCACAGCTGCTGACATTCGGGTGACATTTCCTCCCCACTGTGGCATGGTCGCAGGTTTTTAACTCGGGACTCCTACCTGGCAGAGATGAGGAAGAGCAGGCGGAATCAGCTGACAGGTGAACAGCTGAACCCTGGTGAGAGCGTGCCGCGGTGGGTTCTCCCGCTCTGCAGCCAGGGCCCGCGTGCAGGAGCTGAACGGGCCGAGGACAGAGCTGAGGCTGGGATGGAGGGCGGGACTGGAGTGGCGCCTGGGTGACCTCAGGTTTGGTCGTGRCAGGAGGGTCAGACGAGGATACAGGTGGTCCAACCAAGAGTTCTGGTCCTGAAGATGTTCCAGGTGGGAGCCTTTTTACCTGAAACACAACAAACCACAGGGGACCAACAGGGAGGTGAATACGYCTGTTAAACTACAAGTCCAGTAAGCGTGTTTATTGTTTTCCAGCTAATAAGATTAGTATTTTTKTTTATATGTAAGTACCTCTGTACTGTGCTAAGAAAAACCAAAAACATGTGAGTGTAACTCCATTTGAGGAGTTTCAAAATCCTATATTTCATAGACATCTATACAGATTTAYTGTGCAAATGTTGTTCTGGTATCAGCAGAGACAAAACAAAAAAAGAGTATCAAAGCAGCTGCTGACAATAGTAATGATAGCGTAATCCAAACAACATGTTCCAGTCAGAGGGACAGACAGAGAGGCAAACGGAAAAAGACAGAAAGCATTGTTCTGGATTTTAATTCAATTAAGATGTTTACTAATTTAATCAATGCATCAGCTCAGAAGCATCTGGATTTATTGGGTAAAGATGTGTTTTTTTTTCTTTTTCCTCTCTGGGGACAGTTTTCATTTTCTCTGTAAAGACTTTTTATCATAGGAAACCCAAATATCTAACCTCATCCTGCCTTTCAAACCTTCGATAATAAGAGGGGGAGGTGCTGCTGCTGTGCATTTATTTAAACTTCATTTAAATGAATTTTCACGTAACAAAAAAGGCAACAAAAATCTGGAATTAATGACGAATGTAGAAGGAAAAAAAACAAGAATATTTAAGTTGCAGATTAAAGTCCTATTGTTAATTAAAGGAATGCACATCTCTGGCTTCCATGTAGAAATAGAGTAAAATCATATTTCGTTTAAAAATAAGKGCACTGTTTTGCTCAATTTATTTTGGATCTCCTTCAGTGTGGGTTAACCTCTGTGCTAAAGTTATATTTGTTAAATTCTCAGAGTTATAACCATTTTATTGCTGGTTAATGACAATTAAGTTCACACACATGCATGGCTGCCTTCAGGCTGAGATCTATGATCTTAATAGGATTTAAAGAAAAGGTAAATAAATGAATAAAAATAGCTGTGACAACAATTTTGGAGGAGCACTCAGAGTATAAGTTGGGGAATAGGCTCAGCAACTTCCATTGCAAGTTTTAGCTTTATATCTGTAAAACTGACTTAGTTGTAGCCATTTGTTGTCTTTACTTTGGCAGCCATCTTGAATTGGATTGACTGCAAAAGTTCAGAGATCCGTCCGGTAGTTAGAGGTTTTTTTTTTTTTTTTTGTTGCAAACATTCTTAACAAATGAACACACAGACACACAAGCCAAAAAACATTATCGCCCCTTCTCTTTCCGGCGATAATGAAACACGCACTTGAAAATACAGGTTGCACAGCCAGTGGTCCAGATCGGAGGAGATGAGCGCTTCGATTTTCTTAAACTGGTCCAGTCGTGTGCTGGGCTCGCCCCTGAGCAGTGGAGTTCTGAACCTGGGTGGGTGAGGCAGACTGGTTGTGATCACAGTTGCATCCAGACACTTGATGGTTGAAGTACACATTCATGTAAATAAAGCTYGTTTTTCCTTCTTAGTTAGTTGGAAACATTTGTTGTGATGAACTGTCACAAGTTAAGATAATGTATATACTTTTGCCTGGCCTTTTTTTGTCTTTTGTTTTTTCCATTTTAGTATAAAAAATGTTGCATTGAAGGTATTTAATGAACTAACCTGCCTTGCACTGGGCTGAGGCTTGGCCCACACAAAGGAAATACTCCCCAGGCTAGAACAGAGTTAATGTGGCTGCTGTGCCGGCTGATGAGCTGGAATACTAAGACCATAGAGGGGGTGATGTCGCAGGCAGCAGGTAAGCTCTACAGACATAAAAAAACACAAAGTATCCTACAGTTCAAATGAACAGTGACGCCTAAGATCATCTCTGACTCTTATTGTACAAATTACATTTACTTGTATGTTGGGTGATATGCATAATGTCGTTGTTCCACTGGTGGGCAACAATGGTGCGGTTTCTGCGTTTAAACATTTCCAGATGCTACCRGGGGCTTTTATTTTGAAAACTAGGGTGTCAGACGACTTCCTTAGGTTCTTACCTCTAGTTTGACACCCTTACAAAATAAAAGAAAAATAATGTCAAAAGGCTTTTAAGCAGAGTTGTAATGTAACTAAGTACAAATACTTTGTTACTGTACTTAAGTAAAATTTTTGGGTATCTGTACTTTACTTGAGTAATTATTTTTCATCGTACTTTTTACTTTTACTTTACATTTTTACACAATTATCTGTACTTTCTACTCACTACATGTTTAAAAAAAAGGTAAGAAGTAGAAAGTCATTACTCCTATTTTATTAGTAGCTGTTAATACTTAAAAATACTATCCTGGTAAATTGTGTCTCCTGGATAGAGTGAATTTAATTGTGTTTAGATGAGAAGTATAAATAAATACCATTCTGACACACTATTAGCTTGTACACAACCCATCACAGCTGCACGCCGTTAGAAAAAATTTTTTTTTGAGAAGTCACCTCCCAATAAATGTCATTTTGGAAAATCTAACTGCTCAGTTTTACTCAGTACTTTTACTTTTAATACTTAAGTAGATTTTGTGTCAGAAATATACTTTTGATATTTAAGTACAAAAAATATCAAATACTCTAAGACTTTTACTCAAGTAATATTTTTAGAGAAGACTTTAATTTTTACCGGAGTATTTTTATGATAAGATACTTGTACTTTTACTCAAGTATCACTTTGAGGTACTTTATACAACACTGCTTTTAAGGGATTTTAGGAGCAACTGTTAAAGTCTTAAATGAATGCTAAGTTGCTAATTTTMCCTACAATTTTCACCCATTTTACATTTAATTGCCAGAAAGGCCACATAAACTGATAAATACTGAACGGCAGCTTCAGACTGCTGTTGTTGAACTGACAGATAACGAATTTCACTTTTAGCAAGGCCACCATAAATCAAACTGATGATATTATGGGTGTCTTGTGTGAAGCAAAAAGAAAAAAAAACGTAGGTGGTTAGCAGTGGATGGCGAACACATGCGTCCTTATTTACCCAGAGAACAGTGGGTTTGCTTAAAAAATGAACTGACAGTGAGGTGTGCACCGGTTCATCCATCACTGGCTGCAAATATTTTATCCCTTTATTAGTTGTAATGGAAAATGCAGAGGACTTGTTTTAATGCATAAATTATGTGTAGCCCGTTCACCACCACACACATCCTGCATTGCACCTGTGAAACGAGGGTTAGCCGTGTGTGACTGGTGACACAAATAAATGGAGGAATATCACAGATTACAGATACTGAAGATATTTGTTTAATTCATTAGCGGGTGTCGGGGTGAGCTGCATGAATAGTGGCRTCTGCGCACGCCGTCACTGCAGATGTGCTCGTGTTTGAGCCGAGTGGCTCGTGTTACCGTCAGGTTTGGGAGAATGGACAATGTGCTTTTTTCTCACTTCCTCTGTTTACGAAGGATTTTCTTAAACCAGCTGTGGTATTAACTGAGAACATATTTGAAAGAAGGAAAAAAACAAGGACAACCCTTGCATGAACTAACAGGTCACCTTCTTTTCTTAAAAAAAGTTAGGTAAACTTTCAACAGACAAAAATATGGACCAAACTCATGGCCACCTGTCGGACCAGAGTTTAACACTACARCCATCTTATGTAGAGAAATGACAGATATTTTGGTTAAACCTTAAAAATCCCATTTGCAATAACATCTATTATGACAAAGTTGGAGTATGTATTGTATTCACATTTTGCCGTGCAGCACTTTGGTTGTCTTGAGGTGTGTAAAGTGCTATATAAAAAAAGTTTTCATTGATTGACTGATAAATAACTCTCAGCTACTACCACAGCAAATGTTAGCACAATATTATTTACAATTGACTGCAGTGTAGTCAATTTGGTTTTCTGTGGTCATTTGGCTGTGGCAGCCATCTTGAATGGAGTTGGCCTCAAAAGTTATTCATGCACTTCTAGACGTGCATTCAAAAATATTTTCCTAAAAGTTTGAATTGTCCAGAATTCATGAGAAACGAAAATCAAAAATTACTTGCTGCTTTACTTAAAACAACCTATTCTCAAAAACTTTCACTGTTGTAATTCATTTTGTTAAAAAACAACTGATTTTACATTGTGTGGATTTTTACATAGAATTCCATATTTTCAATCACAAACAGCAGCAGCTAGCTGTAGCATTTCCAGTACAGCCTGTGGCATGTTTGGCTGTAATATATTAATCTTTCTGTTAGAATAACTGGGTAAAATTTGACAACAATATAAAGGTTTAAAAATCAGATATTTTACGTTGGACACGATTTAAGTTGACGCAGCTTTGATCTTGGCTCCACTCAGACTAGTAGCTAAAGAGTACATAGTATCTACACCAGGTAAGGTATTAATTATTTAGAACCTAAACAACCGAGATAACTATTGCGTTAATTAAACCACTCACATTTTTCCTTCAGCCTTATAGTTAAATGAGGACATTCAGTCCCTGAACTCTTCTCGGGGGTTCCCACCAACCTGCACATGTAAGGCACTCCACTGTTTCTGTCTTAATCCATCCCAGACAGACAAAGCAAATGGTGAATGAAAAAAAAAGTGGCAGAGAGATAGAGAGAAGGAAAGGAAAATAAGCTCCTGGCCTCCTCCTACCATCACTAATTCCTCATTTCCTCTGAGAAGGAACTGCAAGTATTTCTAAAATCGCACGCTATAGTGTGGGCAAGTGGAGAGAGGGGTGGGAAAGAAAGAAAGAAAGAAAAAAAAAACGGCTAAACAAGTAGTCTCGAACAAATCTGATCAGCCTTTCCACTGCTGTCAATGAGAATAACAACAACTGGTTTGTCTATAAAGCACAGCTCAGAGTTTAGGGAGGAGAGGAGGGAAAAGAAGAGTGACATGAAGCATTTTTATGCCTTACTTAAACCTTTTTTCAGAATCAGATCCCAGGTCTGCATTCAGTTCATGCCAGCTTTTACCCCCATCCTTTTTTTTGTTAGATAGAAGCTGGAGACAATATTATGAGAGAGCTTGAGCTCAGTGAATACACCCACCAGTGTGCTGACAGTGTCCACATGTGCAAAACGCTGCAGATAGGCCTTACACTGAGTCTATATGGGATCAGGAAGGACACTGAATTTACAGGCTTGTTTTTAAGGTTTGAATCTTTTGTCCTGCACACATCAATTCAGTGAATAAACAGAACCAAAGAGTCCTAATCCACCGGTCAATGTGGACCATCCAGAATAAATCTGTGGGTTGTTTAAGATTAGTGCTGCTTATATACAGAGGATGGCTTCCTTCACATGGAGAGCTTTAAAGGACCGTTGTTGTGAAATCTGGACAGATTTTATCTAATATAATCTGCTGGGTTTGCTCTTTAAAAAGAACCAAAAACAGAAAAATGTATTTATTCCTCTATTATGTAAAGAAAATGGAGGCTGAGATGTTTTAACACTCCTCAGATATGGTGCAACTTTCTTTACTTTTGCCTTTGTCCCCCTTTTTTAAAGCTCAGAAACTAAAAAGTGCAAAAAAACATGTACATGTTACTATTTATTTAATGTTTGACTTTGGTAATATAAAGCAACAGCTGACRTATGGTTGGATTTACATGCATGCTTAGAAAGTTGAGTTTGAGGGGTTGTTTTATTCATATGGAGTTCTGCAGAATTGAGGTGTCAGCTACAACCACAACAAAGTTTAGCTCAATTTCTGTTAAATACTGAGTTTTAGGCATTTCTGTGTAAGCTGATTAGTTGTTGCAAATGTTACATTAACATATCTGCAGTGGAGGATAGATGGGAAGATTTGAAATAATACTTGTGCTATGTGTCAATTTTTATCAATAAAAATATTTTTTATTATAAGCTCTGGATAAATAAATGCATATAACTACTGTACTTGACTTAAAACATTCTAAATCTTCCTGCTTCATAAAAAAGCATTAATGCCATATTTAAATCATAATTATCATCATTATAATCATATTTAAATCATCAACTGTGAAATWGAAGAAAACAAACTGCGTACCATGCACAGGCTCTGGTTGATGTGCAGAGTRTTGTCGTAGAAGCGGCCTCGGTGCTCCGTCGGCTCAGTGGACACCGCCCAGATTTGCTGCTCTTTCTTGCTGTGCAAGGCTAGAGCCGGACCCCCCAGATGGCTGTGAAGGGCCACGCTGACGGAATAGAGACCCTTAGGAAGTTTGTCTCTCGTGGCCCTCAGACAGCGCACGCACACCTCTGCGGGCTGAGGGACGTTCCTCTGGTTCTCCTGTGGAACACAAAGTGGATTCATGGTTTGATTTGTTATCAGTTCTGTTTAAAGTGCACACATCCCCTGTGAGCCAGCAAAGTGTTTTCTCCTACCAGATGGGAACTCTTAACTCTCAMAAATTCCTCATTAGAATAACTTAAAARTAACGTTCAGACCAAATATCAATGGGTAACCCTGATTAGGAAGACAAACCGAGGCACAGCTCTCATGTCAGGATGATCAAAATGTAGCTTGAAAAGCAGGAATCTGAAAATGTGCTGAGGTCATTTTGACTGAATATGACTTCATCATGTTTAACGTGATGGGTCAGGTGTGTTCTCATTTAAATAAAGGCTGTGTCCAAATTCAGAGGCTGCGTCCTCCGAAGACCAAATTTGTCGTCCGCTTACGTCACAGCGCCGCGCCKGAGGCTGTCCAAATTTGAAGACTCCTCCAGTTCAACAAATGTGTCCTTTTTCCCCCYGATTTGAGGGACGGGTCCGATGGATCCCTCTCAGCGCACCATATCCCATAATGCATTGTGGGTCGACCAGAGATTTGTTTTTATCCTTCTCGTAAYGGCAGATGAAGTGACAAACTACGATTTTTAAAAAAAATTGGCAGTATGAAATTGAAAGTTTCAAACAGTTGTGTTGTTAATGCTTTCATCATTATCACATGTTTTTAAATATTATTCTTGTCTGAAATCAAACAAACTTGTATAGAGAAATAAACATGCACCTGTATGGCAGGCCCTTTAGTTCTTCAAATATTAACTTTAAGCTAATTTTGTTGTTTTAGGATATTTATAAAATTAATATATTGATATCTTGCTAATTTTGATCTATTTTTGCTTCTGTTTAGCGTTATCACGGTTGATAGGTGACAGGAGATACCCTGATTTTGGACACAGCTAAAGGCTCATAGTATCACTGGTTGTATTTATTGTATTATGCTGGGTATCAATGTCAGTTATCCTCCCTGGTCACCTAAAACTGCAAAAAAATTGTATTTCTTTTAATTGAAAATAACTTATTAACAACTATTGTTATGACTGATTTCATGCATGAACTATGTTTGCTATTCTGGTCATTCTGTAGAGTGTGTTGCACTAGTTTTACAGTTCATGTATGAGCATAATGATGGGTCTGTTGACATAAAACAAATCTGTAACAACAAATGATCTATTGACTTCTTAAAACAAAACATTTTGACTGCTTCTCTGAGAGGCACAGATGAAGATAACACTAAGAAATAATATTCAGTCTTTATCTCCTAAATCTATTTTTGTATACACATAAATGTGTGTGTATGACTACACATACATTTTAGAATTGTCCAGTATTGTCTTCACCGACTCAGACCCTCCACACAGACACACATTCATCTTGCAGAGGCTGTGAGGTAGGAAGTTCTGCAGCCTGCAGCAAAACCCCTCATTATCCCTTTGGATACCAAAAACATTTTAGGTAGAAGTGAAATTAGTATAAGTGGCAGTAAAGAGATTTAGCCCACATGCCTCACGTTTAGGAGGAGGTGAGGAAGGCCTCAACGCTCCCACTGCAAAAAAGATGYGTGCATGCAGGCTGGAAAACAAGGAGGCGGAGTTAAAAGGGGAATAAAGAAGCAAAGAAAAAGAAATAAAAACATTTTCACCGGCGTCTAATTTGCTGCGYGTACAGTACATCTTTAAGAAGTATTGTTATTATCTGGCCCACATCACTGCGCAGGCATCAGAAGAGACAGTGAATACAGCAAGGAGAAGGTAAAAGGTGAAGTGAGCCAATTTTCCATATCAGAGGTGGTTTGTTTGCCCCAAGCCTGAGTTGTGCCTAAAGTGCCATAACATTACAGCACTCCTCCAGATGAGATCAAAGACTCCAGTAAGGGATCCTCCGTGGTTTTGTTGGCAAGCGGCCGTCCTTTCACTGAAACATCTTTTCAGGGCTTTCCACACATTGACTGATCACACAAAATGCACTCTTAATAGAGACAGGAAATGCCACATACAAAAACTTCCTTTCTTTCTAAGTACGGGCTAATATTCAGAGATTAAGCTTTCGTGTTAATTATTTTCATTTTAATTAGTAAATCTTAACTAACAATGAACATTTACCCTTAAATTTTTTTGGCTTCGGAACGAAGGAGGGGGTGAAGAAAAGGAGAGAATAAATATGACAATCTTTTCGGGACCTCCGGGCAGGATTACTGATGCAGGCTGCCTTAGTTATTAAACACGTTCTAAATTAAATGCCTCCATGAATTTTGCACAGAAATATATTTTCATAGTTTTGCATGCCAAATGTGACATTTTATATTTCAGATTCATCTCGCTGCAGTAATTTTCAGGAAATGTCATACAAACAAAGATTTTGTCAATTACCAAAAGAAATTACTATGCGTGGTGGGTTTGGCCATTGCTTCTCTCTATCTTTTTTTTCTTTCTTTTTTCCCCCTCTCCCTGCTTTGCCCCCTATTCTGCCTGTGCTAGTTGTTTCAAGTCAGCAAGCCATAAAAAATCTTTATCTCAGTGAAACACAGCAATTTGGGAGATAATCGAATGGTGACTGGGGGGCACAAACGCCAGTCTGAGGAATTATACCACAATCTCCCCTGCATTTACAACCTTCCTCAAAGCCAGTTGTCACCCTGGAAGGAAAGCCCCCGACTGAAGATTCATTACATCTTTAAGCCAGCACGGTGGCATGGCAGACTCATCCCCAGATGCAACACAACAGCACACTCCTCCCACAGCTGGGGATGCTGCTGCTAAAACTGCACTTCTGCTTTCCTCACTTGCTTCCTTCTTCCTCTTTTGTCTTCTTTCCATCTTTTAAGGCTCGATTTCCCACCTACTTAWATTCCTTAAACTGAAGACACTCGCACGCGGTACAAAAGCTTTATTTTCTTGTATGCTGAAGGAAAATAATGTGCTTGTATGGTTAGCATGAAGCCTTTGAATCCACTTCTGTGTGCCTCTGTGTAGACACAGAACTTATTTAAAATACAAGAAAATAGCTGCTTTTAATTCAGCATTCTCTCACAAGTCCCATTCATCCTAGGTTTCACTTAATTACATCATTTGACTTTTTTTTTTTTTACCAAACAAAACTTGACTTTTTAGGATTTGTAAACAACTGAGGATCAATATCGACTCGAACTCTTTAAGAGCACAGATTCCATTTTTTTAACGTTTGTTTCTCAGTTCACTAACGCTGCTGTTTACCTGCCACAGGGGCTGTGATGCCGAAGTGAAGCATTCTGGGAGTTCCGTCATCAGGTTTAGTTTGGTCATCGCTTCCTCTTGTCCTTCCCCAAGCACTCTGAGTGATGGGCTTTCCAGGGTTTTGCTGCAAAGCACACAAATGTGACACACTGTTTGTGTATTTATTCAGTGCCCTTGATAAAAAAGCATCATTTTTGCACCGTTTTTATTTTCTCTGCACTTTTCACTTTCGGTCACACTAGCAGCACTAGTTTTGCTGCACTAGTTCAACAAACAGTCTTGAAGCACTTTGTGCTGACTAGGGACACTAGCTGTGTTTCCATTGTAAAACTTTGTTGATATTCTGTTAATGTCGAAAAAACAGTTTCGCAACTGCAGTGTTTCCATTAAGAAACGCTATTAAAGCCACGCGTGAATACGTTTGTTCTCGCGACAAGTCATTACAAACATGGYGGCCATGGATGTAAACACATAGCATGTTGCTACCACGACACTAGCGCTCATCATCAGAGGAGACTTCGGTGTCTTTTATCGAGTCTTTCCAGAGACAAGTCCCTACTTGGGAGTGGCTACGTTTGCAGGCTTTTTGGGAAATTGTAGTCGGTGAGTTTAATACTTTCTTTTACTACTTCGGTGATTTCACTACTACTTTTACTTCCTGTTATCTTCTTCTTCTTCTTCATATTTTCGCCAGTAGAAACAGCTGGTTCTTGATCACGTCACTCATGTGATGCAAAAAAAGTGTTTCCATTGCAGTTTTGCGAAATACATCAATTTCGATATGGCTGGAAAACCACCTCTTTCTAGCACAAAAGCATTTTATCGAAAAACATTTTTTTTTTCGAAATTGACGTGTTTCCAATGAGCAAATTTATTTTCGAAATTCTAATTTGAGCATTTTCATGGTCAGTGGAAACGCAGCTACTTTGCTTCACAAGTTGGAGCTGAGCTGAGGCAAAACTGCTGACTAGTATGACTTCTGCTTCACCTAGTTTTACAAAAGCACCACTTTTTTTTAAAAAAGTGTACTAGTAAGAAAATTTGTTGAACTAGTGCACCGAAATGGTAAAATGATGCAACTAAATTTTCTACTACTGCAGTTTAATCATTAAACAGTGGGGGAGAATGATGCCTTATACCCAGAGTTGTAACGTAACCAAGWACAGATACTTTGTTACTGTACTTAAATAGAAATTTTGTTTATCTGTACTTTACTTGAGTAATCGTTTTTCAGGCTATTTCTTACATTTTTACACAATTATCTGTCCTTACATTTAAAAAAAGGTAAGAAGTAGAAAGTCATTACTCCTTTCATTTTGGCTTGTAATACTATTTTGATAAATTGTACTGAAGAAATGTATTGGGGTCTGCTTATATACTGATTTTAATGGTATATATATTTTTAGAACAGTAATATATTTTATAATGTGATTATTTGTTTGACTTGATGATTTTATGTAGATGCATGCCTGAACACAGATTCAACACAAAACTGAACCGTTGATCTTCATTAGGTCAGGACATTTTGTCTGTGGACATGACTCRMGCAAGGTTAKGGACCCCATCCTGATGATGCAATAAAATGGGTGGAGTCATGTCCTGAAGATCCTGTTATATTGAACTGACTTCCGGAAAACGGGGCCTGAACGCAGACCGAGAATAAAAGCTGCCTTCAGCCGGAGCTGCTCTGTGCTGTTGTATGACTCTTTCACATTGAGTTTCCAYRTATTGGTACATTCTCTGTGTGATTCAAGCACATAAAATGGTAAASGAACACGCTTAATAATTTTCTTTCAGTACCAATTGTGGTTGGATGCTCATAGCCGCAGCCCTTTAGGAAACCGTGTTTTGGAGAGGTCACCCAATAAAAGTCATTTTGGAAAATATAATAAAATTTATATATCAAATATATAATTCTTACTCAATGCTTTTAATACTTAAGTGCAAATTTTGTCAGTATAAAGAAGTATAAAGAAAATCAGATACTTTAAGACTTACAGAAGTAATATTTTCAGAGGAGACTAACTTTTACTTTAAAAGTAATTTTATGATTAAATACTTGTAATTATTCTTAAGTATCACTTTGAGGTACTTTACACAACACTGCTTATAACAAGGACATTGATTAAAGACACAAATGGTTTGCCATACACCATCACTTCTATGACACACAGTTGCACAAGGCTAACCCTGTTAACTACCACCTGCATTTTGGACCCTCTGTTGTTCTACTCTGTAGCCAACAGCAGCTCAATCTAATAATGCCACAAAAAAAAAAAAAAAAAACATTTCCATCGAGTCTCTCTCTCTCTGTGTCTGTGTGTGTGTGTCTCCCTGCACCTTTCCTCTGTGTCGTTCTCATCCTGCCTTTCAATCTTATCAGTGGTAATGTAATAAGCGGTTGCTTTGCTCTGTCTCCTCGCCACCTCTCTTAATTCCTCAAAATAAAGCAATATCACAGGGGCCCCGGCCTGCCTGGGTCTGGGGATAAGATGCTTGTTAAAGGAAGGATAATTCAGCAAATAAATGCACCGCATCAAAGGCAGCCACTGGATCTTTCTTTCTTTTCTCTCCCTCCCCTCTGTTTGCCTATCAAAAGTATTACATGAGCTTTCATCAGTTCACAACAAGGCACAATGTGCTTCCTAATGCAATTACTCAACCCCCATTAAATCAGAAACAGTGGAAACAAATGAATTACACATTTGTTACCAAAACCACAAGTCTGCTGTGTGTCTCGTCTTTCATTTTTTATTTATTTTTTATTTATTTATTTGTTCATAGGCATGGGGAGTGAAAAGTGAAATCATTTCTCATTCAATTTCAGGCAGATGTAGCCCTGGGTGATGCAAAGAAAGTCTCCCATGTCTAATAGCCACCCACTATTGATATCAGAAAGAATTTACAGGGTTCAAGGCTGTCAGAGGAGGTCATCTCGCTAAAGTCCAAACCACATTCATCTGACAGGGCTGGTGTCCGACTCCCACCCACCCACACGCAGCCCGGCTCGGCGCGAAATGCTGATGCATACAGCAGTTTCCTGATTTTATCATGTCAGCCGGCGCGGCAGTCCGTAATTACTAAAAAACTTAAACATGCTAAGTCGATCGCCCGCAGGGCTCTCGCCACGAGATGTGATGTCTGACGAAAGTGGATGGAGCAAGAATTGATGCACCTCCGAGCTGCAGCGACACAGACAGGTTTCTGTACCCTAGAGCCATATTACCCACAATGCAACGCCTGCCGACAAAAAAAGCCTTGCAGAGGACGTATGAATCTTGAATGTCAGTGAGGGTACAAATGGTTTTTCACACAATTAATAATTACAACCGTATGATATGAATTTTGCAAAGAAAAAGATGAGGAGCTGTATTTACCCCGGAAACAGTGTGTTCAGCCTCGGTTGTTGGCTCAGGGTTTCCTCAGAGTCTCTCTGTAAGCTGGACTTTATTGAAAAACACAAAACAAAACATATATCAGTTAAAATTTGTGATTAAGCCTTAATTACTTGATAAGCTATATTATAAATGTTAACATTAGATTATATGAAGCAGCATTTTTGTAAGTTAAAGAACAAGCTGATTAATGGAATGCAATACCTTATGGAAAGCATTTTTTCATGACTTGAATGAATGAATGAATTAGTTTATTTAGTCGGGACAATGTGCAATTTAAACATAAACATAAAAACATTTGATGCATTGCACCAGATTTAGCCTAAGGCTAATTTACATCTGTAGTCCTCCAGATAATTAGTTATCTTATAATTAGTAATCTTATAATTAGTAATCTTTGAGTTTTCCATTATTTTCATGTTTTTTATTCATTTTGTTTCAAATAAAATAAAACCTGTTTCTGACTGGATGCCTTGAAAAATCACCAAAATGTTTGAACTCAGCAGGAATAAGTTTTATTTGCAGAACGGTTTGCCTGCAGTAAATACACACACACAGTTTGTATTTCTATCCTTATTAGGACCGTTCATTGACTTCCATTCATTTCCAGTAGTTTTTATAGCCTGACCCACTTTACCCTAAAACTAACCTAAACTCAGTTCACACCTAAACCTGACCCCCAATCCAAAAAATGTAGTTCCACCATATTAGGACCGGTCTTTGGTTCGCATTAGTACTACTAGTCTTGACAAGATAGGTGTGTATACCAGAGATGGTCCTAAAAAGGTAACAAAAACAAGTACACACACACACACACACAC
>NW_013952452.1:2127520-2129694 GCF_001266775.1 Austrofundulus limnaeus | reverse complement strand
CTTTATGGCCCTGCCACACTATAACGTTTTAGACGACTTATGTCAATTTATGAAAAAATTAGAGAAATCTACAATAAAGATGAAATTTTAAAAATCAACAGGAAGCCCCTTTTGTGTACTGTAATGCTAACAAATTGGTCAAATATATAACTTTTATTAGTAATTTGTACATAAAAGATATTGATAAGTTGTCTTAAACATTATAGTGTGACAGGGCCTTAAAGAAACTACACAATCTACAAAACCAGCAACTGTTCAAACTTCTCCACAGAACTCTAACTTTAAATGAAGCAACATGATAAATCAAAATGTTACACTTCAGTCTTTTGAAAATACATTGGTCCTTACCTCAACRTTGCCACTGAAGAAGGCCATTGCTCTTTCCTTCCAGCTCGCCCACTCTCTCCTTTTCTGGGTTCCCTTCTGAGCAAGTTGCTAAAAATACGTGAAAACACAAAACACACTTTTCTACGGGCGCCACTTTACGAGACAGTACAGTGCGCCATAATAGCAGAATTAGGCATGAGGAGTAACTGTAATGCAATCTGCAGGCAATCGATACCGAGCCAGACCCTAAAGACATGTAGCATTTGATGGGTATTTCTGCCAGTTTTACATTCAGTCAGCACATTCGCCTTCTCCATTCAGACGCATTGATGCTGCTAAGTGACAGTGTGCTCCTGCCTTTGTGTGGCAGAACAGAGAAAGAAGAAAAATAGCTGTAATTTTTAAAATAGATGGGAAATCTCCGGTGGATAATGTACTTGCATTCGGAAGGTGGGTGTGGAAACAACATGGATAGATTCTATTAGAATACACTGATCCCAGCACAACCAAGTAGATTCTACTGATTATCCAGTTAGAAGATGAGTCAACTGTTGCAGTGACTCCCAAGTAACATTGAAACACTGTCTTACTTTTTCATATTGCATGTGCTTTCTATTCATGCAATTCGTGTCTTTTCAAATCAGATTACAGCTAAAAATACGGTGAATAGCACTTGTTTTTCTGTTACATATGCATTAATGTCTGATTCCTTGCTATCTAGATTTCCCAAGACAATGGAAACTCAACGGTTCCAATCCACTCCCATTTCTCTTCCGACTGGGAGAATACAAACACATAAACACTTCTATTTCTTTCAGCAAAGCATCTTAAAGCTAGTTTGCAAAATTCTTATTCCTCTGCTGGAAAATAATATGTCGTCATGCTCTATTTTTCTCTGAAAAGACCATAAAAGTGGTAAAGAACCAAGGAAATTCAGCTTCTGTCTGAGACAAATATGCATAATAATACACAACAAAGTTAAAAGGCAGAATAAAACAGTCTCTGCAGATAAATTAATTGTGTGAGAATATTGAATGTGGCACAGAAGAGAGTTGAAATCCGTGCACCGATTTTTAAACCGAGGATGAATGAGTAATCTAACCTCTGAAATACCTTGAATCCATGTTAAATAAAGAGGAATTTCACGGCTGAGATTTATACCATCTTCCATGTAAATCACTGCAATTTTTTAGAGCTTATAGAAATGTGAAATAAAAGAAAGAACAAAAGTATGTCACCCAAACGTACATGTGAACAGACAAAAACAGACAAACGTACACACGCACACACTCCGTGTCCATTAGCCACAGAGCTGATACACAACGTAATGGACATGGCTGATGTGCTGGTGAATATGGGATGATGACACAGATATTCCTCTTTGTAGCCCTGACCTGCTGCAGTGAAAGGCTGCCAAGCGTGATCATGTCAGGCCGCACGCGCTCCCTCAGCTGCTGGGTGTAGCAGGGGATCACTTCCTCAGCTGTTCTCGCTGCAAGAAATAGCTCATGGCAGCAAAAACCTTGTAACATTTAACTAAACTGGAGTGTTGTTGCAGCATTGTGAGTTGACTATTTGGTCATTCTTTTGTAAAAAAAAAATATGGTGTTAAATTATCTTTTATAAACAACAACAAAAAATTAAAAGCACTAATACTGCTATCATCCAACAAACAATGATTTTATCACATGCGCACTCAATTTAAATTGAAAACCTGGACTAACACAATGCACTGCAAAAACTGTCCACCTGACCAAGTTTTAAAATCTTATATCCAGCCAAAAAGTATTTTTTGATCTTGTTTTGAGACTGATTTACTAAACAAGAACTGATTGTGTAAGAATAAT
>NW_013952452.1:2122330-2126659 GCF_001266775.1 Austrofundulus limnaeus | reverse complement strand
CATTTGAAAGGACTGACTAAAGTGAATGTTAAAGTGAGAAACATAGAATGTTATAATAATTCAATAGTTGTTTTTTTTTTTTTTTTTTGGTTCATGAAACACTTTATAACTTGACAATGAAGTTTGTGACATTTTAATTGTGCATGATCTTGTGCCTCGACATCTTTTTACAGGCCTAATAGTGTCTCTAGAGAGGATAACAGCCTTTTGTATTTTCTGTATTTAAATAATTTTCTGTACCCTCCTTGCTGTCTGTGTTTAAAGAATTAAGTTTTGCCTTTTTGGTAGAAAGTGTTCTTTCCAGCATATTGAAAAGCTAAAGCTAACGCTAAAGTTGTCACCGCCTGAAGCTTTTTTTTTGTATACGTTTAAATCAAAACTTGCACCTTACAGAAAACCAGAATAAAAAGTGCCAGATTCAGTCTTAGACAGAAGGGATTTCTCCTGGGTATTTGAAAAAACAAATAAATCTACAGAAGTGTTTTTTGTCCTTTTCAATTTTTTCTCGTTTGTCCTCCTTGTTGTGAAACATGAATCTTTGTGGCGGGCTGTAAAATCAAAAACCAAAGCCTGAGAAGCAGCTGTTAAACATCAGGAGCAGCTTTGACGTACAGCAATCCTGCTCTGCCACAGCAGCCTGTACCGGTGGGAGGCAAGYGTACAACTACATAAGGTAATTGTTTTGAAGTCTATTGTAGTATAGTGAAGTGCTAACTGGCAGTTGGACTCCAGTACACGGGTACAGGCGCGCTCTCCCTCTCTTTTCCTGTCACACTTGCCTTTACTGTCTCTCAGCCTATTGCGTGGAATTGTTAATCCAAGATCCTCTTTACATTCTCTGTGGGATTTTATGAACATTCCAAGACAATGAATAGGGCCACTAATCTCAGCGGTACAGCTAAATCCAAAACAATGGCGAATAATGCAAGCCTGCTCAGTTCTACTGTGTTGAAGCGGGCCTAAACCCATCACTTGTGCTCCGGAATTACAAGGGAGGTGTGCGTCATGTCAACAGGATCTGGTACAACTGTCTTCACCCAGAATAATGCTGAGCTTTATCCATCGCAGTGTTGCCTCCGTGTGTTGAAATGAAACTGAGCTAATGAGAAAAGGCACGCCTACTGGGAGACAATAGCTGTGCTTGGAAAACGCTAGTGAGGGTCCATTTCTAGTTTATTCTTTGTTCCAYCACTGCGCTGGGTTTAATGTTGCATCTCATCTTTGTCTGACTTTTGGTGCGGTATCAAATTTCTATTGCTTTAGTATATTTACTGCCTTTCTAATATATATAGAAAGGCAGTAAAGATGTATAGAAAATTCATGATTTGGTTCGGTTCAATACTTCAGTCTCACGGTTTGATATACAGTATTTTTGATACAAAAACGAGAAATTTCCATGGCCTTCATAACTTGTAATTTATAGAAATGTATTATGAACATTTGTTCAACAATAAAAGTACAGCCTTTAAATTAAATGTTGCTGAAACAGCAAGTTTCTCAGTGGACCTGCACTCAAAAATGCAGCCTAGGTGGAGTAGTCGAACACAGATCCACTGATCCTTCAACACAGAGCATCTTCAGAAGACAAGCTAATATATCTTTCAATCAACTTTTGATTACAAAAGGAAACAATAATATATAGCTTAGGTAGCAAAATAACTGAAAGTACCAAAGATGTACACAGTCCAGCCAACCGGATTTGAATAACTAAGTAGCAAAATGAGGATACATACCAGGTAAGTCAACAAATGTATCATCTTCATCCAGCAAAGCAGCCATTTTTTCAAACAGTCTGTTCTCGCCTGCATTCATCATTCCTAGAAATAAAAATAAATACGAACTTTTTATAAAACTTCAACAGTGGTAGAAACTCACATGATACAGCTATACATTTCTGGACTTAAACATTACTTTCAACCTATCAAACAAGTCAATCTAAAGCACATTTAGCATGCAAACCTGATTTATTAGTTATAGCGGAGGAGGCTGAAAATGGAGTAATGAAGTAGGAGCATCACCATGCCTGTTAGTTGGCCTGTCATCGTGTGATGAGATTTGATTTGGTGAATCCTTTGATACTACAAGGCAGTGATATCCAAAAGATACAGGTGAAAATGGCTACTCCATTAATAGCTAGGTTTCATTATAACATGTATATTACTTGGCCTCCCAAGAGCTTGCTTTTAATGGGCCTACGTTAGGAGGGGTCTGCAAACTATTGATAGTGCTCTGYGTGTGCCTTCTGACTGGGGAGTGGAAATGTTACGGCGAAATGAAAACTGACCAACGATACGCGACCTTCGTCAATGACAACGAGTTGGGTGGCCGATCTACGATTGCCATCGCTTGGTGTATTTACATAGAATGTCCYGCCGTCACAAACGGCAGCCCGCTACTGGTGATCTCTCTCACCCCTCTTTAATGAACCGAGGAGAACCATTATGACAGAGAATGACATACTTAATTCCAGCTCATCTTCGGCGCTGACCCCAGCCGTCCAGCATTGCCTTGGGTCTGTCTGCTCCGCAGACGACGGGTCAAAGTAATTTTGGGCACGTTCATTTTCTTTGGAAAGTGAGAGAGGAGGGTGATTGGGGGAGGAGGAGGAGGAGGGGGGCGGACAAAAATGAAGGGTTGGGAGATGGAGAGGAGAAGGTGTGTTTGGGAAGAGAGGGAGGGGAGTTGTACAGGTTGAGGTTAGTGGTTATTAGAAGCACATGAAGCACAGTTTTAATTTTGAAACTGTTGAAGGGCAGTGGCAGGTAGCAGATAAGGCAAGATGCGACAGAAGTTCAGGGAAAGARAAGCGGGGGAAAAAGGCACCTCTCTATGGCCTGCAGTGCTCTGGGGCCTAATTAGCATGCYGCTAAAGGTCAAGGCAGGCAATCTCTTAAATACAACTGCCATATGTTTGCAATGTTCAAAAGGAACTAATGAGAAAGTCTACAAGCCTGGAAGTACCTGGAATTTCAAAGACAATACTTTCTAAATACTCTGAGGTCAGAAGCCTAGAGGACCCGGCGAGTTGGAGGAGCAGATCCAAAAGGAAAATAACCCCTTAGCTCATGTCTCATTGACTTCTTATTAGCAATCACTGACCTATGGGTATCAAGTCTGCTCCACACAGTTTATGGGAATCAAATGACTTCGGGGCCCTTTCCATTAAGAGTACACACCACCAAGCAGCTTTCTTAACCCCAAATCATTCTCATTACAAGCCTTGAATATTTCACTCCCATCTAAATTGCTTTACTTGCATTTCTCAGGGTGTGAGGCAAAAAAARGRAARRAAAAAAGCACAGTGCATTAAATCATGTTATATACTGCRCACAAGGACTGCCTTTATAGGAGTCTGTGGGTGTCGAGGGCTCRGATGTTTAAAAAACCTAAGGAAGTGTGTTTGGATAGGAGCGCAGCTGCCCCCCCAAAAAAGTTCACCGGGATTTATTTTTTTTAAATGAAATATGAAATATCTGCGTGAGGTTTTCACACCCTGTCCGTACTGAAAGTTAAACACTCCGGCTGAAATAGTTATTAACTGAGAAGCAGCCGTATGACTCTTCAATGGCACCATAAATTGACTGTGAAATTCTCGTGTTAAATCCCTCTACACTGTTAGCAGCGAGTTTGAACAATTTCTCCGCAAATAGCTCTGAGGTTATGAAACCCTTTTTTCAAATACAAATTTGCATAATGGTAGCAGCTTCGTGAATCGCCTTTTGAGTCATAGCTGTGATTTACCTAAATAGTCTGGCTGCCCTCCAATTCATCCCTCTAATGAAAATTTCAATTATCTGTTCTTACATGCACAAGATCAGTATTTCTTGCCAGCCAGAGATACCGTTAACTGAGACTCAAAGATAATGACATATTCTTGGAAATGTCAAAGTTTTTCAAAAAAATAAAAAAAAAGGAACAAACCTGAGCAGTTTTTTTGGAGCTGTCAGCGTTGGTTCAGAAATAACTGAACTGATGATAAAGCTTCAGCTTAAAATATACTATGAGTGTTTTATATTTTAGAATTTATACATTTGAAGCTTTCACAAACATTAGATAGAATATTGTAATGCTTTTTTACAATTCTTTAAAAAACACCATCTTTAAAGTCTTTAGGTCTTTGTGTGACTATGAAACACAAAATAACTTTTAATATTATTACTTATTACATCTTTTGTCATATAATTACTAACATTTTGACTTTTTAGACAGTCACATTCTAAAATAAGAATATCAATATTATTTAAAAAAAACATCAATTGATACAAAAAGAAAAAAAATGTGTAGGTCTTCTGGACGGGTTCAAAATGTCCTGATGCATCTCAGTAATCC
>NW_013952452.1:2116603-2121201 GCF_001266775.1 Austrofundulus limnaeus | reverse complement strand
TAATAATAATAATAATAAAAATTAAATTATAAGTTTGGTGAGAACACATTCATATCACATTCTGTTTGATCTAAAACACTGACTGGGTGTAATTTCAATTCAATTCAATTCAATTCAAAAATACTTTATTGATCCCAGAGGGAAATTAAGTGTTGTTTTAACTCATTTAACTAAAAACTTATTGTAGATGCTGATGACTGTGGGCAGGAAAGATCTACTGTAGCGGTCTGTATTACGGCAAAATTGAAGAAGAAATTGAATAAAATATATTTTTATTCATATATAAGAATAATTTGTATTAAAAATGTGTTTAAAATTAATACGAAAATCAAAAGGAAGACTGTTACTTTCACACACAAAAACTTAAAATTGAGCATTACCTCATAAACAAAGTTCATTTGTATCTCTTGTGCATACAAATCAACTGACAATAACATTAATAATCCCTAGCCATTAGGAGCTGCAGCAAAATGAGCCACATTAAATCAAGAATCTAAAATGTGACTCATTCCTGAGAAAACTGGCACGCTCGCAACCTTGAACGCATCCTAATTTACCATCCCATTCCTCAAGAGTTCTCGCTGACATACCGAATTATAAGGGGGCATATTCGTATGCCTGATTGGCCTTGAGCCGTGTTTTGGGGGTGTTGTGAGTAAGTACACCACACAGACAGCGGATCGGCTCCGTAACGCAGTAGCATATGTAAATGCACTCTCCTATGACTCCAGCCCACCACAAGGCATGTAGCCGAGAGTGGGAGTCAAGGCTGATTGTGTCGAGGGTACTTCTAGATAGAGATAGAACACCCACCACTGTGAGGCGGGAAGAGGAAGAAGTTATACGAGAGCTGCTCGTTTGGACACACTTGCTTTGGAATGCCAGGACCGAGGGCTCCTCGGAGAGAGAGAGAGGGCGCACGAGAAAGCAGGAGGAAGCGAGAGAAAGGTTAGATCAGGAACACATCCACTGTCAACAGTTTTGAGCCTAATGAAGAATGAAGCTTCACCTCTTTCCTTGGCAGGGGCTCGCAGCTCCAATTTTTTTTGGTGAGCTGCAAGGGTGCTATCTGGCCTGTCACCTCGCATATTTCTCCCCAGCCAACTCGGAGATTCGGAAAGCTCGGCGCTTCCTCCTCCTCCACTGAAAGCTGGATTTTCTATGCCCACCACAGTCTCTTCCTCTTCGCTTCCTGATAGGCAGAATTTTTTTAAAAAATGGGAAGAAAACAATGACACGTAGGCCAATACGAACAGCTAGGTCATAAAAAAAAACGCACATTTATTAACAACAAAATTCCGCTGATGATTTCTCCTGCTCCTGAATGTTCAAGCACATCCTCCTCAAATAATACTAAAATACAATTAGGTTAAAATTAAATCAGAATCTTGCAAGAGGAGGATAAAAAAAGAGGAGAAGAAGAAATGATTAAAATAATTACAAATTGCGCCCTGACAAGCAAGAGCAAAATTTAGCCCAAAGCCATTTGTCTGTAATTAGTTAATTAATCCTTACACAAATTATGAGCAATAACTCATCAAGCAGGACTCACCCATCAGAAATTCAGCCGACTTGGATTTCTTCTGCTTAGGTTGCTGCAGAGCCTTCTGCTGTAACTTCTGGAGGGAAATTGTTAAATGAATAAATTAGCTGCAGAATGAAGATCATCATTTATGATCCGCAACTAACGCAGTATTTTAAATATGGGACGACACTGAAATGTCATTTAATTTACATCGCTGCTAAAGGGGTCAAGCACTAATTGAACAACAGGAGTGGAAAAGAATTTCATCATAAATAGATAAGAAAAGTTGACGTGAATGTGTAATGAAGGTCACATTAAAATACTTCCTCTGTGTTCCTGAAACGAACGGGCAACAACACGATCTCCTGGAACAAGGAGTGTTTTTGCACATACTGTGGAGACGACGCAGACTCAGTGCTCTTCTTCGCTTTGCTAGAAATGATTTTTGAATTTTGGCATGATTTTACAGAAAAGCTACAGTAAAATGTGTATCACTGGAAACTGTGATGGACTGAGGGTAAATAAGTTCTCTGCTGCAGATCAGTTTACATTAAAGCTGATGGTGAAACACTGACTAATGACATGAGAGATTACTTTTCTTTTTTCTTTCTTTTTTCCACGAAAAGAGGTGGCAACGAGAGGGAAAAAAAACAGAACAAATGTATTCACTACGAGATTCAACAAAAAGGTCAAAATATCAGTTATATCATAGCTTCATGTAGGAACTCACACAAATACATAAACAATAGAGYCATGTTACTATAAACCAAAATGTAGTGATACAGTAAATTAAAATACAAWTCAAAAACAGAAATGGTGCAATAATGTGAAATACAGTACAGTTACTGTAAAAGAAAATATGCACAGTAACATTACTGTATTTTACGGAGCCAGCGAGGGGACACGGGGTTTATTTTTTTGCGTTCCCACGCAATACTATTGCGTTACCTCGCAAAATTGTTTTGTGTTCCCACGCAAAAGTTTATTTTGTATATGAACTGAATGAAATCAGACTTTTATTTTGAAATATCCGGTTATCAAAACAGGATGTGTCACCACAAGTTCGTGAAATTGACATTGATGTTGCGTGGCTGCACTGTGTTAAAAATATCGGCATATGACATACTTCCATACGTGGCTGTGTGATATATTCATTCTGAAGCTGAATCAAAGCATTAAACACGCTAATGGTGAACACATGAATGTGTTAATAAACCAGCAGGCACAACACTGATAAACGACTTTTGCGAGGGAACGCAAAAAGTGTTGTGAGGTAACGCAATACTATTGAAAATAATCTCCCATGTCCCCTCGCAGGCACCGTAGTATTTGACTGCCAGTAAGTTTTATTTTTAATGTTTCTTTTATGTAAGTCTAAAAAAATATTTTTTTCTGAAATAATACCATGTTTAAAACTTTTTCTTCAGTCATTACATCCACATGCACAATAAATGCATTTCACCTAATTTGTTTTTAGAACTGTAGGTGGTCTTCACTGACAGAATGGATGGAACATCAGAGATCAGTTTCTTTGAAAGGAAGAATAAGTGCAACAAACTGTGTTCCCACATTGCTCTCRTTTCTGCAGCTGAGCAGAACAATGCAACAACAGCGGCGAAAAGCAAAAACTGAGGCAGAAAACATAAGAAGTTGTTTTTTTGTGTTACTGATATGTTTACATATGAATGCACCGTACAAAAGAGTTCTGTTGCTCAAAGCGTATGGAGCCTTTTAAACATTATTTTATGCAGATTTCAGTGATGAACTGTGCTCATGCCCATGAACAGCATGTATTTGTATACAATATTTAATTTCAAAGGCAAAATCAAGGGGCAGAATGTTTGGCAGGGCATGGGGGGGCTTATTTCTGTTTTAAATGACAGAGCAATTAAAATAGCAGAAGACTCCTTCCAGACCAATCTGGTGAGAGCGTTTTTGTAAATCTGTTTTTACATTCAACAAGCCCTACAGCAAGACATTCATTTATACCACTGAGATTAATGCTTATCTAATTGTAACTTATTTAAAAACCATTTTCGTTTCGACTGGGTACCAATCATTTTCTGTGACTTCTACATGCTACGTTGTACCAAAGACGAGAGACAGATTTGCCATTTGGGGTGAGTTTCTTTTATTTTTCCCCCTCTGTTTTTATTTTGCCCGGTGCTCACAACTTTTAGCAAGAAAATCTAACTTTCTTTTGGTTTGTATGTGAACTAAGAAACACAAAAGTAATTAGGCAATTTGACTAAAATGAGTAAATGAGTTAAATTATTGTTTGCGAATCATGACTATTTAAACAGTCTCGAATTGGAAACTGATTAACAATTTATTAAACTGAAAAACTCACAATGGTTTAAAAAAGCCTAATTTCCTTTTCATACATGTTTTCCAGTATTCCAAGACAGTGGTTTAATAGTTGTCAAAACAATAAACATAAAAAACATGTATGTATGCATCTCTATTTAAAGGCCTCCCATTTATCAAGTCATTTTTCCCAAAAACACACATTAGAATTTAAGTTTAAAAAGTTTAGAGAAAAATAAAAATAAATAAATATTTTTAATGAACTTAATTGCTCCTTAAAATATTCTAAAATATTATTTAACTCACAGTTTTTGGTTATTTTTCATATATGAACACATTGCAGCTGTGAATTTCAACGTATGACACACACACACTTCAGGTGACACGGGAGAGCAGTGGTAACAGCTGTTGCTTCACATCCAGTAGGTCACAGGTTTGCCTYTTGGCCTTTCTGTGYGTTTCTTCCTGTGCATGTAAGGGTTTGTACTTTTTTTTTTTACCCGAAAACATAAAATGTTAATTAGTAGCTCCTKTCCAGGTTTTATTCTGCAACAGCTCCCAAACAACCTCGTAAAAATAACTGTAAATAAGGAAATTGGGTGGATGAGACACTTTTTAAAAGTGTAAATCTTTTTCTTTGTTTTTTTTTTTTCTTTTCCACACAATTCAAAAATACAATTCTTTCCATTTGTTCTTGGTAAATAGTTATGCCCTTAATAATAAATCCACTGCTAATAATGTATTTACCGTAAATATGCATATATAT
>NW_013952452.1:2113781-2116131 GCF_001266775.1 Austrofundulus limnaeus | reverse complement strand
GTGCATGCACAAGATGAAAATAGTACAGAATAAGTAGAGCCCAAACGCCTCGGGCTTAATGCTTCTGGTTACTGTCACTAAAGATCTACTCTAAACACCATGTAAGCCTCTTTGTCTTAAAGATTAAGAGAAAATATGTGGTTCTCGTTTTGCTCTCCAGACCCCCACTGACAACATCCTCAGTCCATTTGAAGACCTTTTCCTGAGATGCCATGAGTAGATGAAACATGCAGATGTTTCACTTCGAAACTGATAACAATGATTTAATCCTGAGGAGGAAAAAATGTCACAAAGGTTTGTGAACTGGACTGAATGTTCGGAAATGGCTCTTCAAACAAGAGTGGTGACAATGGCAATGTAACRTTCCCCAGAGCAGGGGAAATTTTCATACATATTACCATAATATTGTAGAGAAATATACTAAATGTATGGTGTTGAGTTATCACCACGTTGCGAAGATATTTGGGTCTGTTGTGAAATTTACTGGACATAGCATGGCCTAATCCCTGAGATCATCTGTCATTTGAAGGCATCTACACATTAAATACACTTCCTTTGTCTTACAATTCTGTACTTTTTAGACAAGATGAGAAAAAAAATTTCATTTAGAATTGGTGCCAAAAGAAATTCATGACTTATTTTCTTTTCTTTCCTTTTAAATGTGATTGTTGTCAAAAGGAATAGAGCACAACAATGCCTCGTTCAGTTCTTGTTGCATTCAAAGGCATAGCTAGAAGGGCTTGGGGAAGACCGCTCGCTGCTAGGGGCTGGTGGGCACAGACCAGCTAGAAAGTGAATTTTGCATACTGTACGGATCATCGCCCAGTTCAGCGCAGTCACATTGAATCTGCCGTCAACCAATTGTGCTTCATGAAACCGTCAACCCTCATTTACGTCTGCCTGTTTTCCTTCCAACACAGCTGTAAACAAGGCCCCGGCTCGGAGCCGTCTCCCTCTGTCCCTGYGCACGCCGCCTGCCAGGGGAGAGCGGGGCAGCAGAGACCCCTCCTCACCCAAGCACTCCGAGCTACCATTTCCAGACAAAGTGACAAAAAAGTTTTCTCAAGCTTGACACCGATTTCCCTGCACACGATTTGGTTTTCGCCAAAATTGGCACAAAAAAACAAAAATACACACACAGTTCATTGCATATTTTGCTAACAGACATGGATAATTGCATTACTCGCCATTAAACACGAGTGATAATCACTATATTTTAAAGTTGTGAAAGTCTCACATGAAAAACATAAAAACGGCTTTATCAATGAAAATGTCATAAGAAAATTGAAACCAACTACAAAGCATCATCATTTAAATGACCAAAGATAAGGTTAGCATTTAGTTTCAAAGACCTAAAAAGGCCGCTCTAACATTAAAACATCTTAATTTATAGAGCAACCTTATGTGTGCACGGTAATTGGGAGCCACCAAACAGTTTCTGCTAAATAACAACGGCGTCAGTGGGTGCAGACAGAAAACATAATTAGTATTCAAGCTTAATTAATCTACGCTGGCCCCCTTTAAGTCAATGAGTCAATTATTTATGCATGTATGCTCCTTTGATGCTAACAGATTATGTATGTTGCTGAAAAAAAAATCCTTGAGAAATGACTTTGAAAACTTTCCACCATAAAATGTCACCACAAGCTTTTTGCTGTGAATTTATTTCACAGAAGGCCGTGATGGATTTATGGGCACTTAAAGCTGCTGTGATTTCTTTTACACAAAAATCCCTATGCATGATATGTTAATGCCCGTCAGTTATATATTGACATCTTATTGCTTAAAATAAAACCCATATTCTGGAAAAAAGTTTTTAGATTACGTAAACATTAGAAAGCGTATCAAATGTTGAAACTATAACAAAATAGAACTTTTTTAGAAAAAAGTTAAAGTTTAGAATTTTATGTCAGAAAGCATCTTAGAAAAGTTGGGATAAATAATAATCAAAATGTGGAGAACCGAGGAAAATATTTTGCCGGGAAATGTTCGTAAATACACGTGACTATGTACACTGGACACTGTTGYGCGTACAAACTCTTCAGTTGTGTTTAAATTTAAATAAATTTGGTAAAACAGCATCAAACTTCACCGACACTGAAGCGCAAATCATTGTGCTACGGTTCTTATAACAGTGACTCTGGATACACCCATCGTGCCTTCATGCAAGTAGTATTTTTGACCACTTTTGCCAAGCTAAGATGCTAGGCTAACTGCTGTATTCAAGCAATGGGACGAGCTGAATTTGACTGGAAAAAGTGCAACCGTAGACTTAACGTCTGCTCCAAACATTAAATCAGGTAAAAGACCAACACTGCACCACCCGGATCCTATCCCTGCACTTTCTGTT
>NW_013952452.1:2085919-2113713 GCF_001266775.1 Austrofundulus limnaeus | reverse complement strand
GTACCATTCAGGACACCCAAGAACACTGTATAATAGGAAAAAAAAAGTCAAATGAAAAACAAACTGTAGATACATATAATGATAAGGGTAGTGTGGGAGAAACAGAATTATTTTTACTGTTGATAAACAGGTACAGTTAACCTTATTGTTTTTACTGTAGCCTGCTAATAGCTTTACTCCTAGCATCCATGCTAGCCTCTTATAGCGACCTCCTGCAGTCAGTCACACATATGGTGATAATATTATATTTATTCCAATTAGTTTGAGGAAAAAATGCTCCTCCAGCTGTTTATTTTTACCACTTGCCATTTTACTGCATCAGTGTTGCTGCCATAATTTCAAGTTTACTTATTTTCATTTAAAATTGTACATTTATTTGGTTTAAATGTTTATTTTCACTGTGTCTAATTTTGTATAAAATSTGTGTTCAGAAGATTTGCAAATACTTTCTGTTTTTATTCACACGTTATGCAAAGTACCAWCTTTTTCATAATCGTTGTGGAAGAAAGGAGCGGTGTAAATCAGGCAAATATGTATTTTAGTGTGTCCTAATCCTTGGGATGAAAAATCTAACACAGGTCAGATCAAGGTCTTTCTTGGGATCATGGGAATTCCTTGGGATTTTYAAGAGCCTTTTTGTTTGTACCCTTGAGAAGCGGGCGCTGGCCTCTGCACCCTGCAAGCCCCGCTGCTGGGAAAACCAGAGGCTGCACAAAGGAATGCTAAAATGTCAACGGTCATCCTGAACCAGCACCTTTGGAGAGATGGAGAGACTAAAGGTACAAGATGTGTCCTGTCCTGTCCAGAAGTGAAACTGTACTTACACTGCCAAATGTGTCCATCGTCACAAAAGCTCATCACGTGCTGAGCTACCTCAGCAGCAGCAGAGCCTGGAGAAACAAAAGTAAAAAAGAAAACTATTATGTTTCTAAATGAAAATTACAAATCAATGTTTTTGTCTAAACTAGACATACTGTTTAACTGACTGGCAGTATCAAAAACTGCTTAATTTAAAGTTTGCAGCAATATTGTGACTTAATTTGCTGCACAAATAGTGTACTTTGTTAAAGAATCAAATAAAAAATATGTATCTGCAATGCATCTAACACAATAAACTACAACAGACAACATTTATTTTTAGTGACTAAAAAATTATTTGTCCTGATTATTGAAACAGTTTATTCATTTTCATCTGATACAGCATCATTTAGTAGTTGTTTTTTTTTTATTACCATCTTTTGTCTTGTGGTAATTCACATGGCTTGCACAAGTTTCTGCTGAAATAGCAAAACAAACCCCGGGCAAAATGTGAAAGATTATCCCGTACCATGTGAGCTCGGGTGAAATGCTACACTTTTTCACACTGAACACTGCTCCACTGGGTGTGATTGAAAAACATGTAAAGCTATTGAATCCGTGCTTTGTATATGTGAGGGAAAATGAGTGTTGTAACAAGTGGGCCAGTGTTTTTGTAATTGTTTCGAATTACACCCGACGTAATAACTCAGTGAAAACAGAGCCGGTGTGCAGTCCGTTCACATTAACCAGGCAAAGACTAAGATATCCAGGCGCCTTATCACGGCCTACAAACATAAATAACAATAAAAAGTGATACGTAAACAACTCTGGAAACTGTTGTCATTATTTGCGTCCAACAAAACTTATCACCAGAGGAAGGATAATACWTTTTAGAGGTACTTTATAGCGTTTCCTTTACATGTGTATTTTATTAAATTAGACGCCCTAACATCCCTGCTTTTAATTTGCCTAACTATTTTTCTTTATTGCTAAAAGAAACGTGTGTGTGTGCCTTTGCGTGTGTGTGAATGTTTTACACATGTTGTAAAATCCCGATGCTGTGAGAAGTCTATTAGTTGTTAAAGCTGCACGCCTCCTGCCAAATGCGGACTCACTAAACAGCGAGGTTGCCAAAACTTTTGTGAACCACATAAACGACTGATTCACTTTTCTGCTTGAGCTTCGTGCTTCCTGTCAAAAGCCACATGCGGACAGAAAACTCCCTGAAGTCCAGCAGAATGTAACGCACTTGCTGGGTTTGAGTTAGTTCCAATTGGAGGAGACGAACATGCATGAGTTCACCGCTAAGTGGAACGATTTCATGTGCTTATTAAAAAAAACATGCATGCAAACAGATACAGCAGCCAGCATGAATTAGGACCTTTCTACATTCTTTTTGTGTTTTGACCTAAACCCCAAATACAAAATTAAAATACAACTCTTAGTCTGAAAGGCAGAAAGTGATACATGTTTCTTCAAGGACAACTTTTAATTTTATGTTCTTTCATTTTGTTAGATTTCTTTATCTAACCAAAAAACTCAACCTTTGTCTGTCAATAAAGATTAACATAATCTTTATATTATTTCATAATCATTATATTAGTTTAAAATGGTCTCCGAACAATATTGCAGAGTTTGCATGTTCTCCTTGTGCTCATGTGGGTTTTACCTTCAGGCCCAGGCCTCCCTTGAAAAGGAGATCTGCAATCTTAACAGGACTTTCTTGGATAAATAACGGTACATAAAAAATATTGTTTATCGCAATATTTTTTGAGGCAATTTATCATACAGCAACATTTGTTATCGTGACACACCTGCTTAGCATAAAAAGTAAGGAAATACGTGTTTGGTAGATTCTTTGTTGTAACAATTGATTTTTGGTAATAAATCAACTCTGTTACTTTCCCTTTTAAATGGAGCTACATTTGTAAGGAACATGCATGTGGGATGAGCAGTGGAGCTGAGTATGTAGGTTATGTACATTAAAAAATAGCCAAATCTTCTCTGCCAAACAGCTTTTTATTGTTGCCATTTGTTTTGAGCTTCTGGTCCCCCCCCCCCGGTGCTGCCAATCAGGTGCCTGATTAAGAAGCATTGTTACAACAAATAAATAATATACCACACATTTCCTTACTTTTTCTGTTAGTATTTTTGAAAAGTTTACAAACCGATATAAAAACAGTTCACATGCAAAGAAAAACTTATAAAGACCTTTAAGTAAAAAGGGTTTCTAGTGTGTTTTTTTTTTTTTTTGGTTCCATCTCGCTGTTTTGTCCAGAGAATGACCAGCTCTTCTGTCATCTCATGAGCTGAACTCAATCAAGCCTTAATCCAGACTGACAGTGGGATCTGTGGTGCACCAAACACGCTACTTCCTCTTTTATATGGCATAGTGCGACCTGAAATCCTCACTTGACATTCTTTTTTTTTTTTGTTTCCATGCACACGGATCAGGGATGTAATKCAATAGTCACAGAGGGACGAGGCAACGTGCAGCAAAGAATATTTTATTGGCCTGTAGACAGAGGCCTTTTCTTATTGTTTGACAACAACTAGCCCTTCTCAGAAAAGAGAGTTCTCCCTTTTGACCATATAAAGATAAAGAACATGGTTTCCTATTTGCTCAGGAATACGTTTGAAATAGACTMGGCACATTTACTGTAAGCTGTGTGCAGTAATGTGAGCAACATGTAAGTATGTGTAAAGCAAGTATTAGTATTTGTTTGTTGAATTTACTACATAAGAATATAGATTATATTTGAGGTTGTCATAAAAATCTCTTGCAAAGGTAAATGTTAAGTCCTATGACTACCTTTCCCTGACAGCACATTTATTGTTAAAGGCAAAAAATCAGCTCATTAAATTGTCACCCGTATAAATTTACATGTTGCTAATTCTTAAGATTAAAAAAACGTTACCTTTTGAATTTTGATCGTTTCCTTTCCGTGGTCATCTACTGTTGAGTCGTCAGGGTGACAGTGATACGGCTTCTACAACACGCTCCACAGGTGGTGTCAGGTGACCTCCTCATGTTCACTTTCACTGTACTGAAACACAAGTACTGTGCCAAAACTCTTTGTCATCCCTTATTTCTTCATACATTKGTCCCATGGAAACACTTTTGTGTAATATTCTGAACACCCAGTAAAACGTTCAGGCATAAATTAGCTCTTGAACTCAAACTTGTCGCAGTTTTTGTGGTGATTTTCTTGCTGCAGGTCTATTTAATTGGATAGTTTTGAATTTGTTAGTTCGTGGATTTAGCATGTTTTCTTCCATCACACAGCTGCATTCATTTAGTAATTACTCCTCCATGTTCTTAAACTCATCAACACCTGCAGTCTCTTGTAGATTCTTATTTTGTATACCCTTATTGCAGCCCTTGTAGGGCAAGCCTAGTGATTATATTGGTTTCATATGACCAGTTTAAACCAGTTATTTAAAAAAAACTCATTAAAAGCAAATAAAAAATACTAATAATATTTGCACTTTTTACTGTATATCTATGAAAAAATCACAAAAATAGTAATTCTTAAACAATAGAAACTTTAATGACTTAGCAACTGGATCTACAGCTTTTTTCTGAGTCGAGCTGCAAGGCAAAGCTTTCTGTGTTCCATCTACTTTTCTTCTCTCACCTATAATCATAAACTCTGTGTAGTGATAAAACAGCAAGACCTTGCATTCATGAGGTCCACATGAGCTTTCTTTCAGCTCTCCGTTTAGAGATTCAGAGTAGAGCCATCACTCCTCCACATCAATAGGAACCAGCTGAGGTGGTTCGAGCATCCGGTGGGCATACTCTCTGGAGGTGTTCTGGCCATGTCTAACTGGGAGGAAACCCTGAGAAAACCCAGAAGAGACTTATCTATGGCTGTGAACAAAGATGGCTCGGCTCAAGCTGCTGCCCCCTCMACCTGACTCCTTTGGCTATCAAATGGCTCTTCGTTGAGTTCTTTTTATTAAGAGCCCACACTTTCAGCTCCTGAACAACTCTTTCAAGAACTGGTTTCCAAAGAACCAGCTCTTAAAGAACCATCTCAGAGCTATTGGATCTGTGACTAAAATAATCTGATTCCAACTTCTATTGACCAGATGGTTTTAGATATTACTGTTTGTATTTGCGCCTATTCAATGACAGTGAATTATTAATGAGGACTGTTGCAAGATGAGATGTTTACTTACCGTTTCACCGGAACATGGACACTAGAAGTGTAACTGGCCTCATTGTCATCTTCTCGTTTTGATTACAATTAACTTCCCCAAACTGAAGGCAAACCACTCACAGTGCTTTGTTAACATCTGTTATGCAGTATATGACACATCCAACAAAAATACCCCATGCATAATTTATGGGGAACGGGAAACAAACCTATTTCTCAGCTGAACACAGCCAAACAAGCTTTACAGCTGCTGTGAAGAATGAGCAGACCGGCCTGTTCATGTTTGGCATAACACATATTACCGCTAATATCCCCTTGAAACAATTCATGAGCTAAAGCTAATGGTTCCTTCACAACAAACAGACTTCTTTATTTATGACTGCAAAGCCATCAGGCCATTGGTGGCCTTTTCAGCTGAGGAAGAGAGATCGCTCATACGTATCAGCGATGAATGGTGCTAATAATTTGTGACTCTAGAATATAATATTTTTGGTTTATTTTGATTTTGTCTCATTCCATATGAATATACGGAAATATCAAAATTTTGGTCCAATAAATTGTTGACTAAAAACAAACAAAAGTCTGTGTGATAGATACAAATAATCTGTATTAATAGTGTAAAGTGGTTAAATGTTAGTGGAGTCATTCAAGGATTGCTCCTTGATTGATTGATCRATAAATATTTATGTTCATTTACATACAGGGAAGTTGCAATATCTCTTCAATTATTAAACAACTATGAAATGATCAAGATTCAATAAGCACACAAATCATCATTAATACACAATTGAATCTGTTTAGTGGAACCATGGGTCCTTACAGCACCTATAACGCAAATCATTGAGATCTATTTTTTCTCATTAAGCTGGTTAAACGTAATCTAAATAAGATTTCCACTGATTCAGACCTCCCATTTCTGCCAAAGCTGTCGTTGATCATTTATGCGATTAAACAGAGACCTAAATCTCCATCTTATCCAATTAATTTTCAATGCAGGCATGAGAGTGTCTAATGATGTTATCTTACCTAATTAACCTGTGTAGGGATTCAACTCCAGGACAGGGGATTGTTCATCCTTCATCCAAGTGTTCATTATTATCATTATAATCATTATCATAAAGGGGCTAACTTATGATGTTGGCCATTCCACCACCATTAATCTAGATTGAGGTTTTTTTTTTCTTTTTGTGGGGAAGAGAGGTCCTTTGGGGTCATTTTTAATTATCACTAAAAGGATGTGAATTCTAGCAAAGCTGAGGAAGTTCAGTTGTGGTCACAGTAATAACTGGATTCCCATGACTCCATGCTACATAAATGTGATTTTGGCTGTATATGACTGGGCACGACATTCTGACGTGTAAAGGAGCCTGGCACGCTGAGAAATGCTCTTCACACATTTTCACCAGCTTTCTGATTGAGTGCTGCCTTCAACCTATTAACATTGTATACTTGAAGGAGATCAATAGCCTTCATTGGGCCATGCGTCATTGGTTAATCGGGTATTGATGAGGGTATTGACAGGAACCTAATTAATCTCTGGCCATGTGCTGGCTTTCATACATTTCTTTAATTATGCACTTCATCATAGTCCCTACACATCGGCAAGTTGGTACTTCCTTTTTGACAATGTAGTAGAGTTAGGTATCGGGTATCATTCCTTTACCATCACTTGGGTAGCATCACTGTGATATTTCACAAAGCTGGTTATAATTTGAAATATTTTTAAAACTTGCTACATCCCAGTTTAAATAGTACACATTAAAGTAGACATGTGATGCCTTTAAATCCTTATTTTTCACATTTAAATCCTTTATCCGTCCATCCATTATACCCGCTTCTTTCTTTCAGGGTCAAGGGGATCACTGGCCCCCATATCCAGCAGTCACAGTGCGAGTGGCTGCAAGTCCATCACAGTTAAATCCTTCAGTTGAGGTCTATTTAAAGTGGAACTGTAATGCTTTGATCTAAATTCCTCCTTATTGTAACTCCACAAGCCACTCCCCTTTTTCTGAGGTATGCCCAGATCAACTCATTTTGAGGCTGTCTCTTTAAAGCCAAATGAGSCACTTCAAACCCTCCATATTCCAGACCGGTTCAGTCCAGTTTGATTGAGGGGTTTATGACAGTGGTGCAGGAAAGTTTTATTTACAAATGAATTAAAAGATGTCAACAAGGGAGCAGAATGTAACGACATCTACAAAGCACCAAGAGGGACTAGATTAAACTTTTCTGCCTTCTAGAGATTCCAAGTTCACAACAAAATGTATTTAATGGCTAAAAAAGTGGATTGTGCATGATACAGTAGGTCCCCTTTAATGTCCAACATGCATCAGCCTGTGTGAAGTTCGGCTATAAGCTTTAATATACAATATGTGTGTATTTTGTGTGCACCTGCATATGCAACATGTTTTCTGTTTTGACCCATTTGGGTTGATCAGTAGAACCACACACTGGAGCACTAGTGTACATAGAGAAGAGAGAAAGAAAAAGGGAGAAGAGCACCTAAAGGTGACCCTGACTACTGGCATCACCACAGGGCTTCAATAAGCTGCTCCTCAACCTCTGCTCCACAAAGCACAAATCTGCAACTTTTAGCCTGCTGCTGTTGGTTTGATTATTGTTTATAGATACAGCCGAGAATTAAAGCATGGCCCGCAGGCAGCATAATTATTTACAGCTGAAAACTCATATCATTACCAGCATGCTCCTAATTGCCAGAAGTAATATCAATGTTAGTTGATTAAGCTTTTTTTTTTCATCTTCAGTTTCCATAATGTGCTCAGATTGTTTTTCAGCATATGGGGTGACGGTTTATCTCAATACAGCTGTTCATCTGGCTTGACTTCTATTTTTTTTATTTTATTGTTTTTACTTCTCATTTCAAAATATAATTTGGTGACTTCTTCGGGCTGCAGCAATCGATTGCTCCGCTGTTTGTTGTTCACTCACAAGGTCAAAGAAAACACAAGAGATTTATTCTTCATTGCTCAAACATAATTTATCTCTGTAAAGATTTTCCCTAAATAGATACAGATGTGACTGACAGCAGAAAAGGCACACTTTTGAGTCATGGTGATTGATATCAAAGCTACAGAGACTGGGTGTAAAGCTACTTCTGATTCATTATTAAATGATTGATTAAAATAAATGTTTATTTGGCTTGGGCCCCCTTTCCTTTTTTATGGACTTGTCAAAATATTTCATCCTGTATTTAAGGCAAAAAGAAAGATGAGGCTATTAATAACATCACCAGTGAAAGAAAGAATACATAAGCCTTGAAGGCTACTTTATTATTCACATGTAGATTAGTCAAACATCATTGTGGCGCTGCAGCACTGGGAACCTATTTCTTGGACATGAGCGCCGAAGTCTCACATCATCAATTTAATTCTGTTAGTTTGTTGTGCAGTTTAAAAAAATCTGTTTTAAAACAGGAAAGGTCAACTATTTTGTTTCATGTACATGTTGAACAGCCGTTGGATTACGTCAATGCAATTGAAGATGGCTGCCACAGTTTGCTGATATTAGCCAATGGCTATATGTCAAGTAGTCCTGATGCATCTCAGTAATCCAGGTAGAAAAAAATCAAAAAAAAAAAATAGGTCCTCTGGATGGGTTCTTCTTTAGTGAAACGTTTCGTCTCTCCTCCAAGAGACTTCTTCAGTCTGATGAGTTTCAGGTGAACTCAGCCTTATAAGCCCTGCCTCCACATGGACAAACAGGTTAGTCACATGCAAAAGAGGGCCATCGCCTAATAATAGGCTTGATTAGCTCTATTTAGTCACATGCAAAAGAGGGCCATCGCCTAATAATAGGCTTGATTGGCTCTATTGTTCATAGAGGGTCATGTGCCCCATCACCTGACCCGTGTCGTGTTCTGTGCATATAGTGAATGCAAGCGGGGGTTCAACATCCCCTTGTTTTGGAGGGAAAGTGGGACAAAAACAAGGGGATGTTGAACCCCCGCTTGCATTCACTACATACACATAACACAACACGAGTCAGGTGATGGGCACATGACCCTCTATGAACAATAGAGCCAGTCAAGCCTATTGTTAGTCGATGGCCCTATTTTGCATGTGACTAACCTGTTTGTCTATGTGGAGGCAGTGCTTATAAGGCTGAGTTCACCTGAAACTCATCAGACTGAAGAAGTCTCTTGGAGGAGAGACGAAATTTTTCACTAAAGAAGAACCCATCCAGCGGACCTATTTATTTTTTTCTTTTTTGATGTATGTCAAGTAGTTTTACTGCTATATAACTTAGATGAGTCATCCTCAACACATTAACTTAGTTGCAACATATCTCATGAGATCTCTCAATAGGGCAGTGCACCAAGAGCTATTGAAGGAATCGACWCAAAAACCTCAGAAGACATGGAGCACAACTTCCTTTTTCATTATATGTAAACAAACATGGAGTGACATCAGATTTTAGTGATTGTAGGAGTTTTTTTTTTTTTTTTGCAAATGTGCCAAACAAATAGTCTTCAACTATGAGCTCAGCGTGAGAGGAAGATTAGGCAGAAACATGGAGAAGTTTGTTTTCCACAGAAGGCAGCTGAGACGACTCTGTATGAGGCAGCGTTCACTGAGTAGGAGCACATCTCACAGCAGTGATCTCCACCTTATACAGATGTCGAGTGAGGTATTTACAAGATATGATTAACTTTATTACTGTTATTACTCAGAATGACTTGGGTTATAGTTTGCTTCCTGCTTTTGGAGCGGTCTCCGGTCCGCTTGGCGTTCACGCACACAATCAAACCTCATCAGAGTTCACTTCAACTGAACCGAGACCTGGATTTTCAGGCGGACCTTTAGGTCAGCATCAGAGTTTGATTATGCATTTATACCTCCCTGAACAAACCGGACTTTCTGGGCAAACAAACTAGAGTTTGATTAAAGTAAACTAAACAGGGATGGTGTCGATATACCCTGAAGATTGGCATTTTGACGTTCTGCATACTGTTTCTTTTAAATATGTCACATCTTGAGGAATGGAACTGTCTTTACGCCAAATATTTGTGTTCAGAAAGGAGCTCATCAAAGAATGGTGTGCTTTTACAGTTCAAATTGTGCAGAGAAGTGGAATAATTGTTAAAAAGGTCAAAGCAAAGAGTGAATAAAATGGGCCTAGGGTTATCATTAGGACATAATTTCAGAGAAACTGAGACCAAGAAAGAAGTGTTTCCAAAACATCTTCCTGACCAACAAGAGCCATCTCACATCCCACTGACTCGCCATGACGAGGCTTTATTAAGGACAGCGAGTTTGTCTCATTGATGAGCATGTTGATTAAAAGTTCAGCCAGAAAACGCTTCAGGAAATTAGACGATTGTTGGAATAAACTCTGTGCTATGAACACATTCACTTTCTTTGCCATTTATTCTGAGATGCAGTGATGTCATCGTGCAATGAAGGTTTTTCTGATGTGTTTTAAAGAGCAAGAGGCCACAGGCGGCTCTGTGTCAGTGGCTCAAAGGTCAGGTATGAACATATAATGATATGGATTACTGTCTGGACAGAGTGGTTTAACTGTAAGTTCACTGTGATGATGCAGGAGAAAAAGTGACAATTTTTAATGCTTAAAACATGGGTGTGCAAGGATCAGTATTTGAGTCTTAATAAACAATCACTATATGACAAAATCAACCAAATTTAGATGTTAATCCAATTACTCTTTGCTTTGTTTATAACACTTTTGTTTCAGTTAGAACTGTTTCATGATTTCAACACGCAAAAATACGTATTAGCCCTCTGTTTCATTAAGTGTGGTGTGAAAACTAAGTCTAATTTGATCTCCTGTTTTGGTGGAAATTTATAGAATGATTTTCCAAAACCTGACTGAGAAAAAGATATCTCACTGGGCTGCGATTGTTGGAGGATAGCTGTATGTATCCAMATTGTGGGAAAAATAGGTCCATTTTTCATGACGGTCTCCCTGAATTCTAAGTGTTTACAACCAAATGACAATGACGAGTGTAGCTGTGTTTTGCATGGTCATTTATTTAAAGTGTTTGCATTACTGTATTCTAAACCATGCAGAGTTTTTTTTTCTGTTGTCTGTCCACATGATACCCTCCTTGGCTTGCTTGGTGCCCATCTTGTTGAGCCCACCCCAATGTTTAACATTTCAAAAAAAAAAGAGGGAGATTGGGAACAGTTTTTTTATTAGCTGCTTTCCAACTAGTTGTAAACAATCACTGTCCATTTAGATGTCACCTAAAAATAAAATCTGTCCTTTTTGCATTTAAAACTTTTCGATGGATCAACATTTGGTCAATAAAGTAAAATTTATTGACGCTGCAATGTTTKTTTKTTTTTTTCCAAAATGATGTTTTGGCAAACCTGTAGTTGTTTCATAGCTTCAGTCTTTGCTGAATCTGATTATAAAATTATGCATATTGTTCACCTATCCATTTATCATCTATGCCTACTTCTTCCGTTCCTTTCTGGGATTATTGGTGCCTGAGGGACCAGCCCATTCTCACTCCCAACTCATCACATATTGACGCTTTACCAAGGTTCCTTCTACATCCGGTTTTGGCGTGTTGGGTACTCCCCTCGCATCAGTTATTGATGAGATGGGGCGGAATCCGTTGACTTTCAGAAAGTGTAAAAAATGCACAAAAACTAACCGTCCCAAAGCCTAAAATTACCTTTATTCGCTCTAGTATCCTGTCCCTGACCCTAGTACCTAAAATTAACCATTTTTAGAAAGTGTAGGAAATTCACGTCAACTATGTGTCCCAAACCCTAAAATGACCTAATATTTGCCTTAGACATCACATCAATGACCCCACTACCTAAAATTGACCATGAACCCTGATCCCTAATACTAACCATGGACCCCAACTCAAAGACCCCTATATTTTGCACCCTGACGCGTCAAAACCGGACGCCCAGGGAACCTGGAAATGCCTGGTGCGTGAATAACTGACGTGAAGGGGTTACCCATTGCATCAAAATAAGACTCAGAGGGAACCTTGGAAAAGCATCAATATGTGACAAGTTGGGAGTGAGAATGAATTAGAGGGGCGGGGTACACACTGGACAGGTGGCAAGTCCATTGCAGGGCCAAAAAATCAAAATCCTAAATCTCATCTGCAATCAGCAAATTGCATAAAAACAATGAAGGATACTGTTTTTTATTTCAGAATGGCCAAATGATGAAGTTAGTAAAGAAAGTTTCAACAAAAGTTACTGTTTGGGAAACTAAAACTAAACTCTAAAGTTTGTGTCTGATTAAAAAATACAGTGAAGATCCTTACACAAATAATTAAATGTGTGAATTCAACTATAAAGTTGACTTTCAAGTATRTATCCTGTCAAGAGAAAACTACCAGGAAATAGTCTGTCCCGGTTAAACTCCTGGTGTAACAGCAGCTGATTGCTGATCTCTGAGGTCACTAGCTAACCAACGCTTTAGTTTAAATGTCTCGGGGAATGTTTGAAATGTAAATGTCCATTGACTAACTCCATTCAGCCTGTCTTCAGTGGACATGCAACACCGAGCCTGAAGGCAGCAGCAAACTCATTGGACTATTCATAGACTCTGTGTCCTCTGCTTCTTGCCTTTTAAGTTTTTAAAGGGTATAATGTTCACTCTGTGAGTTTAACCCAGATCTCTTTTGAACTTTTAATGATCTATTTCCTACAGTTAATGATTCAACACTCAGGTTACTACTGTGCAAAATGCACTGATTAACACACAGGCAAAGCAAGGGCACTTTTAGATAAAACAGTTTAACGAGATGAAACTGTAYACAGGTTTTCATCATGATTTAACTCAGTGGATGTTGTAGATTTTAACCTTTTATGTCAATGTATGTGTATTAATTTTTTTAAAATACGTCAAAAACATTATCACCCTTTTATTATCAGGAAGTTAAATCTGTGCTGAAATAGAAGCGTTGCTTTGTTATTTATTCATATTTTATCTTTGCTACACAKGTTTCTGTCTCTAATATTTATTGTTCACTATCAGTTTGTCAGCTAAGTGTGAGGAAATATTTTAAACAAAGTGAAACAAGGAAACAAGATTCCATTTTTTTTATTATTGCTTTGTTCAGTGTTAGCAGAGCTGCACCTGAACTCACCTCAGTTCAGTTTGGTTTCTGTCAGAGCTGGAGGACAAACTATTTCCAATAATTAAGTAATGAAATAATCAATTAAACTTCTCTCTTTCTTTAATTGTAAAAAAAAACAAAGGTCACACCACGAACATCACCCAGCTTGGTTGTAAYGTAAAATGAAAATGAAAACTCTAAAATTGCTTTAATTGCCTTTAAAAAGAGCAACTTGATCTCTTTAAGCCTGTTTTTGTTTGCCAGCATCAAACTCATTCATAGAGAGGGAAAAAAGGGAAGAAAACAAAGCTCAAAGAGGAATTTGATTCTGTCAAGACAAAAAGTGAAGCACACAACAGAGAGTGCATTTCAGTGAATCCTCCTGACACATGAACACAACCGGTAATCTCTCACAACAGAAATTATGACACATAATTTGTTTGCTGGGGCTTTAAGGGCTCACAGTCGACTCTAAGATTTTTTGGATTTAATAATGCAGATGCTTTAGCCAGATAATCCTGGGACTTTGTTGGTTTGCTGTGGGATGAAGAGCATTAATATTGAACTTTATTTAACCAGAGATGAAAAGTACATAAAAGGCAGAAGTGAAGCTGTTCCGATATGTTGTCTGACTGGCTCTAGCATACCTGCTTTTTTCACTTCCTGGTTCCCTATTTCACACTTCGGGTCAGAGTTTCAAGGACAGCTTTCTAAACATGTGTTTTTATTGTTTTGTAGTTGGGCTGCTGAGTCCAGGTAAACTCTCAGGTAAATATATTCAAAGAATATTACATGACAAGAAATGATCAAGATCAACAAAAATATGTTAAATATTGGGAAAAAAATTTCTTTAGTGAAACGTTTCGCCTCTCCTCCAAGAGACTTCTTCAGTCTGATGAGTTTCAGGTGAACTCAACCTTATAAGCACTGCCTCCTCATAGACAAACAGGTTAGTCACATGCAAAAGAGGGCCATCAACTAACAACAGGCTTGATTAGATTGATTTTGCATGTGACTAAATAGAGCTAATTAAGCCTATTGTTAGGTGATGGTCCTCTTTTGTATGTGACTAACCTGTTTGTCCATGTGGAGGCAGTGCTTATATGGCTGAGTTCACCTGAAACTCATCAGACTGAAGAAGTCTCTTGGACGCGAGGACCTACTTATTTTTTCTTTTTGATTTTTTTTCTACCTGGATTACTGAGATGCATCAGGACATTGGAAAGATTGTTCTGAAACTGTTAAAATAAAATTATTGGATGTTGAAATTTTAGAGTCAGTTTTATTGAACAACAGCTGCTGACACACAAATAGCAACAGTGCAATCGGTTTTACCAAAACTGATAGTTTGGTGCTTTAGCTGCTGAGAACTAATTACTGTATGAGATCTTTTTGAAAACATTTGTTTTATTTTGTAGCTTAAGTTTATTCTGACAGAAGTGCCCGACAGAGATGCTTTCTCTCATTAACTTTTCTCCTTAAATTAAAATTCACAACTGGAGACAAAGCTCTGGSCAGTCCCAACACCGATCTCTCTCCTGAGCAAACGTTAGACGTGGACCTGTGTGGTACAAATCTAAGAGCTCAATCTCTCCAAGCACATGAAGTTATAAAGAAGACAGACGTGAGCATTCCTGTCTTGTATAAAAGTCATATATCGCTTGCAGGCACTAAAACACAAAAAGAAGTCGAGTCGTGAACATAATATGAAACAAGGTTGGAGAGTGGCAAATTGGTAATTAGCCTCTACGTTGCAAATGAGCATTACAGTCTTGCTTATGACTTACCTCTCTGGTCCCCAAAGCCTCTTCTATTAATTTAGCTCTGAGGGGCCATCCATAAACAGGCTGAATAAGCTGTTAGCCTAAATGACGAGTGCAAATGAAGGGCTGGCTAAATATGCTGAAGGTAACGCGGATAACGAAACATCCAATACACAAATTACTGAAAGCAGAGGGAAGAGGCTATAAGAGCAAACTAGTTTTCTGAGGAATTCCAGTAATCAGGTGGATTCTTTGTGTAACTTCATAGAAAAATGCCTTTTCCCTTTTAAAAGAGCTCTGGTTGTTCACTCTGTTTCTTTAACTGTGAATATACTACAGTATGTAGGCTTATGAAATGCAGTGTTATTTAAAAGCCTACTTTTAGTTTTTCATTTTAATTTTATTGCTGTTGTGTACGGCTTCATATCTCAAATTTTTGGGGATGTAGGAGGAGGGTAAAGTGCAAAAAACCTTTCAGATTTTCCAATAGAAATGTTTTGTTTTACAATTGTTGCCGTTTAATGTATTTAAATGTATTGCATTAATTAATATTGTCGATCTTTTATAGCATGCACATACACAAGGGTACTGGTGGGTATGAGTGTGTGTGGTTTTGTATGACCCCAAACACCCAAATGAATATCATGTCAAATATATGCACCATATCRCACACTAACAGCACGTTATCTTATTGGAATATGGATATTTAGAGTGCTGTATATTTTTGGCAAACAGTATATAGTTTATAATGCAACCATAAGTATATGATATGCTATTTATGAATACAGGTTTTAGAACAATATATACTCCCATCCACAATGTTTTATTTTTATTTTTTTATGAAATGCTTTTCATAGTTCAGCAGGAGAATGCGAACACATTCTGCATTCATAACAACAGCATGGCTTCATCATAGAGTCCAAGTGCTGAACTGGCCTGCCTGCAGTCCAGACCTCATCAATCGTAAAAATTTGGTGAATCACGAAAAAATAAATAAATAAATATATAGATGTTTATATATATATATATATATATATATATATATACTTTTTTTTAAAATAAGACCTAGCACTGTTGAACAGCAAAAATCCTCCACCAGACAAAAATGGATTAATTGCCTTTCCAAAACCCTCAACAACTGGTTTCCTTCGCTCCCAGATGTTTACACTGTTGTTTAAAAACTTTTGTTTACCTTTTAACCCGCAAAAATGATACAGTGCTTCAACATTTATTAAATTTATCAAGTTCCCATTATGAATAAAATCTGTGTGAGATTATACTATGTAATGCAATAATTGTTCCACATTTGATTTATTGTATAGAAGTCTGGGGAAATGCATGTAAAACAATTACTAATCCCATTTTTAATTTACAAAAAAAGGCCATACGAATTATCACAAGAAAATGTTACTATCACCCATCTAATATAATGTTTCATCAATTGAAATTATAACAATTTTACGAGTTGGTTGATTATAACATTCTGCAGGTTATATATAAAGCTCATAAAAATGTTACTTTCAAACATCCAATCAAATGTTGTTAAGAGGGAAAGCTGCTATAATTTGAAGGGATTACCAGTGTTTGTTAAACCAAAAATCCAAACAAATTTGAAGGACAGATGCACGTCAGTAACAGGTAGAAGACTGTGGAATAATCTGGAAATGATTATAAAAGCATTGGATCAATCAATTCCTTTAAAAATGATCAAAGCAAAACTGTTAAAGAAATATGAAATTGTTTAATTTGTATTTGAATGAGTCACTGTTTGAGGTGTTGATTTTTTTGTTTTGATTTATTATTTGGTTTATTATTGTTTGAAATTAATATAGTTTTGTGCATAGGAGCAGATATAAGATCTTTTTATTTTTCTGCTGCCTTTCATATTTTATTTGTATTATTTTGTTGTATGTAATGTTTTGTTTTGTTTTGTTTTTTAAGAAAGAAATAAATACTATATTATAGTTGGCACATCKTCCTAACGTTTTTGAAACTGTTGCATTTTGACATGCATGTTTTCTGGTGTTCATCAGAGGTCCTGCAGCACCTACTGCACCCATATTTCTCACAGCCTTGACGAAAGTAGAAACATTTCAGGAAAAAAATCTGATGTCGGATGATTAACTCTATAGATGAGCATGCAACAGTTCAGCAACAAGTGATGGTGTATTGGTTTAAATTTTCTAACAGAGTGTCCCATCTTAGAATAGAAAATTTAACCTTTCCTCTTGTGACAACACATGAAGATCCAAGGGCAGGGGAACAAGGAGATGGAACAATAAAGTTGTTTTCATCTTTTATATTGTTAGTTTACCTCAAATGATTTATCATTTGTAAATAGATTTTACATATTCACTGTCATTAGGTAATAAAATCTAAAATAGCAAATGCAGAGTCCTTTTCATGCAAAAAAAATCTGCTTGGACTTGACAATGAACAGAAACTCTTTTTTTCCTGCACCTACTTGGCAGAGTTTAGCTGCCTGGTATGACATCATTTGTCACGTATGGTTGTTCTGCGCCCTCCAGCTCGAATTGAAATGGTTTCAAACTCCTGGAAGTCTCCCTTCCCTTATGAGGTCACCGTCCTGCCTCCAAATTCATTCAGCCCCCTGGTTGTCATGCACAAGAGCAAGTGCAGCCCATTACTACGGAATGAAAAGGAAGTGAGACAGAAACTTCCAAATTAATTTACAGTAGAGCACACCTCACAGGTAACTAACTCAGGCCTAATGTCATTAGTACAGAAACCATAAATGGCTGTAATTGAGAAAAAGCCTACAGCATACAGGGGTAACAAATGGCCAGTTAATGAAAGCAGCCGAGCTCTTAACCAATCAGATTGATGTGAGGAGGGGAGATGTCGAACTTCTTTGACGCGGCGGATCCAGTCCAGCTCCATGTGGATCACTGCAGCCCCCGAGCTCGTCCTCCCGTAGGCGTGGCACTTATATTCAGATGAGCCAGCCATTAGCTCTAAGTGGTCTTTAACCCCCAAAATTCTGCCATTTTACAAATTAGCCAATTTTCAACATTAGATGTTAGCCAGTGGCTCAGGTCAAAAGGTCAGCTGTGGTAAATATGAGGCGCGAGCCTGCAGTTAAGCAGATTATTAAGAGCTCCTTAAAGTGAACGTCATTCATTTTAGCAWATTAAAGGAGTTGACTGTTAAAAACGAGAGAAAAGTCGTTTAGAGTGCTGTGAGTATTTTATAATCAATGCACACTGTGATTTTTTTGTTTCTGTAAAGCTCCTGTGCCAAATGCACGCTATCCTTTTTGGTGCCTGGACAACTTATAGCTTTTGAAATATTAATTTTTTAACTTTATTTATGGGTGTCAATAGAGCCTTTTGGTTCAATACTGCTCCTGATTTATGTGCTCAGCTTGGTACTGCACCATACTTTTATAATATTTAAACTCAGTACTTCAGTGATTACAATACTAATTTCTTTGTATTTTAATGTTTTGCTATAATATTGTCTTGTAAGCATTTACATCTTATATAATATTACTTTATTGTTGTAATATATTGCAGTTTTGTGTCAACAATCGTCATTGGCAATGTTGCCTCTTTCTGTTCACAAAAAAAAAAAAAACACTCGGACTGTGCTTTCACACAGATCCAATGGTCTCATGGTTAATGCCATGGGCTTTCATGTGGGAGATCAGGGTTTGAAACCCATCTACAGCAACTTTAACTAAAATTCTCTTCAAATTTCATATTGTCACACAATTACCCTGATTACAAACACCTGCTGACTTGACAAGCACAAGCTGGTATAGAAATCCCATTTGAACTTGCTCACAGCTCATTTTGCAAGTCCACTGCTGCAGGCAAAGGCATGCTACAAGGCAATGCACACTTGTTTTTACATTGTAAAAACCCATGACTAGTTACATTATTTGTGCTCTGCGTTGGCATGAGCCATCAGATCAGGAGCCTTTCTGTTCCTGCTGTGGCCTACATTGTGGCCGACATGGTCACTCCTCAGCTTGATGCAATGAGCAAAACAGCATTAGGCATTTGCTCTGCCTCCATAGTGAACAGAGAGGCCTGTCAGTCCTGTAAAATAGACTGGAAATAGAGAGAGAGACAGAGCGCACTCTCGCATCCCCTGCTCTTCCACTCCATCGGGTTTGCACTGGGGCAGACGGACATATGGGCGATGCTACATTCTTTAAAAGGAGTGAAGCAAATTCCTGACCCCACCCCCCCCTCGCCATTTCAGTCCACCGCCCCGTCGCTCGCAAATTGCCCATCCGAGTGTCAGCCCTCCTCTTTATCAAACACTGTCTGCCAATCCATGGGACAACGACAAGAAAAAGGGGCAGAAATGCTGCTTGTATTAGCAGTCAGCGCTTTGAACATGGGGGTCACACACTCCCAACACACGGCCAGAAAATCAATACAGCTTTGCATGGACCTGACCCACATACAGGGAGGCCACTGGCCGCCCCTGCCGAGGCTGTTTCACTTTTCCTGAAACCACGGATTGGGGGTAATGTGTAACCTAAATGTGGATGTTGTTTTATCATTTCTGAGCAAGAAGAGAAAATATGCGAAAACACACGGCGTGTGTGTGCGTACATGCAAAACGAATGCACTGTTTTGTGTGTGTGTGTGTGTGTGTGTGTGTGTGTGTGTTTTAAAGTCAGAATACTGGGACAGAGTGGGTGTTGAGTTCACACGAGCCCTTCCTGCTGCCTGACTTCACCGTCACTGATTGCAAGCGACGCAGAGCTAATAAAAGAGCAAAGCTGACTGTCAGCAGTGATTAGGCCAGCTGCACAGACAAGACAAAGAGAGGTGTGAGCACAGCGGCATTAGCTACGGTCATTAAACAAGTTGAGCCCAGGTTTTCAGACTAACCTGTTCTATTAAAGAGGAGGAGGGCAGAACAGTGCAGCGCCATTTGCTATTATAAGACATGTAGAGAATAAAAACTAAACAAAGCACAGATGATGATTCTGATCATCTGATCAGGAGCTGCAGGGAAGCTTTCAGCTGTGTGGGTGTTTCTGGCCAAAGGTTTCACATCTCTCCCATGTTTTGTTTGTTTGCATGTTTAGTCGGCTACCTGTAGCTGTCCTGATGAGCAGGTGGGAAAGCTCTTCCATTTGGCTAACTGGCTGTGAAGGAAGTTTCCAGATGAAACAGAAGCCTAAAATGTAAGAAAAATGATAAAACTGTGGCTAAAACAAAACAAATCAGAGGATTAAACAGTCGCAACAAAGGATATATACAAAGTATTACTTGTGTTTAATGGGATTTATGTTTTAATCTGGCAATCAGAAAAGCTTTTTTGACAAATCACCTGCAGGCCACAGTCTTGTTTCCTCATATTTATCACCCCGAGGCAAAGGTGGAGCAATAATGTCTTTTAAAGTCTGTTTGTTTGCCTGTACTGTTAACAAAGTATCTCACAAATCACTTATTTAAACTTCATGAAACTTTCATAAAGTGATCATCGGGCTGACATTTCCGACTGATTAACTTCTGGAGTCAATCCAATTAAAGATGGCCGCCACAGCCAGCCAACCTGGAGCTGAAATCAGTTCATATGTAACTAGAAATACACAAACAAGGATTAATATCATTTTAAATGACTTTTTTTTTCTTTCAGCACCTCAAAAGGTAAAATAGGAAGTTGTAATAAATGGATGAAGAGAGGCAGCAATGGAGGGATGGAGGTGATTAAAGGCGACCTGAGAGCCCAGACAGGAGGCAGTAAAAGCAGCACGTGTGACTTCTTAGGAAAACATGTATGTTATTTGTAGATGAGTATCTTTCTTCAGTGTGTGATGTACAATTACTGCCTGGTAGTTTATTCCTGTGTGTATAATGACGTCACAAAATACAGAACATTTTGACCTACTTTAAAATCTTTACATTATGCAACTAATGTTGGAAAAATGAGTTTCCGTCACTCGTACTGTCATTTAAAGACTGCATCTGAGTAAACTGGTTTGGAATGTTAGCGTTTTTCTGCCCCACAGGCATTTTATCTCTATTAAAATAAACAAAGTGCTTCTAAATACTTCTACAATTTAGATTGCTCTTTTCTGCAACTAAATGCAGATACAGGTGTATTTTTTAGTTTTGATCAAAGATTAACAAAAAGTCTTTCATAAATAAATCTGAGGGTTTTTTTTCTCTTTTGAGTAGCTCCAAATTTCAAGCTGTTTTTATTCTCTCCCTGTTACAGTTGACTAGCATTTAGCTGTTTAGTCATTATAAATATTCTTTTATTAATTAAAAATCTAGTTTAGCTTTCCACAAACTGCACTACAGTATATGAAAATGAACACATCCAAACAAAATCCAACACAAAACAAGACAAACTGCACTTTAGATGCTAACAAACTGACAAAAACAAAACTTACAGAGTGACTCAGAAGAACACGCACGCGCGCACACACACACACACACACACACACACACACACACACAAAGCATGTTTTTTATCTCGTCAGAAATAAAGGCCAACTATAGCAGGGATATCCCACACACCCTGTAGCCAGAGGAACTGGATAGAAACTTTCTGTGAGTACTTTTGTGTGAATGCAGCTAAAAACCAAAACAGGAATAAATTTGTGAGCATGGCTTTAGTGTTTATTTATTTATTTATTTTATTTTATTTATTTTTTTTGCACCAGGTATGATTTTTGAACACAACCGTGTGCTAAACTATTTCTCTGCTCTCCGGTTTTGCCGGCGTTTCTCTGCTGGACTCAGTGGTTGGGAGTGGGTGTGGGTCATGTCTATCCCTCCCATTAATTTCCCTTTGAAGGTCTTATTGCTCCCCTTTTTGTCTGCAGGTCACCGTCCCCGTGAAGAGGTTGGAAGTCTGCCCCCCCTGAGCCCGGCCTCCCTGAAAGTTCCCTCCAAACAGCACCGAAGGTGGGGTCTGACTTTCTGCTCGGTCACAGTTTTTTTTATTACCATCAATGTGAAAAAGAGGAAAAAATTCTGCTACAAATTGCTGTTTTGTGCTTTTATAAAACAAAACAGTGTTTTTAAGTTAGACTTTAATTGTTTCACATGACATCAGCAGTTCACACAATCACAAAAATCTGGACTACACGTGGGGCCTGGGGTGGGTGGGTCAACTGGGGGTGTAACCCCTCTTGTGGTGTCTGAAGTATATTGAAACTTGACTCAACGGTAACATTACACAAGCAAAGAAAAATCCATTTCTTGTAAATGGAGATGTAAAAACATAGTTTCAGGTTTTAAACGGTTCAACATCTACACACCAGGACGAGTGTCCCAACCAGGTTCTGCTACATGTTCCAAAATCCAGATTAGACAAAGAACTGGATAAAAAGAGCCTAATAAAGGGTTGTTGTAGTTCAGTGCCACCGGCTTGTAATCCTGCAGGTGCAGGTTTGAGCCCAGGAAACAACTGCTGAATCTTTTTTTGTGAAACACGCTGTTTGCTGWGGTGACACCTGAAGATGGGAGCACTTTGGACCTGCCACCTGTACTGGGCAGAGGTATCAGCAGTATTCAGATTCATTACCCTGGTAGAAGTACAGATACTAGGATATCAACGCAAGCTTTTTACTCAAGTAAAAGTGTAAAAGTACTGGTTTTAAAACTACTTAAAGTGTAAAGTAATGTAAGAAAAATAAAGCATTAAGGACAAAAGCTTAGGCCACACCATAAGGGTCTACAGTGCACAACCCACCTCCCAAAAACACATTTCTAAAGACCTTGATGACTATAATGTTCATTTAAAAAGGTAATGTTGAAAAATGTGATACACCTGTTTCAGCTGCATTTCTCGGCTACATTTGTCTTCTGTGTCCTGCTGGAGGTTGACGTGATTTGTGTCCTGCAGATGTGATGGGTCATGTTCAAACCAGTCATTTATCTGAGTGGTTTATATTTATACTGCTCATCCAAACACAATGAGATTCACCCTGTCCTGGGGGGGAGGCTTTTTTTGTATTTTTTTATACCTTTTTTATACAGGTTGTCTCATTGAGATCCAAGATCTTATTTATGAGAGAGACCTGTTTTGATATAGCAAACAAAACATTGTAAACAAAGCAACAAAACAAGTAATTCATAAATAACTCAATTAAATATACTAATAAAATATAAGCTAAAAACAAAAGCAAGTAAAAAGAAAAGTTTTATCTTGTTTTGTTTTGTTTTGTTTTGTTACTAATGACAAGCAAGAATAAAATACTCCTTATTTAAAAAAATGTAAGTCGTATTTTTATTTGATTTTATTTTTTCAGGTAAGTGAAAAGTCTCAGGACACACTTTTATTTTGAGCCAATGTAGCTTTCAAGATGGCAGCCAAGTTCTGGAAAAAGCCAGAAAGATAGATTCCCCCAGCCTTTACCTGCTGGATTATTCAGATTTGTCATTTTCCATTTTCTTTCTCAAATAAAATGTGTTCTGTGACTTTTGACTCACCCTGTTTAAATAAAATACTCTTTAATTTTTTTTAGAGACATCTGGTACTGGGTGTGCCCGAGTTTTCGCAAAGATGTTTACTTTTTATTTTTGCCATGTGATGGTCATTGGGGAAGATAAATACTGCTGGTTGTCATACTACATTTCATTATTCCTTACAACTAACTGCCACCATAATAAGTTTTTCTTATAAGGAATTTTGTGAAAAGCTAAACACAATATTTGCTGCTACATGTGTTGGAGGCTCATAGCACACCCCACTTCCTCACTTGTTTAACAGGTTCTTTAAGATGCACAGTTCTGCTCAGTTACTAGCTCCATCATGAACCCTTTTATGTGCCTAGGAAGCAGAAAACGTGTTGAGACTAAATTGAAATGTAGGATTTATGCTCAGTAAATGTGTGTGCGTGAGAGAATTAGTCTGAAAGTGAGCAGAGAGAAAATATGAAAGCAGAAAGCATAATTACTTTTTCTTCTTTTTTCCTCTATAAAGCAGTTACTCACATAAGGATCTGATGTATCAAAGCTTGCAGGAGAAGATAGTGTGTGAATACTAGATTAAGTTGCCAAACATTAGGAAACGTAACTGAGCTGCTAACGAAAACACATCAACCCCTTTAAATGTGAATGCATTCAGATTTTTCTGGAACAAACAAAAATAGACCATCTAAAGGAGTGTAAACTTTTTCTTTCATGTGAAATTTAATACCTTATAACTTCCCAAAGTCAAGTTCAGCAACACAAATGATCAATTTTTATATCTGGAGCTCAACATTGATAAAATCTGGTCAATTCAACACAAAGCAACTGATGTGCTCCACGCACRCACACACACACCAGCAGGAATAATTTACCAACACTCTCTTTTTGAAGCGTTCCACATGCTCAGCAAATCAATAAAATTATCTTTTCTTCTTGAGATGTTTTTTTTTTCTTTTTCTCTCTCTCTTCTTTTTACCCCCCAATAAAAATCGAAATGTATTTTTATATGCCTAACACTCAGCGGCAAAATGTTCAATGACAACACGGCGTCTGGGGAACGAGGGAGGGGGGGGGATCTTTGTCCCAGCAAACAAATGCACGCGTGTTATTTTCTGCTCCTGCAAGATCAGATATTTGGGGCAAGGTGTTCGCAGTTTCCTTGTGGGTCTCTCGGGGGAAGTCGTGTTTTTTTGTGCTTCSTCTTCAGTCTGCGATAAATGAAAACCTTTTGACTTTCCCTCCAAGGAGAGAGCGCGAGCGGGAAGGAACTGTGAGCTATGCTGAGCAGAATRCACGATGCCTCCAACGACGAGAGGAAAAAAAGAGGGGGAAAAACATTAATAAAACAATTTCAGCTCATTATTATACAGTTCAGCTTTCTGTTTTTGTTTAGCACTGAAGAACCTGCATGTCACTTTAGGTGGGATTGATTAGACATAGCAGCTCTTTCAACAGAGGCATATTGTTGCATGTTTTGTCATTACTCAATGTCACTTTTTTATGACATTCCATAATGTCACATATTTGCCTGTTGAAATAAGCATAATACCAGATGCATATTGTCACTTTTTTTTCTTTCAGACTTAATACTACACACGTTTTTGTTCAAATTATTGACTTCACTGGCAATATTTCTAATATAAATATTGGAAATGTGTGTACAGTTGAGTTAAAATAACAAAAATAATTGATTCTGCAGCTAAAACTTTGGAAATATGTCAAAATGAATGTTTGTATTAACTTGAACTCCACAAGAATAATCCATCTGTCACTTCTTCCATTTTTCTGCCAAAATAGCCTTTATCTAACAGTATCGTTGGCCATTAAGATATTTGTAAAAAATATTTAAATTCATTTAGTAACTGCAGTTACTGTGCTGGGTGAAGGCTCGGGTTTGAGCCATGTCCATAAGTGAATAATTTTTAACTGCACATTGTTCAGCCTTGTATCCCATCAGGTTTAAAAGGGGACATTTCATTCAAAATCTTCTTTTTCAGCTGTTAAATATATTTTGTTGTGTACGTGGAGTCTCTAGGAGTGCAGAGAAGTTGAATTTAGTCTTTCCTGATGCACAGATACCTTTATATACTGTTTGGGTCAGATTTTTCAACCTTATCTAAACTATTAGGTCACAAAATTTGCAACAAAACTTCTAAATAACATCTGGACTTACTWACTACAATTTGGTGGTCTTCATTCTCCTCTGCYTTTGGGTCAGACCCTGGTTTCAACTTGTACGGCTGGATGAACAAGTCTTTTAATTCATTTGTAATTATAACATTTCTGTGCCGCTATATAGTTGTAAACCCCTCTGTCAAACCAGAATGGATCGCTCTGGAAGCTGGAGGTGGGGGGGGCATGAAGAACCCTGTTTGCATTTAAAGGGACAGTATCATGTAAAATCAACTTTTTTGAGTTTTATATAATGTTATAATGTTATACTCTCATAAAAAACATGCCCAAAGCCTTACTTTGACTCATTCATGCATGTTTGAGAAATCCTGCAGCGTTTTTAGGAAGCCATGCTGAGGAGCAAAACGACAGGTGGGGACCAGAAATGCCTTTTGGTACCAGAAATGTCTCTGGGACGTGTCTTTAAGCCAAACTTCCTCATGGCAGAGCGCCACCCCCTCCCCCCTCCCCACACACCCCGCCCATGACTCCTGCAGGCTCTCAGCTGAAAGTGAAAGTGAAACCTAACTGTCTGCAGAGCTCTGAACATTAGTTCTCAGTTAGTGAAGCTCTTTTCAGATTAAAAATACCTTTGATGGAATGTATTTTCAGATGCCAAGTAAACTGCATCATGGCAGCCCCCTCCTTCTTCCTGCCGTGAGTGACCGCCCCCCCACATCCCCCGAACCGAAATGGGCAAGACAGAAGCGAAGGTGGTTCTAAAAGAGACAGAGGCCAATTTCAAGTTGTTTAGAAGAGGAAGTGAGGAGAGGATAAGTTTATTTTCTATTTAAACATAAAAACTGATTTTTAATAACAGCAAAACGTGACATAGATACTTTATTATTTTACAGTATTTAAATGTATGCCTGAGAAACATAATATTGCCCCTTTAAAGACACAGCCTCAAAACGAGTTGATCTGAGACACACCTCAGAAAAGGGGTGGAGCTTGTAGAGTTACAATAAGGAGGAATTCAGACCAAAGCATTCCACCTTATATAGACCCCAACTGAAGGATCTAAATGTGAAAAAGAAGGATTTAAAAGCAGGATATGTCTACTTAAAAAATATAAATCTTAAAACATCACCTTTTTAATTTAATGATAACAGGCAGAGGGCAACCTGTTTGAAAACGATGTCATCACCTTGGGTTAACATCTAATCTAACCTATGACCCGAAGGCATCCTTTTCTTTCTATAGCATTTATATTTCAGCCTTACAGTGCCTTATACAGGCCTGGCATACTTATTACAGCATGTTGGGTTCAATATTAATTATTGGTGAAGAATATTGCAAAACACTATCTGGATTGATCATTCTGGAAAACCTTTGAAACAAACATATAGTGGCATGGAAATACTTTTATACAGTATAGTCTTACAGCACTCAAGAAACAATCATGCACTCTTCATCACTCGCAGTAAATGAAGACATTTCACATCGTAGTAAAAATGGCAGAGGGCTCGGACGTTTATTTTCTCCATTGCATATAAGTTGAGAAATGAGAGGAATGAGCAGAGACCCCCTCCATCATCATCATCAAAGTCCCTAACCACATGTTGAGGCGAGAGAAATTGTTTCAACTTATTCAACTGAGGTGTACGTTCAACTTAAGGCAGGGCAAAAACAGCATTAAAAAAGCTCAATGTTCCCCAGTAATCCAATCACATCACACCAGTCCCTAAATCTTTGTCAAGGAAATGCAATTGTTATAATGCATTTATTGAAACTTGGGCAAGGTTTTATTTAATCTCGCCTTGCTCTAACAGCAGTGGCGGTAGATGAGAAAAAACTCACAATCTTTCATCACACCATCATCCTTGGGAAATCCAATTTATTGCTGTTGCTCCTGCCCCGGTGTGCACCGCACGGGTGATTGCTACACGGCAAAGCTACAAACATGTTGTAAACCGAGCTCGTGTGTGTTGCTGGTGTCTTTCCCCTCGCGTGTTGTACTGTGTGACACGGAGGTTTTATTTTTCCACTGATTACAAGAGCAATTTATTTTTGGGTGAGGATTAAGGGTTCCTACTTGTGAAATACATTCAGATTCAATCCTGAATTTATAATAAACAAAGATTTAGTGTGCTACTTTTCTCAGATTTAAAAAATGGTTGTGTTCTGTGCTAATCACAATTATTGTAAGTTGTAGTGATGTGCAGATCGATACTGAAATATCGATACTACCGATACCAGGGATTTATTGTCTGGAATCGATACTAAAATCAAAATATTGATACTTTGATACTTTAGTTATTTCACAAAATGTATATTATTAATAGGAAAATAGTGGAAAACCTCTCCTTGGGCTGCTACCTTATCGTGGTGGAGGGGTTTGAGTGTCCCAATGATCCTAGGAGCTATGCTGTCTGGGGCTTTATGCCCCTGGTAGGGTCACCCATGGCAGACA
>NW_013952452.1:2084512-2085778 GCF_001266775.1 Austrofundulus limnaeus | reverse complement strand
GGAGGGACTATGTCTCTCGGCTGGCCTGGGAACGCCTTGGAGTTCCCCCGGAGGAGCTGGAAGAAGTGGCTGGGGAAAGGGAGGTCTGGGCCTCCCTTCTGAAGCTGCTGCCCCCGCGACCCGACCCCGGATAGGCGGAAGAAAATGGATGGATGGATGGATGGAAAACAACTAAACTATTCAAATCATGTCTAAATCATATGTAGTTGGAGGGAACTACTTTTTCTTCCGCTTGAGTGATACATTAGCAAAGTGGCACGTGTTCAGTCAGTCACTCAGTCTGTAGATGTACGGCAGGTCATTTCAACATAAAATCTGCTTCGTTTGACTGTCTGTAATTATATTTTAGATGAGGCGTTCCCAAACTTTTTCATGCCAGGGCCCCCCAAACAGCATTAGCTCTGGCCAGGGACCTTCTTGCAAACCCACAAACAATGCTACAAAACATACRAAGTAACAACTTTTAGAATTTTTTTTCTCACTTTTATTTACTATTCAAGAATTATTATATTTCTTTAGAATAAGAATTTAAAATTGTGCTAAACAAATGTAGGGTTAGAGTTAGAAAGAAATTATAAATTAAATGAATTACTATGTCATGTATTATTTATAAAGCGGTTATTTGAAAAACACTACTTTTTTAAGATTTACCAGACACATTATGTGTGTTATCACAAAGTATCAGTATCGGATCAGTAGCGCCGATACCAGCCACATTTTACTTGATATCAGTATCTGTAAGAAAATTGGCAGTATCTAACATCACTAGTAACTTGACGTCTGGCACAAATTAACCAAAAACTTGAAAATTCTTTTGAAATTCACAATAAAGGTTTAAATTGTGCAAAATACCATTAATAAAATGTTAAATCTTAGCCTCTCCTATTTGTAACCGACATCATCAACACCCACTCCCAAGAGAGGAAGAGGGACAAAAAGGCAGAGATCTATAAGTGCTTGAAAAAAAACTAAGTAAAAGTAAAAATATCTTCACAGAAAAAGACTTTGGTAAAAATGAATTCCACTGATAAGAAAAGTACTTAAGTAAAAATCATAAAACGGCTCACAATAATCAGAAAAGTAAAAGTACTTCTACACACACTCTGAGAAATGAAGTGTTGGCTTTACTTAACCAAACTGGTTCCACCGAATTGAGCTCCACTGGATTGAGTATAATAAGTTGACATAACTTGGTTACGTAAATTCAACACTTCATAATTTTAGGGTTCATAAACTGTCATTATATATATATATATATATATATAT
>NW_013952452.1:2080463-2082657 GCF_001266775.1 Austrofundulus limnaeus | reverse complement strand
CCATGTCTTCTGTTCCCCATTGCCTGAGACATTCGCTGAGCACATTGTCCGTTGAGGCTTTGTCCTTGATGTATTTATGGTCAACGGGGCCCTCGGGGCAGTCACCCCCAAACTGGAGCAGTGGCTAAAACAGATCCCAGGAACAACATCAGACATCTCAGTCCAGAAATGTGCAGTTCTAGGCACAGCTAAGATACTGCGCAGAACCCTCAAGCTCCCAGGCCTCTGGTAGAGGACCCGAGCTCAGAGGATGAAAGAGACCACCCRCGGAGGGTGAGAAGGGAATTTTTTTTTAAATAATAGGATTATAATAATAATAATAGGATTTTGATATACGTAATCAAAATCCTAGTTATGATCAGTACAGTTATATGTAAAGAAATGTAATTACTTTTAAACCAAAATAAGCAGAAAACTGTATCACATCAATGCAATGATGCTTTTTAGCGCTTTTTGTTTGTAGGACAATTTAGCTTTGATTGCAAAACAGGTTGAGGGCAAACTGAGAGGGTGATAACTTTTGTGTGTAATGATTCTTATTTACTTAATTGCATCTGTGTCCATATATGAGTAGTAGGGTTTTTTTCTTGTAAGTGTGTGTGCATGTCATCTTTAGTGTGTGTGCAGCATTAAGGTGCTTCAGATGTTCTGGAAGCTCAGGCCCTCTGGCTTCAGCCAGCTGGAGTTCTCCAAATTAGCCTTGCACTTCATTATGCAGCTCCTGTCTCCTGCTCTTCCCTCACCCCCCCACCCCCCCGCAACCCGTTCTCCTTCATGCTCACCACATCGTTTTTATCTTGCTGAATTTTTCTCACCTTTCCAAAAAAAACTCCTGTTCAGTCATCTTACTTATTCTCCTTTTTTCATCCCTGTATGTACAGTAGCTAACATTTTTAACATATTACTTCCCATTTTGTGACTTTATCTAACTTTGAACGTCATTGGACTTATGAGGCTAGAAAACCTCTCTGCTGTTGTCCTGCCACCTTTTCTCGCCATGAATCCACCTCTCCATCTTCATCCTTTCATCACACTCCTTTCTCTCCGAAACACCCCCCTCATTTTTGCTCCTTCTATGTTTCAGATATTTAGCTCTAGGTGAAACAGTGAGCCAACCCTTGTGCTGTTTTTGTCGGTGAAGCTTTGTTCTCTTTATTGTAACTGCATCGAAGCTCAATGCATTGTGTGTGTGTGTTGTACAAGCGTGTGTGAGAGAGAAATATGGGAGACAGAGCAGCTGGTGTAAGGGGTACTGAGTTGTTTGAGTAAGAATGTGTGTGTGCGGGTGAGTGTGTGTGTGTGTGAGCACTATTGTTTGAGCGAGTCCTTTGCTTTTCATCTGTTGCCGATGGTGCAATCCACAACTCAAATCCCAACCGACTTTTCGGCACCTACATACACACGCACACACAAACAAATATGCAAACATACACACTCACAGCCCTGAAGTGTGGTTGTTAGCAGGTGCGCATTGTTTACGTTAGCATTAGCCCAGTTAGCCTGCTGCAGCAGCCCTCAGTGTGTCTTTCATTCTCAATAGAAATCGTTGATTTCACTTTATTTTAGGCCTGTAGGGAGGGCAACACTTACACACACACATATATATATATACACAGTCACACACTTTGGGACCTGAGGGAGGGCCAGTAACTGAGCCACCAGCCAAGGGAGCTGGACCAATTACATTGTTAGGATAAATGTAGCGCTAGCTATGCACAGATTGTGGTACTTAACAGCTGCCGTGAAAAAGAAAATTCCTTCCCGTCTTCTCTTTCCCTCGTCTTCTCCTCTCTCCTGTTCGCCTGGGTGTTTTTAAATGGAGGGGAATTCAAAAACAGATTTATGGGTCAGTTAAATATAGTAGGCAAAACTGATTCCCTAACCAGCAGCCCCCTCCTCAGTAACTCCCTCCTTCCATCCCTCCCGTGTCTCGCAACCATCCTTCCATCCCCCAGTTTTTGTCTCCATTTCCCTCCCTTTGGTCTTTTATAAAATGATATATCTCTTAAAAAGGATGGAACCGTTCCCCCAGTGGAACGCTCAAACACAAATTGACAATCCAGGCCTTGTGGTTTAATAGGCACCCTGTATCACTCTCTGATCCACACCCCCCCTTCCTTTCTTTCTTTCTTTCTTTCTTTCTTTCTTTCTTTCTTTCTTTCTTTCTTTCTTTCTTTCTTTCTTTCTTTCTTTC
>NW_013952452.1:2075064-2077027 GCF_001266775.1 Austrofundulus limnaeus | reverse complement strand
GTATATATCCTAATCATTTATTCTCACTTTAAGATACCCTCCACTAACAATAAAATATATTTCTATAAATACATGTTTTTTAATGATATCTCAAATAAAATAAACAATCAATGAAACAGGAAGTTCGTCATTTCAGTACTTAACCAATTAAAACAGTTTCATTGACAACAAACCTAAGGAGGCGATCTTATGAGCTTGTAGAGTACCATGTAGCATTTATTATTTCAGAAAAGTACAGCATGGTCATTTATAGTAAACTGTTAATCTTTTTGTAAATATGAATGTAACAAAAATACATTATGTTTGCAAATRAATTTAAACATTTTATTTAAATTTACTTAACTTTTCTAACTTCCCTTTTCTTATATTTACCTGTCACTTGGTTTTATTTTACTTTTACATTTTGTCCAACCAGCTTATTTTAGGTTTTCAAAAAGCAGGTCTACCAAATCAGAAGGTGCATGCATCTCCCAGATATGTTCATTGTGTTGAGATGTGAGGGGAACAGGACTGACCCATGTGGACCCTCAGCTGCTCTGTCTACCTTACGCCTGCAGCAAAACGGCAGCCCAGGACTGATGAGAATCCTTATAATTGGCACCAAACCTGTACATATGGCCTTAAGCTCCTTCACTTCAAACCGCCAGTGAGATGGTGCTGGATAAAGATGGAGAAAGTCGAGCTGAACAAAAGCGTGAAGAACTGACTGGATGTGATACTTGAAGGTATTGTTGGAAATGATAATAATGTTTTCTGTATTTAATCAGTCAGTCTTTTTAAACTCTCTCCAGAGAGTAATTGTGAATTATCTGATTTTCTTTCTGTTGTTAACTTGTCAAGTGTTTGTTTTGTTTTTATTTGGTGCATGTTGGCGGTTCTAACTGTGCACTTCCTCCGTCAGTCCCTGTGTGTGTCTGGTGCACCGCTGCACGTGGGCCTGCTATCTCCCAGCCACACTTCTGGGTCTGGCAGTGAGACAGAATGTCCTGAGGGCCCAAACTTTCCTGTGCTCCCCARTTCCTCCCTCCTCCCTCTGTCTCTGTCCAAGAATATGTCTGTCAGGTCCCGGACAATTTGCATGCTGCCCTCCTGCCTTTTTCTCTGCTCCTCACCTTCTCTTTGCATCGTTCTGTCCCCCTTTTTTTCTCTCGTTCTCTGCAGTCTCTCTGCCCCTATCCCGTTTTTGGCCTTTGGCAGCCGCTGTAATCCCGCTGCATGAAGTGGTGTCTGTTCATAGCTCGGTACAGTATGTGTGGCGACGCCCTCTGGACATGTTGGCCCTTTTTCTGACAGCTTGATTTGGACCCAGCGCTGAGGAGAGTAGCAGGCTAGCATTAGGAACTGTAAATTTATAAATTGGGGCAGCATTAAGAGGATTTTTCAGTTTCTGTTTTTAGTTTTGACTTCAATTTCATGATCAACATCTTAAGAATTTATCTGTGGGGGTCTTCAACCTACAGCTAAAGAAAATCAGCACTTTGAAATATGGTGTATTTTTGGTCCTGGATTAAAATATTATTATTTCCTGATGTCAGTGCTTCAGTCTACATTGTTCATTTCTAGTTTTTCCCTTTGAATTTAAATTTTGGTCTTTAAAGTTTGTTTTTTCCATTTGTTCATATAGGAAGTTTCATACTTTTTAAAATATATATTATTTATACAGTAGGTCAAAATTTCCTGCAAACCTAACAGCCCTTTATGATGAAGAATCAGAAGGCATTTTAGCATTGGAAGGCTTAGCCCGCTCTCGCTACAGTCGGCCCGACCTTACTCTACCCCGGCCTTGGTTATGTTTGGATTGAGCACAGTCGCTTTGATGTGGGCTGGATCATAATATTAAATGTGTGTGACCAAGCTAATGTTAGCTTGTTGTTAATTGGTAACTCGCTACAGTTGTAAAAAAAAACATACAGCTGCTGCTAATGCTTCATGTAAAGTTACCCTCATCTGTGTGATGTAACAC
>NW_013952452.1:2055345-2072179 GCF_001266775.1 Austrofundulus limnaeus | reverse complement strand
GTTTCCTGTAATTGTGTATCTTTCTGCACAGTAGCTTGCTTTTACTTTCATTTGATAGTCCGGTACGGTAATTATTATTCTTATTTTTAATTTGTTCTATGTTTATTTTTATTGTTACTATCTTTAATTCTATTATTTTTGCTTCAATTGATATTTTCACATAGCATTATACAGTTTCTGTGGATTGCTGCATACACCTGCTGCTGCTACTGCACCTGAATTTCCCCGCGTGGAACAATAAAAGCTGATTCTATTCTATTCTATTCTATTCTATTCTATTCTATTCTATTCTATTCTATTCTATTCTATTCTATTAATTTGTTAAGACAACAGTGCATAAAACTCTTCAAAAAAAACTCTGGAAGATGATTATTACAGAGTTCTACTAGTTGCTGAGACAGATTGTTAAATATTGAATTGTTGTATCTTAAAATTAAAACATCCATCAATCTTTTTACCCCCCATTTCTTTTCAGGTTAAGGGCTAAAGAAGAAGGAGACCCTGGACAGGTTGTATGTCCATGACAGGGCCACAACCCTTCACACTCACTCATTAACTCATGAGGACAATTTCCAATGACCAATTAACCTGAAAGGCATGTTTGTTTGTTTTTTACCAGTGGGGAAAAAGTGGAGTACCTGGATAAAACTCACTTGTGCACAGAGGGAACATGCAAACTCCCTACAGAAAGGCCTGGAGGTGATCCTGTGACCTCATTGTTGTGAGGAAACAGAACTAATTACTTTCCTGCTGTGCTGCTCAAACTAAAACATAAAGTTTGTAACTTTATCATGACTGTATGATCTGATATGTTTTCCATGATCAATGCAGTGCAACAGCACAAACTATAGTGACTTGACTGAAAAAGAGAAYGGACCAGTGCAGAGAATAAGTGATAAATTTGACGAGGGGTCACTTATTTTTTACTGTAAAAGGCTGGTGAGATTTAACATTAGGCCACGTCTGTGTTAGAACCTCCTTTAAGAAAAGATTGACTGTTACAGAGTCCTTCAGGAGTTAGGATGGTGGGATGAATGGATGCTAAAGAGAAGAACCTGGCAGCTACTTCCTAATGCTATAAGGACAGAGACGGTAGGGAAGGAAAAAAAGGAGACGACATCCGGGGGCAAGTGCACAAGAGCAAACAGACCCACAAACACATGTGGTAAGGATTGTGACTCTATCTCGCTCTTTATTGCTTTGAGAAGGACAGAAATCCTTTTGTTGCAACAAAGATAGAGCTGTTCTCTTTTTGTTTTAAAGTGATGATGCATGCACATTTCTTTTAATATGCTTACAGTTTGTTAAGCCTTCAAACAAAATAAGAATGCAGCAGTTCAGTGTCCACTTCCTCTCACTGTCAGAAGGAGCTGCACTGACTTCAGCTTTGAAGGTTTACATATACAAATACACACTCAGATTCCTCTGAACCTGTCAGTCAAGTTTCCCCAGAGTAATAATAGCACACAAAGCTACAAACCTGCAAGAGGTCACTTCATTTCACTTACAGCATAGCATTCAATCTTTAATTCATAGCATTCATTCAGAATGTAGATSTATTATCTGCAGGCTAGCTACCACAATAAAACATGATAAAAGTGTTTTTCTTTCTGTGCAAATCTTTTCTTGTCTTTTCTCACAAAGCAATATTTTTCTTGGTAGATTGTCATTTAAATCCACAGTTTCCCCTCCCGTTTCCCTTTTCATACCTGACACACACTCTGCTATCAAAGCCYTGTGTAGCTGTCAGAGGCGCAGAGCCTTGTTTCGACGCCGGCGCAGGGCTTTGAAGCGTCTGACCTTTTGGTCCGTCTTCATCACACACCGGGACAGAACCAAACTGTCAGGTTTGCCGCTGCCTYGTGCCACTTTCTGCTGCGACTGCAACCGGGGAGCCATTTGTTAGAATTACATCTGTGTCACCGGCATAAACACGGCCAACAATAAAGTCGCGCAGTACAGCAGTCATGCAGCCASAAAACCATGGGAGCGACGTGACGAAAGGTTCTCACTGTGTTTGTCTTGTTCTGCCGCTCGCATGATAAATAAAAGGTTTGGGAATCTGAAGTCCAATTTTCCCTCACATGGAGCCATCTGTTTTGATCAGCATGCACATGAGCAGATTTATAGAAAAGCATATAAAAATGTATTAACATGCCWCTGCTGCGTCGGGGGCGGCGAGGAGACCTGCCCACATCTGTTTGGGGCTATGTGTTGACATTTTATGTCTCTTTTCTTTTCTTTTTTTGTTGTTGTTTCTTCTTCTAGACAGTTACTCATGCACTTAATTTATAGCACACCTGCAGAGAGTGTGTGGTGTGTGTGTGTGTGGCTGTGTGGTAACTCTCACAGTGGAATTGTTGATGAAGGAATGCTGCCGCCTCTGACTCACCTGATGATTTGGTCCTTACTTTGTGATCAGCGTGCTTGGCAGATACCACACAATAAGAAGGGACTGAGCAACACCCACAAGCTGTGGGTTTTATTTTTTTTTTTTAGTTGACCGATTGAACTGAAACCTGGGTTGTGATTTTTCCAAAAAGTGTTCACACTTGCTCACGTGGTAGCAAATATTCCAAATCAGGGGTAGACTTAAGGATATTTTTCAGGTTGTCCAGTGGACAACCTGTTTACAAAACCTGGTTGTCCGCAAAACACTTTGGTTTTCCAAAAGAATCTCCAGAAAAATGTAATTTAACAAGTATATGTTCTGTAGACAAAGTTTATTATATATAATTGTTCTCAGTCAGCCAGGTAGACAGGAGCTGTGTGAATAAAACTTCGTCATTCTCTTCTTTGGAATACAGTATTTATGGCTCAGGGAGTAAAGCAGCAAAAATGTTCCTAATGAAATCTAGAGGTTACCCAACATTCATAAACTTCTTTCTGCTCATAGGTCAAACATTTTAGTTTAAATAGGAGTATACTGTGCACATGACCTTATTAAAAGTTACAGTTTAGTGTTCTGTTCAGCTTTACCAAGCTTTTTCTCCCTTTCATTTTTACAAATGACGGACACCCGAGCAGAGAACTTTAATCAAGGTCTTTTTTTCTTGGTTGTCCACCAGACAACCAGGAGACAGGATCTGGTTGTCTGAAATTAAAATAGGTTGTCTCGGACAACCTAAACAATGGTTATGTCTACCCCTGCAAATTTAATGGGACTGCAAATAACCATGGGTCACCAACTGTCTCCAACTGTCACAGCGCACACACAACCCACCCACACATCTATACCTGTTTAGTTAAATTTAACACAAATGACCTAAGACAATACAGTTTGACAAACAAATAATCATGTTTTTACATCCGCAAGGGGATTCCCAAAGACCTGCAACTTGTTGGTCCGGTCCTCTGCAACAGACCCTGTTTGTGGCCTTTAGGTAAAAAACAAGTTGCCCACCCGGATCTATGTGCTCAATGCAATTACTCAACTTCAGCTGAGTCTCAGGGTAAGGTTTGTACAGTGGAATTCTAATAAAACCCTTTTGTGTGGGGTAAGGATGCCTGACAGCTTGAGTCATAACTTGCAGTCAGACAGTTGGCCGATGCAGTTTGGATGCTGAGTAAGAACGAAGGAATCAGTAAATAAAACTTTAAAACCACGATTCGTCTTTGACAATTACCTGTAGACGATGCGCTCTCCTGCCAAGCTCTTGAAATATGTTTGCTGTTTAAATAAAACACTTTTTACTTTTTTTGTAACAAACTAGCATTAGATCATATAGAGGTGTGAAAGGACTTAAAGGGTTAAAGTTTGGTGAAAGTATTCTGTGTCACGCTTTGCATTTGTTGTTATGTCTGGTGATCGTCTGCAGTATTCAAGCCATATGTTTGTGATCAGCAGCAGCACATGGCACAAGCATGGGATCCTGGGAACGAAAGCAGAGCGATGAGGCCCAGTCRGCATTAGATGGAGGGGAAAAGACAAATCGGGACGGAAACGGTTTCCGTTTTCATTAGTAGCACAGCGAGCCCGGGTCCCTTCGGACGGTCTTCATTGACGAAGTATTTCTCGAGATCAAATTCCTCTTTGCTGTCTTTTACACCTCCAACATCTCACGGGACGGCAGGAACATTAAAATACCTGTTAGGGATCAGCGTTAAAAAAATGGCTGTTGGGTAAAGACAGATAGGAGTTGTAGCAGCGCGACTACGGCGAGCCCCTGCAGCCATGTGACAGTGATGTGATCTAGTTTAAACAACAGATGTTTGTGATTCCAGGGGAAATTAGGAGCAAGATTCCCCTGGAGATGACAGTGGCTTACCACTCCTGTTATCTAAATGAGATGTCTTCCTGTCTTAGGCGGATCCACCTCATAAATACGTCCTACTCTGTGGTCGATAACTTGTGATATATAAGATTTTAGTTTGTCTTTCCACTTATGATTGAGAACAAATTGTCCAACTTACTGGTGTTTTATCTATAAAGGATTTATTGCTTTTGCTGGAGTCCCTTTGAAAGAAAAAAATGCTTCTCGTGTTCCCACAGTGCTCCTTTTTGTTTTATGACAGTCACCTGTTGTTGTTCATGTGCATGCTTATGTGGATTAAGCCATCTTCCTGCCTGCCTCGGCGCTGCATTGAAATGATTAGTGCGCCATTTTTTTATGGCGCTCGCCTGCTTTGTGGGCATGTGAATACTTGCATAAGACCTGGTCTGCGCTCCTCTCCATCCCCCAGCCTCACCCCTCCAGCGATCCCTGCCACGTCCCATAAAAATGATGCAACACAATTGAACTGAAAATGCTGAGATAATAAGTAAATGTAGCAGAATAGTGTCTCCAATAAATCCTATAAGAATTTAAAGATTAAATTTAACCCCATAAGTAACTAAATCTGGTGCAACTTTGTTGTTGCAGGAGGGCTTTAGCCCTGGAATGGTTTAATGAACTTGTGAATACTAGGGATAATCCTAATTTACGGCTAAATTTGATAATTTTTTTCAGATTTAATCTTGATTTATGGACAAACTGTGGCAACAAAAGGGATATGCTTCAAACATTTAGAACAGACAGTTTTGCAACAAACTTGGCAGTTAAGATGAGTAGAAGATGCCTATAAAGCCTAGCTTTTTTTGAAGGTCTGAATATTGCGTCTTTAATGCTAAATTGTCAGAACAAGATTATTTTTTGATGCAAAATGACAAATTATAACCAGTTTGATCAAACTTTGAAAATGCACTATATCATTCAATATTGCACAATGTTAGGTTCAAAGCATGTTTGAAATTATTCTCAGCAGTGACCTCAACAAATTTTAGTTTAAAACAGTATCTATAAAATTGATTGAGCTGTGTGTGAGTTTGGTCTTCTGTGGTGGTCATCTTAAATTGGGTTTACACTTACAAAAAACAATTATAGACATACAGTATATCCAACAGTTATGTACTTGTAAGAATATTTTGTGTTCATTAACTGAAATCGTGATGAAACCACATCAGTGTTGAATGGATTAAAATGTGAAGAGAATGGACCATACAACACCAGGTCTGGTTCTGAGCGAAGCTTTATTGCTTATGGCTGAAGCAGGCAAGCAGCTCTGTCCGAAACCGGAAGTTCCGGTCTTTAAATAGGGATCTTCAGTGCCTGGTATGCCCACTACAGGCCTATGGCTGAATCGCAGGCACTCGTACAGAAAGCATCTTTCCTAATGAATTTATAATGGTTTATCTATGTGTTGTCATGATGTTTTGGGCATGTAGCTAAAGCTATTTTAATCAAGACATTACCATAGTTAATAAAAAAATCAATACTTAATAAGGAAAACTAAGACAAATGGTGTGGTGCTTTCAAATCAGTGTCTAAATGACTAATAAATTCCTTCATACTGATGATCCATTCAGTGGTTCACAAGATGTCATAATCTCACATATAGTCAGACAGAAACTTTATCACCTGCCTCTGCCTTTTGACAGTGAATGATACATATTGCATATAGACACTCCATGCGAATGTCTAAATTGAGCGTTCTTCATTGGCTCGCTGATGCTGATAAATCCACATTAAAAAAAGTCTAAGTTCTATACTGGACATGTGGTAACCTTCAGGTATTTTCATGACTCTGTTGTTTTTGGGAAACCCAGAAACCCAGCTAACCCCTGAAACTTTAGAGAGGTCCCAGCTGCTCAGAGACACCCCCCGCTCACCCTTACATTTCTTTTACCAGCTCATATTGTTGCAGTTCAATGTCAAGTTGTTGTACCAGCCAGCACATGTGAGTGTTTAATTAAAGTTATATAGCTACTATAAACTGAGCTGCCATTATGGATAAAGAACATTTATGGGTGCTWAAAAAATATGCACATTCTTTGAAGAATGAAACAAGTTATAGCAATGGATAGTAAAAGCTGTGCTGTTAAAGGGATTCAAAATACATTTRCCTTTGAATCCATAAAACACCTGGACTTGATGTTAAACTTTATTGTCSTAGTAGAGGTATTAATTGGTTATTTTAGAAACAGTATATTGGCCAACATAAGAGTTTTACAAACTGAAAAGCACACTGGTAGCACATGTGTGTGCTGATGTTTGGGAAAGAGACAAGGACCGTTGTAAACAGAATCAGTCAGGTTCAATCACCTTAACTTTGAGACTTTATGATTAGGTGGCAAAAACTTTAAATAAAACAAAATAAAATGCATTCATTGAAAGAAYATCACCTGTCACCTTGTATGCCAAAGATTTAGACAAAGAATGTTTGTTGAGAAATAATGAAGTTGTTACTGTTTTTGTCAARCTTTGAAATAGAATTGTGCACAATTACTTTTAATATAATGTGTGATCTGTTAGTGTTGTGAAAGACTGCCAGCACCTACCTCACCCAATGTTAGCTCAACATCTATGAAATTCACTTAATAAAACTTTTAAGTTTTATGAGGTCAGTTTTAAACTGACTTAAAAAGTTAATCACTTGTAGATTTTAACATATTGAATATGAAAGAATTTGATCAATTTTGTTCAAGKACAAGCTGAAATTATTCGCACAGAAAACTGATTCAAAGTTAGATTTGAATATTTATTTACACTGGAGCTAAACCCAAATTAATGCTTTTTTATTTATGTAGTTGTAACGTTTTTCCATTGAAACTGAATTTTATGAAGTTCTACCTTGAAAAAGCAACTGAAGCAAATGGGAACAAGGCAGTKCGTGGTCACACAAACATACATCTTCTGTAGACCAGACCGTCTCATTTCACAGCTGTTTATGCAGCCGACAYGAGCGGTCTACGTCAATTGCAACCCATGAATTGAGACGCAGCCTGAGTGCTCGGAAAGTCAAACCTCTGGTAGCTGGCCTCGATTATCACAAAGCAGGAGCGTTTAACTATCTTTAGAAATGAGTCATGATTCCTTGCAATGACGTCATTGGAGGAGGGGCCATGACCTCACCTGTCAAGTGACTTACACAAACTGCCCCACAAACAAGAAGTCCTGACATCTCAGCTATAAAAACATTATTGTGTTGTATCAGTGTGAGGTGTGTAACTAGATAACCCCTGAAGAATGTTATGTTCCTACAATTACTCATTGTATAAAAATAAACTGATTGGACATAAATTATAAAATATTCYGACCATCTCAAGCATAAATATGCATGTGAAATGCATTTAAGAGTCAATATCAATACATTTCTTACAATTACTTTCTGAAAGTTTCAATWAAATTGGTAAAGTGTTTAAAGGGATCCACAATTAGTTGTAATATTAGACTTTATTTGATAAACATTTATTTTAACTGTAAAATAAAGACTGTAAAAACACTGTAGGCTGTTTAGTTTTGTAAATTTTTAAAAATATATTTTAATACGGACAGAGCCATTTTATTTACACRCAAAGCATTCTGGGTAAATGATGACGTGGATAGGTCCTCAGTGTGAGTGAGCTATATCCACCCTGAAGTTTAGTCTTGGACAATATCTGATGATCGACTCTTTTAAATGAAACCAGAGAGCGTTGACAGAGAGGAGAAGGTAGAAATGACTCAGCCTGGAACTGAAAATATGGATGGAGGACAACAGAGCTGCTTCATGGAAGAAGAACCTCAGCATAGCCTGTTAGCCTGTTAGCCTTAGCGCTAGTGCCAACGCTATATTGCCTTATATGTATTAGCTCGGCGCTAGCTCGACAAACAAGCTAAACTGAGGTCCTCCATCCATATTTTCAGTTACAGGCTGAGTCATTTTTGTGTTCACCTCTCTGTCATGTGGATGGAGGACCTCAGTGACGAGAGGAGAATGTGTAGCGCTGAGCTAATACATATATATGGTGATAGYGTCAGGGCTAATGCTAAAGCTRACAGACTAAACTGAGGTTCTTCTTCCATGAAGCAGCTCTGTTGTCCTCCATCCATATTTTCATCTCCAGGCTGAGTCATTTCTACCTTCTCATCTCTGTCAACGCTCTCTGGTTTCATTTGAAAGAGTCGATCATCAGATATTGTCCAAGATTAACCTTCAGGGTGGATACAGCTCACTAGCATCCTCACACCAACGACCTATCCATGTCATCATTTACCCAGAATTCTTTGCATGTAACTAAAATGGCCCCGTCCGTGTAATATATTTTTAAACTTTTAGTTAAAATCTTTAATTTACAGTTAAAATATATGTTTATCAAACAAAGTCTAATGTTACAACTAATCGGGGATCCCTTTGAAACTTATGTCAACTGTGAATCTTAAATATTTAATACATTGTTATTCATCAGTTAAATCTACCACATTTTCTCTGAAAGCTGTAAAATGTATCTCTGTATGCAGATGAAACTGTTGTGTTTATATAACATAATAGGCAAACCAGCAATAAATTCCTCAACTGAAAAAAAAAGTCACATCGAAAAACTGCAATGTGAGAGAATTACATCCGTCCTCATCATCCTCTGAGCTGTGAGGCTTTGTTGTCAAGTTTCAACAACAAAAATAACTTCTCACACCAGACTGCACATTGGCCACCAGTACTCCAGCGAATATGCACTCATTCATCAAATCAATGCATTCCCCTCCCATTCACAGAGATCTCCTCCAGCAGAGAACAGCACAGGCCAGCACAGCGGCGAACTAGACATGTCTGTTGGAGACTTCACAATGGTTCAGCAAGCAAACACACTTCCCTTAAGGCCCTTGGGACAAACAAAGCATCAAGCAGAGGGACTCCATGAGTGGCTGCTGTTGCCTTTTTTTCTTCCCTTTTTCTTTTATTTCACTGATGTGTTTCTTTCACTGTTTTGTGCTGTTGTACCTCCATGTTTCCCTGTTTAAAGTCTCTGCCTGATTACAAATCACCATTATTAAATTGGCTTTGGTTGAAGAGCAGGGATTTTGGATTTGTTTTTCGACACTTGACAGCTCGGTGCATGTCAGTTATGTAATTCACACGCTGAAGGAAGAGTATTGAAAGAAATGGCACCACAGGGTTAGTTTAATGAAGAGAATTTGTCCTCTGGTAGTTTTGCATGTGTGGATGTGACTGCAGTTGTGAAATTTTAAATAGATGGAACAAAARTATGGGATATTTTATATTTTACTTTTCTATACTGTTTTTTTGCCTTTGCTGATTTATCTTCATTCAAACTACCAACTTCTGCTCATCAATATCTTTTCTTGATGATAACTAATCATTAATTATGTAACTGAAGCCATAGCTTAGAGAAGGGAATTGAAGCACGTTTAACACTGAGCAGAATGATAGTCAGACATATTTTGTAAGTTAATTTAATGGGGGAATCATCCTGGCAAACTAACAATGTTTTCATCCCAAATTTTAAATGATTTTTTTTTCTGACACATCCGCAGAGGGAGGCAAGAATCGCCCCAAAAACAAGCGGAGTACACCACACAGGGTCTGTCAAAAAAAAAGTGAGAGTTATGCACATCCTTCACCTTCCCCAGAATGGCACCTTCCAAAGTAGATCCCCTGTCTACCCGTTCCCCAGGCTCCAGATAAGAAGCTCATCCGTCATCCACTGGGGCCGCATTAAATTTTAACTCTGGTTACTGAGTGTGGCCATTCAAACTTTTATCTCAAACCTTCTTTATCTTCTTTTCATTAAGTTCTCAAGCACTAATAGCCCTGCGAGTCTCCGCCGGGGTAAGGATGATGTTCTGAATAATGAAAGCTCATTATTTCTCCACAGAATGCTTGTTAATTCAAATGATGATATTAAAACTATAGTAGCCCTCAGCAGTCGGGTGATTTCTAGCATACTTTATCATGTATCAATATATACTCTGTTTGTCAAAACTGCCCCGAGCCTGGGCTGACATTCTCCTCCCGAGGAGTGGAGTGCTTCAGCGGGCCTGCAATACTCCGAGGTGACAACTGGCAGAGTTTGTGCCTTTAGGAGAGGAGGGTGGGGGGAGGAGGAATGAAGGCAGTGATGAGGAGACGGATGAAACTCAAAGAGCCGTCACCGCGCTCCCATGTCTGTTCGACATTTCTCTGTCAAGCGCACGTGAGTACCCCCATTCCTCCCACACACACACACACACAAACGCAGAAACTCATGCAGAAACACAGTCACATCTGTCACCCTCATCTGTCTTGTATCATGCGCACACGTGTGCCGACATTTGCACATATTCACAAGTTCATGTTGAAGCACGTCAACACGTGAGTCTGTTCATCGTCAAAAAAATAATTATGCACGAGAAACGCATTTATTTAGATGTTTTGTGTGTTTAAGCAAATGTCTCTGATTGCAAAATATGTCAGAAACCAGAGAACAGATTTTAATGAAGCAAACAGCAAAAACAGGAGTGTTAAAATTTCAGTGTTAAACTTTTGGGTGTTGATTTAACACCCCCTAGTGTTATTTTAACACTTTCTGAGTACACTGACTCCCAGTGTTGGTGTTAATTCACAGTGTTGATTTCCTCAATGTTGTCTCAACACTGGGCAGTGTTAAATAAGCTCAATATGGGGTCAATATGAAAATAAAAATATTAAAATATTAAAAAATAAATAAAAAATAAATAAATAAATAAATAAGCTCTGCCCACAGTTAAGTCTTATATAACACTTAACAGTGTTGTTAAATGACACCATGCAGTGTTGTAAGCAGGTTTCTGAAAAGCCCCGCCCTCTTCCACCTCATGTCAGACAGACTAGTTTTTACCCAGCATTCCTTGCTGAGAAAACATACAGAAACTATGTTTTTGCATGTTTATGACTATTAAAGACATTCATGAGAGTAAAAATTAGTTGTTCTGGTTAGTTTTCTTAACAGTTTGATCAAGTTGTTCAACTTTAAGTTTGTGTTATTGGCCATAAATCGACACCATGAGTGAGAGGTACTTCTTGGTGTGTGAAGAGTGACTCCATTATATTTTCTAGTAACTACTGAGCAGCGTTAATGCAACACTACAAARAGTTTGATATTAGCTGAGTGTTAAATATACACTCTCAATTTGAGGGTGTGGACACCTTGTGTTGTTTGTAAACCTTTTAAACACCACATTTTCCTTTGWTAATAATRAYACAATGGTGATACGTTAAACACTTTATTTTAAAACTGTTGAAATGTTAATATGACACCCAGTATTGTTGAATATTTAACACTGACTGGTGTTACCTTATACATTATATTTTAACACTAAAACTGTTTTATGTTAATATGTCACCCTGTATTGTTGAATACCTAACACTGACTGGTGTTACCTTAAACACTATATTTTAACACTAACACTATTTTTATGTTAATGTGACACCCAGTATTGTTGAATATTAAACACTGGTTGGTGTTAAATTAACAAAAAAAAAGGTGTTAAAATTTAACACTTTCACAAACGTTATTTTAACACCAGCGAGTGTGGACACATATAGACACTTTGTTGGTGTTGAAATCAACACTGTGGGTGTTAAATTGACACTGGCATTTTTGCTGCAGCTGAAAAACTTTTGGAGCCAGCTCCATTCAAGATGGCCACTACAACCAAGCAACCTTAGCATRCACTTAACTGTTGAGGTATATGAAGTCATCATTGCGTAATTGTGTTTCAGTCAGGAGTTGTTCCTAAAATTAACGTCTTAGCAATTCCTTGTAAGGACGGGAAAYATGTGCATTCTTAGCTCACTTGTTAAAAACAGCTTTGAGTGGTAAACGTATTTGTGTGTCTCAATTTAGATCTCAGGAGCTCATTTTGTTACCAAAGAAGGAATTGCGTGTATGTTAATTCTGCATTGTGAAGCCCGTCCTAGTGGAGACGTGGACTTTGTTTACATCTGGATGTGGTAGAATGTTAGAAAAAGGAGTGACCCCAGAAGTTTGGGTGAGATCTTCACTTATTTGGCCCAAAGTCAACCTGCAATGTTCAAGAATAACTTACGTCATTTCTTTAATCATTCTATCACTGCTGAGATTTTGAAGACCCAGAAGAACGTTTATCATCAAAACACACTTCACTGTCTATAACTCTGGCAAGTTTTAAAATATTAAACTAATATTTGGTGTGGTAGTAGCTATAACTCATCYTCTATCAATATTTTAACCACTAACTGACTGATGTTTTTGAAACATTGCATTAACTTCGCAGTCGCTTCTGACTGTCTGTAGTAAAATTAGCTAATAAACTAACTTAGAATCAAACACTCAAAGTAACTTGAAAAACTAAGAAGTTTACCAGACAATATTACAAATAATGTGACATCATCAGACTGCAACACAGGTACAATATTTTTATTTCCAACTATAGAATCATAGTAATTTTTGAAGTTAACCCAATTCAAAATGGCCACTACTTCCTGTCTCTTTATGGCCTGACCCRCGCTAACAGGGACTTTTAATTTGCACAATGAGCTGTTCAGACAATTTGATTGGTTGTCTTCTTTTGATTGACACCTCTTTTGACCAACTGGGTTCATATACAGACTCTCCAGAGCCCAAATTGTGTGGCAATCCCCTCACGTCCCAGCTGTAMGTGGTACATGTGATTGATTGACTAGCATCGACCAATCAGCTCTGAGCTTCATTCTGACTGCTGCGCAGCCAATCAAGTTACCTTTAATTCAATATGCAGCTATGGAAAAGAGAAAGAAAATGGATGGTTATAGTGTATTTTAACTTCAATAACTAAACACTAGTTATAGTTAAAAACATTCTGACTGCTGAAGTAAAAAAAATTCAGATTGATAGCTTTACATAGAGACTAGGCTTGTCAATTTACTCCAAAGGGTTCAAGAGCAGCACTTAATTTAATTTGGGTTAGACCCACTCAAGGATAAAATATGGTGGGCGATATGCATTCATTCAAGAAAAGCCAGGTCTTTCATTGAATTGCTAAAAAAAGATTATTTTTTTACTTATAATAATAATAATGTCATCAAAAAATGATTTATTTTCACCATTTTCTCACTTAAACCTTTGTTTCTGTCAATGTGWAAGCACCTCTGTAATTATTTAAGAAGGCCTGAACACAATCTAATTGAAAGAACATAAATAAATGAGTCAAGTGTTTACATTCCACAGTAGTTATCATGGCTCCTTTTTTCTGTAACCTGAAGCACAGCATTTATGATTTGGCATCTCTTACAGAACCTCCAGCGATTCCTCATATAAAGGCATATCTGAGGGGTAAAAGTGATGACAAAATCCTTCAGACAGTGCAGAGGGCACGTTTATTTTAGGATCTCTGAGACAACAAAAACCAGAGGAACAGGAAGTGAGCTGAGGAAATAAGAAAATAACCCTCAGGTGCCATTAGATGACATGCTTAGATAGGTATGTTCCTAGACATGTTCTGTTTATTCTGAATCCCATGCAAGCTAAATATCATATCACCTTTACTGGTGATGTAGATATAGCCATTGCACACGCACAAGTGCATGTTCACATTTCTGGCCCTTTTCCTTTAGCACAAAAGGCTTGGCAGAGCGGGAATTAGAAGTCAAAGAGCCACGCTCGCATAGAAAAAAAGTGTTACATCACCAGCCACACAGGCCTGACTGGTCGGTTTACTCTGTTTTGACTTCCAAACCCCTCTACCCCACCCTGTTGGCCAACCCAACCTGATTATCTGTAAGCTTCCCTGCAGGCATCGGGTTTCACACAGGAGAAAGCCTTTAGCACAATGTCACCAAGCCTCGGGCCCCGAGGGCCTTTCACGGTGCACACATCTACACCTCACATTCATATTAATGAGCATCTATACGCTCTCAAGGTTCAATCCCTGTCTGAGCAAACTGATACAGAATAATAGGAAAGATTTATTTTGGGTCGGGATTATAACATAATATCAACGTATTCCTGCAAAATCACAGAAACTGGAAAAAAAAATCAAAAAGTTTGTATTCTTGTTTGCTAAACTGGAAATGTTATATAAAAGTTGTACATAAATAAAAGTTTTGTACTGAAATTTGTCATCCCCCTTTAGTTTTACAGCAGATCAGTTCCTTTTATTCCTATTTTCACCTAAATGCCTTTTCCAAGAGTCCACACCTGTTCAGCTCCCTCACATTTGTTTATCTATGTTAGGCTGAATATTATGGAACCAGATGACTGCAGAATTTGTAAAATAATAATAATAATAATAATAATAATAATAATAATAATAATAATAATAATAATAATAATAATACATTTAGGGCTGTGTTAGGCTAGCCCAGGGGTCTGCAACCTTTACAATCAAAAGAGTCGTTTCTGCTACTTGGCTCACTGATAAAATGTCTCCAGAGCCACAAAACAAACTGCAACTGTGATTATCAACTGGTGGTCCGTGTGCCTTTTAGAGGCCTTTTCAGGAAATTTTACGGCCAGTAGAGGAGACGTTATAAAACTAAAAAATATGTTGTAAATTTTGTTATTTATTATTATTTTTACACATCAGGACAAATGAAAAGACCAGATTCATGTAAACAAGAAAAATACTGCATATTGTTTGWACAGAATTTCATGAGAAAAAACTGAACTGTTCAGGCATGTTTTTTAAAATTCTTATTTTTATGTAGACTTCAAATGTATTTTTTATGGATTTAAGAGAAAGATCACAGAAAGAATTTGGAGTGTTTATTAGACAACAGGCTACCATGAGCTAACATATTTTTTTGTATTAATAGTAATGATCACACATTTGCATATAAATTCATTTTTTAAGTGTAAAAAATTCTACTATGTTTGGTTACATTTTCAAAGAGCCCCTGCAGAGTGACCAAAGAGCCACATGTGGCCCCAGAGCTGCAGGTTGCAGACCCCTGGGCTAGCCTAATGTAGGTTAGTCACATGACTCAAGCTTCCATGTGTTTTTTGGCTAATTTAGCTGGAGAACTTGTTTACACTGAGTGCATACCTGCATTTCATAATTGCAAATCAGCACTCTTGGAAAACTACTGCTATTAACACCTTCAAACCAGACCATTTGATTTAACATTTTTTGTTTTATTTTGTAAGAATGAGTATGTGTTAGTCATAATAAGAGTAGGTGAAAGTGTAAAAATTTAAGTGTCAGATCAATTAAATTTCAGGTATGATTCCATAAAAGAAAAACCCATATGATGGCAGACATAGAGCACTGGATTTTACAGCTAAAATACACTCTATCAACATTAGGTAACCCTGATGTAGCTTGGACAATATATCCTTATTCTGTGCTGTCAAAAAGATTTTTTATGCTGTTTTTCTTTATGTCTGTTCTCTTTTTTGCCTCATGCCCCTGAACTTTTCCTTGAAAGGCTTTTAGAGAAGCACAGTGAGTACTGCGAGAGTGGCAGGCAGCCAATAACAGCGGACCTGGGGGGGTTAGGCAGCATTAGTCGGGAATTAGACACACTCACGCTCAGACTGGCACACTGGTCATCACTACAGCGGCCTTTGGTCTGCGTCTGCGTGTCCTTGTGTAAGGGTTCAAGTAAATGTTGCCAATAGACAGTGGTAGTTCAGATCTGGACCACTACAACAAAAACAAAACAAACAAACTAATAATACAGCTCGGTTAGTGGCAAATTTTTCAAAGAATCACATTTATAAAAAGATCAAACTGAGTGTTTTTATTGTACTGTTTTACAAAACGAGTGGTTTAAAACTCTCCAAACATCCATGTCCTTTGACATCTGAGAAAAAAAAAACAGTTTGACATAAATTATGCTCATGCTTCACAGAATCCCATCTCTCTAGTCATGCAAGTAGCAAATTGAACCGCTCAGATGTCAGGATAATTTACACACGCCTGAGAAAACTTAACGTTTTGTGCAGACCTGTCTTGATGATAAATACCACACCAGTAATTAACTTAAAACTGAAACTACAATGAAAACATTCAAGCATAGGTATATAGTACATAAACTCTTGCCAAGTATTTCATCTCTGTTCCTCTTATTCAAAACTTCAGTAAGCACGGTGCTTTGAAAATAGTTTGAGTTTTTCCTTATTTAGTCACGTTACAACCACAACTTTAGAATATTTCGCTGGGATTTTTTATTGTAATGGACTGACACGGAACACTGCATAATTGTGAAGTAGAGGTGGTTTTCSAACTTGTTTAAAGATAAAAATCCACCAAGTGTGGTGTACATTTGTATTCAGCTTCTTTGATACACTGAACTAAAATCCAGTGCAACCAATCCTCTTCAGCTGCCTAATTGGTAAATAGAGTCCACCTGTGTGTTTAACCTCATGTTCTGGGAAGCTTCAGAGAAATGTTAGAGTATTAGTGGCTAAACAGCATCATGAAAACAAGAGGACAATTCAGAAACATTAAAGAAAGGTTTGACAGGTGTAACCCAGTGTTAAAAAACACAAACAAGAATTTAGAAATATTGGTCAAATATATTTTTGTACAATGAGATTAAAAGTAATAAATTAAGAGTTACAATTTGGCTCAAACACAGTCATAAATATATGTACAAG
>NW_013952452.1:2049223-2054923 GCF_001266775.1 Austrofundulus limnaeus | reverse complement strand
CCCCCACCCCACCCCCCATCGCTCTTCCTTCCTCCCTCCATGTAGCATACAGTGAGTGAAACAGTGTGGAAACTGTTGTCCTACCTGATAATGGATTTGGTGGCCCCCCTGCAGGCATGAACCATTGGCACATACTGAATACTACAGTGAGATCAGGAGAAGACAGAAAAAGAGAGGGAGTTAGGCAGAGAAAGACGATGAAGAAGGTCGGATAAAGGCAGAAATCCTGCAGTTTTCCCCCCCTGTTTGCGAGCGAGGTAGGGTAAAGCCGCCACCGTAATCTGTTGTCAAGACACAAGGCTGCTGTAATGTCTTCCATCAGCAAGTGGATTATGTGCAGGGGAATTGTAATTTACACCAGCTTCACTTTTATGTGACGCGCGGCTTAAAAGTTAATAGCATTTAGCCCGACAATGGCGCAGCCACGTCGAAGCCGGTCTGCGGCGATCTACAAGTGAGGTGTGACTGAAGTGCAGTCAATCTGAACCTGCGAACAATGAGCCGTTCTAACTGAGCTAATTAGCYGACGCCTGCCTATCTTCACACCACACATGTCCATTGTATCTGCCGCCGCACAAATCTCTGTCCCAGTGTATTAGGACAGGTTATTGTTCGCCCAGGTTCTCTTCGGTAATCCTGTGTAACGGCTGCGTGTTTTGTCTTGAGATTGATAGATCTTATTCCTGAAATGGCATGACCAGACGTGTGTTTTTTAAGACAATATTTGATTTTCTTCTAATTCCCTGCTTTTGTTTTTTTGTTAAGGGGAATTACGGGCCTGCAGAGATAAAACCGTGTCTTCAAAACTTAAGTTACTGATACTAACCTTTAAGAAAATGCATATTTATGATGACTGCTGTGCCTTAAATCTGCGCCTCAGAGATTATGCTAAAAACACTTTTCAATATGTCTTTGTTGATTTAAAATACGGGGGGTTTTATGTTAGTGATTTTAGTGGATGCTGTCATGATGTATAAATAGCCTCAACTTTGAGTCTCAGGTTACTGGTTGCAAAAATTGATCAGGTGTGTTTATCTGTTTAAAGGAATATATTTTATTTATTTACTATTTATTTGGTTTGAGTCAACTTTATGTGTTTTTCTGCAAATTATCCCACAAACCACTGATGAAACTTTCAGAAAACAATTATTTCATGCACAATAAAACAGATTAAACTTTGGGGTCTATCCAAGATGGCCACCACATCCAACTGAAACTATCCATCCATCCATTTTCTGTACACACTTATTCCTTTCAGGGTCACTGGTGCCCATGTCCAGAAGTCACAGTGCGAGGGGCGGGGTACACCCTGGACAGGTCGCAAGTCCATCACAGGGCCACACATAGAGACAAACAAGACAAACAACCATTCACTCACACCTAGGGACAATTTAGAGTTACCAATTAACCTAACAGTCATGTTTTTGTTGTGTGGGAGGAAGCCGGAGTGCCCGGGGAGAACCCACGCATGCACGGAGAGAACGTGCAAACTCTACCCAGAAAGGTTCCTGGGCCGGGATTTCCCCAACTGAAACTAGGCAACACAGAATAGGTGCTAAATCCGTGAACTTTACAGACATTGAGCTAAAAATTGTTGTGATAGTACCTGAAAGCCAAACCAGTGATTATCTATTATCACATTTTTCAAGATCTCACATCAAAAGATTGCACGTGTCATTTCCCGACAGTCTTAATCTCTGGCCTGAAAGTGAGCGGGCAATACGTCGCTTTCAGGAATGCTAGGCATTGATTTAAATTATGGCTGTGTCTCACACAAGGTTGACCTTCTCAGTCACATTCCAAAAATACAACMAGCTGTAGGTAAAGAGTCAAGAGAGGGAAAGTCAAGCCTCCCTCAGATATTTTCCCAAAGCCGTGTTGCCCTTGGGGAAGACAGGTGCGATGTTTCGAAGAGTCCTCTGTTCTCTGGGCGCAGTTGAGCGGCGGGTGAGGGGAATTAATAAATGGAATCGGGGTGTCGGAGGGTTGAGATTTACACTTAATCTGACAACTTGAGTTATACGTTTGTGTGTGAGTGAAAAAAAAAGCTTCTTTTAGTCAACTGCTGTACTAAAACAGGTGGTGGACACATCCTGTCAATCATTGTGGAGGGTTACTTTTACTGCTCAAACCAGGTGTGTTACCAACAGTGTCAAAGCCACTTTGAAGAGTGTTTATGAGCAGGATAATAAATACCTAATTTCTGCAAGAACTTACTGAAACTTGGTCCAGCCCTGTAGCTGCTATTCGTCAACTAAGGATTTAAAAAATAATGAATTTTATTTGATATTTTCTTCATTTAGATTATCGCTTAGTTAAATCTTTATCGATTTAAAACATCTGTTTATGCAAGATTGGTTATAACTTTGTCAACTGAACACACATTGATGTAAAATGTTGTGTTAGTAGCTGTGTCCAATCTTCAACATTCTGCTGTGATAATGCCGATAATACAAGCAGTTTGTGTAAAATTTTATCAATAAGTATTTGGCAAAAGATTTTTTAACATTCCAGAGGAAAAAAAACATAAAACTTTAGAAGCTAACCCAATTTAAAATTGTACATCTTTAGAAAACTCAAAAAATGGTYAAAATTCAGTCATTTTTACAGATARTGTGGTAAGATTTGGTATGGTAGTAGCAAAGACACTTTTTCCCCAACACATACTCCAAGCATAACAACRTTATGCATTATTGCAGAATTATTTTCAAGGTTTGACCCAAACAACTACAACTTCAATGTTTATTTAATGCAAGATGATTCTGAATTAAAACCTAAGCTTGAAGTGATTAATTTCTTCAAGAAATGCTAGGCCTAAAGGGGATATATGCAAAATCTGCATTTTTAGCTGGTAAATACATTTTRTTGTGTACTTAGAGTCTCTAGGAATGCAGAAAAKAACTTCTATGTCAAATTATCTGYRACAAAACAGCGAAATAAGGCCTTACCAACTAAAATTTCCTCGTCTTAATTCTACCCTGCTTCTAGATTCTGGTTCTGGGTCAGACTCTGGTTCTGGGTCAGACTCTGGCTCCAATGTGTAAGGCTGGATGAACAAGTATTCTGTTGCTGACGTCTTTTAATTAAATTGTAAATAAAACGTTTCTGAATGCTAGAAAATGCTCACCCCCTCTCTCAAACCAGAGAGGACCAGTTTGGAAGATGGAAGGGGGCGGGGCTTGAAGCACCTTAAAAGCACAGTATCAAAATCAGCTGCTGTGAGGCACACAACAGAAAAGTGATGAGAGGGGAGCTGGTAAAACTGGAATGAAGTTCCACTTTATGAAGACCCCAACAGATTATCTGCTTTGGCCACTCCAAAGGTGATCATCTGAAATTAGACGACTTTAGTGTAAAAGAGGGAGAATATTTTGCTCAACATCGACTGATCTGTCAGATATTTGGGGTACGCCTCGTTACTCAAAGCTTATGTAATTTGTTTGTTTTGTTTTGTTTTTTGTTACAAAACAAATACAAGTAGTCCATTGAACATATCCAAAAGTCTTCTTTATTTTATAATTCAGAAATTACATAAGAGTATATTTTAAAAATGCTTTTAATTTGGGGAAACCTTCACACAAATCATATTCTGAGCAGCCTTGTATTTATTCAGCATGTAAAAATGTAAAGTGCAGACAGAACAGTCAAATGTACACACACATGAGTACAGGYTCTGCTGCTCTGTAGCTCCAAACCTCTTTACAACCACACCCAAAGCCTGATATATTCTAAAAGCATGGGAAGTAAAAAGAGTGCAGTCTTGAATAAGTAAAACTCCATTTCAGTCCTCTGCTCTATTATTAATACCAAGCTGGCTGATCTTTGATTAAGCAACTTAAGTGTTCTTCCTGTGTGGGATTTTGATTAAAACCAGGCTGAGTCTTAGAGCAGCGGTGAAGATGATGTTTCTTCCGTTTCTCTTCAGTAAGTCCTGCTTTTGTGTTGGTGTTTGTTCTGAGTCTCTCCAAAGGGATTTGTAAAGCTGGTATTTCTTTTGTCGCTCATTTTTGTTCCAATATAATAACATAAAATAAAATCAAACATATCACATTAGACAGAAACAAAGGTACTTACTGTCCTGGAAAAATAAATTATCATTTAAAATCCTACATATCTTCTAAGGCCAAGAGTCAGTGGCCTCTTTTGCTTACCTTAAAATGTCATCATGTTTTATGATTTTACTCATCTTCTCTTTTCTCTTGGACAAAGCATTTTAAGATCAGGACAACATGTGTTAGAACTTCATTCTTGTTGCTGTTTATCAAACATCATTCTCTCCTTGGCCCAGTTTCAGCGCCAAGAGAGATGTTTATTGTCTGTTTGGATAACATACTTTATAAATGCGTGTATTTGAGACTGCCTCAGTGCACACATTTTKTACCACTGCCCTGTGTGACATGATGTGTGTCTTGCATATTGCAATAAATCCTCTTGACCATTTCACGGAGTACTTTTTATTCTTGGATCTCATGTTTCTGTCTATAATAAAGATTTCCACAACCCTTACCAAAAAAGAAATGTAACGACATCTGACAGAAAGTGTTAATAATTCAACCTAATCAACCTAATTTTTCTACTTGTTTATTGTTTTCAAGGTTTGAGTTTTAGTTTTAAAACCTTAGGTGTTACGAAAACTGGGGAAAAAACACAAGAAGAGAATCATTTTCCACGTGTTAGTCATGGCAGACAACCAAAAAAGATCAGAGAAGGTCCTCTTGCATGCCACGTTCACTGAACGATAATCACCTGTTGCTCAACTATGTTTTCTCAAGAATGTCGCAAATTTCACGTCTTCAAAGAGGCTGTGGCTCTTTTGTAGCGTCAGGGTGACGCAGGAGCAAACAATGTTTGCCACTTGTTGAACTGGACACCTGAAACTCCAGCAGAAACACTTTGAACTRCTGACAATATTTGAAAGCAAAACAGTTTGGTCAGATTTCACTGATTTGACCCATTATGGTGAAAAAAGATTAATAAGATCAATTTTATACAGTTTTAAGTAAAGTTAATACCTCATAAACTTAGAACAAAATGRACAAAAACTACAAAACAGATCAGGTGCTGACATTTAGGAATGTACTTCCTTGAATTGTTCAAAAGAAAGATGCTTTGTGCCTTTCTTATATAGGTGTAGACAATAGTTGCTGAGTGCACGTGTTGCAWAACTGGATTTTAATTCACGATTGGTTGAAGTCATAGCATTTYTTGAAGAAAAACATACAGTATAACAAGCCACACTGCATGATAAAGTTTTAATGTCATTCCCTCATCAAAAAAACATGSCCAGAGTGTTGTTTTGACCCATTCGTTCATGTTTAAGAAACCCTTGAATCTCCTGTGGTAGCCATGTGGAGCTGCCTAAATGYTTGCTGACACAAAGCTCCGCCTATTTTTACATAACTCCTCCCTGCAGCTGACCCTTCCCGCCCCACAGAGCACCCCTCCCCTGAAGCATTGTTGTGACGATGTGCTGAAGTGGGAGTGTCAGAAATAGTAGGAGGTTCTTAAAGTGGCAGAGGTCAATTTCAAGGAGTTTAGATGGATTATGATGCAAAGTTAGTTTATTTTTGATTTATGCAGTGTTTTCTTAGCAGCTGAAGTTGACATAGTTATTTGATTGTGGTATAAAATTGAAAATGTGCCTGCAAAATACAGTATATAATACCCCCCCCAACACACACACACACACACACACACACA
>NW_013952452.1:2033037-2047332 GCF_001266775.1 Austrofundulus limnaeus | reverse complement strand
ACACACACACACACACACACACACACACACACACACACACACACACACACACACACACACACAAGGACATGAAAACATAAGGACAGATGTCAGTTGCCTTCCAAAATCATCTTTTCGTCAAGCTGCTTTGAGCAACATCTCTGTGTTCTTCTATCTTCTCACACTCGGTTTTCCYATGATCCTTTTAGGAACACCTCCTCGTGCAAAGGTCTTTTCTCCACTTGGGGCTACTTCTGTTTCATTATGCACGGTGACAAGATTAAAACTGTACACGCAAAACGGCTTCGCCCCTTTCTCTGTCACGTGCAGCCACCAGGCAGCCAATGGTTTGTCAGTGTGGCACGCAACAGGGCGGCCCGTTTGGCCACCCACACATCTAGGGAAGTGTGTGTGTTGGTGTGTGTGTGTGTGTGTGTGGAGGGGAGGTGGTATGTGTGTGTGTGAGAGGAGCATGGTATCAAACAGGGAACATCTGTGGCCACTGGGCTGTGGAGACCAGGGACAATGGTGGCCCCAGGGCAGCCGCAGAGCCCTGGACCGTGCCGCAAAGGCTAGACACAGGCTAGGGAGCCAACCGTACACACACACACACACACACACACACACACACGCGCATACATCTGCACACACCAAGGGGTATAGGGCCATGCATACATCATCCTATTTCAGCAAAATAAATACGGCCGGTGCAAATGCACATATGCAACACACACATAAAMACAAAAAACTAAAAGATCTCAAAGAAGCAAAGGTGTGGCAATATGTTCCAGCACAAAGACACAATTTGCCGTTGCATGAAATACTTATTTATTTACCTAAATGGACACATTCAGGTTATTTGTCTGTAAAAATGAATTCTCTGAAACACTCAACTGGAATTTCAGGTGGCATCACTCCAGATCAGTTAAAACGAAGTGGAAACACTTTACCTTTCACCAAATGTAGAGCACCGTTAGCTTTCCTGTAGCCACCGTGATGACCGGGMGATCTTGAAACCGTCTCTCCCGGTGAAATTGTCATGCCCGGATGGTGGTTAAACCAGTTTAAAATTCAAGAAAGGTGTGTGTGTGAATTCTAACCCAGCAAGTAAGGATAGAGACTCAAGTTCTGTAGAGATATTGTTGGCTTTCATCATTGTAGAAAATGTACAAAATATATTTACTGGCCTACAAATAGTGTAACAACTGGTTGACAGATTTTTTTTTTCCTACTGGCAGTTGCCACTCTGTGCCACTCCCTAGAGCTGCCACTATCTGAAAGCTTTATCTAATCTGTTGAAAGGGGAATAATAACAACAATGCTTACTTTTAACACTAAACAAACAAAAAATAATAAATAAAATGAAAATAAAATTTGGTTTAAGAGCATAGAACCATATTTTACTGCTTATAGCTCAGGATAAGATTTTATTAAGATTGCGTCATTGCAGCATGTGCACGATCACGGCTGGTTCGTTCATACTGGGGAGAAATACTGGGGCTAGTTTCACATTCAGGGTTGAAAGATTTGTGCACCCAGCTGGCAGGGACAAATCTGAGAATAAGCATTAGCTGCTTTTCTTCACATCTTTTATTATGTAGCATGAGACCACCATAATCACAATTTTCAGGAGCTGCAGCATGTGAATCCACTTAATGTTCCTTTCCTGTCTGGTACATGCATTGAAGAACTGAGTCACTCATTGCCATGCTACAGTAAATGCAGAGAGGTAAGTGATTCTCTATAAGCTCCCCGTCGAGGCGCATCAGCGCCGTTTATTCTTACAAGCAGAGATGATAACGCGGGGCTCGAGCGCACACACRCGCATTAACGCCGTGACGCACACACAAACAGTCACACACCATTTGAATAACATATTCCACAGCTGCTGCAGCTCTCAATGGCCTCCCATGTGGCTTTTGTGTGTTGACATGTGTGAACGGTGTGGGCACGGAAACAGACGCAGATGCACACGGACACAGAGACACACACACACACGTGAGCGCATACAACAGATCTTCCTATGTGTCATGATGTCACCTTGCAGGAAAAGCCCGCTCCACCCTGTCATGTTTTGGTATCCCCCCACGTCTGCAGTCAAATGCCCACTGACATGAAATGAGGGAAGTGTGTGTCTCTGTGTGTGTGTGTTTGGACCCAGGTGCACACGCCTCCCCACTGGGGGATCTGTAGGCGGGTGTACGGCCTCGTCTCACCTTACAGGTCCCTGTGCACACATGCACACACCTGCGTAGCGTTCACAGGAGATCAGGTTTGGTCGTACGGCGGTAGAATCCTCTCGGCTGTGTAGCAGAGAAACGTGTGAATGCTGAGTCAGCTTTGTTGTTTTCCTCCTTATAGTTTATTTCAGAATGGTTTTTAGACACTTTCATTCAGATAAAAAATTCAGCACATTCAGAACAATTTTAGGTTTTAAACTTTTTTAATAATAATAATAATAATGATGAATTTAATTTGTACCGCACTTTTCATTAACAAAAATCTCACAGTTTTACTTTATTTGCATTATTTTTATTTATTTATTTTACTTAAATGCATTGAGATTTTTTTTCATTACCATTGAAAATGATTCAGCGTGCATGATCTGTTTGTGTTTTTTATTGTTCTTGTGTCCTTCATCTTCCTTTTGTCTACTTGTGTAACTTTTTGTCTTCTTATTTATCCATTTTTATCTTTTTAACGCATTCTTTTTGCATCACTTCTTATCTCACTTTATTTCTTTGAGCATCTCTTTTTGCATAATTTTGCCTATTTTGTCTCCTCATAATCTCCTTACTATTTTCATATTTCTGTTTTTTATCTGTCTGGCTCCATGTCTCGCTTCTTCTTCTTTGACTTGCATTGAAAGTCCAGCTATTGTTTTATATTTTCAGCAAATTTAAGCTGTCATTCAGCGTTTATGCTTCAATTTCGTGAAAAATAGAAATATTTGCACATTTATTTAACTTCCAGTCATTAAAGGGGGTAAATGATGCTCATTTTCTGCATGTTTAAAGCTTTAAATTACAGATTTAATGGTTTATCAGAGTTATTTTGTTTTAATACCCTCACAAGGTTTGAGGCGATCTTTTCCTGAGGTCTATCTTTCAATAGTAAATCTGAGATATGAAGCCCTAAAACGATTATCTTTCAACATGCCACCCAAAGACGTTTGTGCTATCAATCATTTTGCAAAAGTAGATGTCATGCTTTTCAGATTGGGAAGACTTTACCATGGCACGTACTGCTCCCCCCCAAGACACTGAGCACTCCAGTTTCACAGCCTGATGAACTTGTAATTCACCTCTGTCTGCTCCTTTTTTTTTCTCTCGCACTTGAAAGGCATGTTTCTTATCACCGTTCATAGCCAGGTATGATTATTAGCCAAATAATATCTGACAGGATGATTTACTTTACCTGGAGCGAGTCCTTCGTTTGCTCATCCTGTTTACGTTTTCGGTATTGCACAACGCCCATAATCCCATACGTAAACACGTTTATTCAGTTTTCTCACACGGTATAAGACTGCAGGGAAACCCCAACTATAGATTTGGGAAATCTTTTATTGAGGAGCAGAAAGGCATCACCTAAGTGTTTTTAAGAGTGGACAGTTGTGACACAAACGTATCAGGCTGACTCAGGTTTTTTGATGTGGTTTAGGAATAAATCTTATCATAAGCACTGAAAAAATAGCAAACTTGTTCAAACTTGAGCAATAAATAATAAAAAGAGACCTTCATACTGTGAATCACAAAACAAAACCTGTATTTGTTTTACAGCAGAGAATAAGTCTGAGAAATAGGCAATATGGTTAAAAATTTTTTAATTTTTTTTATGTTTAAAATGATGCAAACAGACCCTGAAGTTATTACATGAAGCATTTTGGCAATATCAGAGATTTGGCAATATTCTTTTTAGATTAGCCTTAAGCATATCCTGCTTTTAAATCCTTCTTTTTCACATTTAAGTCATTCAGTTGGGGTCTATATGAAGGGGAACTGAAATGCTTTGGTCTGAATTCCTCCTTATYGTAACTCCACAAGCCCCACCCCTTTTCTAAGGAGTGGTCAGACATAGACTTAAATATAAAGATCACTAGACTGAGCCCCGTCCATACCATCCACTGGTAGCATCTGTGACAGCATGGAGGAGCAAAAATGGCGTCCAAAAAGGGCAACAGCTCACAGMCTCCACAGAAACTAATAGATAAACAGCATCTGAACCGGATCTGTTTCACAGATTATCTGTCATGTTTTTACAATAAATTAATAATTATGTTAATTTCATTCAACAGTCATGTAAAACAGCAGATTTATACAAAAAATGTCATTTATAAGTAACAATGATCTAAACCAGACCTGAAGTCAGCCTGTAAATTAGATTTTAGCTAGTTGATAAATGACGACTTCAGCTAGTAAAAAAGTATATTTAATGTTTCTTCTTACTCTCATAAAAAATAAGAATATTTATATTTACCAGTCAACAGTTAGAAAATGTTCTCTGGTTATAGGATGAATCTTGTCTCTATTAGCTAACATCTTCTTAACAGGTCAGGTTCCTCTAACAGAAACCTAAAAATACTCACATTTATAATATTATTTTACACTCTGTAGGTCTAAATATTAATCAGACATTTATAATATTATTTTACNATTTTACACTCTGTAGGTCTAAATATTAAACTGAGGACAAAGTAATATTCAATAGTTTGTGTTAAATTGTAACATGATTCAACAGAGCTAAACTCTGTATATATGCTCCACAAGCTAATATCTGGTAACCAGTTCAATAAATAACAGTGATTACATGGACTTTATAAGATKATTTTAATTTTAAACTGTTACATTATGTTCTGCTCAGATCACATTGAGCTAAATAAGATCAAATTTGCTGACTTGTGTTGTGAAATGAGACATTTTCCTGTTTATCTTCTGTTAACAAATCCATAACACAAACAGCTTTTCTGACATTATTTAAAACATTAGATAGATTATATAAACTGTAAAACATTGATAATAAATGGGTTAGTATTATTATTAATAGTTTTTATGAATTCTACATCGTCAGTCTTTTATCCTGCTCTGTCACCAACATGTACAGTAATGGGAAATCCAGACTCTTGACAATTCTGCGTTAGCCGTTAGCTTCACCAGCCGATCACATGGTCACCTGGTTTCTGAGCTCCAGCTGTTCTATAGAACATCCTTGGTCTCAGATCAATTATTTTTGAGGCTGTCTCTTTAAATCCAAGAGGTGCACCCCCTCCAGCTTCCAGAATGGTCCATTCCAGTTTGATAGAGGGGATTGTGGTTATCTAGCTGCACAGAAATGTTTTATTTACAAATGAATTAAAGATGTGAAGAAGGGAAGACTTGTCCATCCAGCCTGCCTGTTGGAGCCAGAGTCTGACCCAGAGCCAGAGGAGAATGAAGACCACCAAATTGTAGTTGGTAATTCCAGACTTTATTTAGAAGTTCTTTTGCAAATACTGTGATGTAGTTCAGAAAACATCTTAGAAAAACACAGTCCTTCATCTATATCTCTTGAAACATAAAGTACCTAAGCTGACATCCAACTGATTAAACTGGTCAACTGACCTTGAAAGATACCAAAWAAGGTATAACTTGAGCAGCTCAATTTTGAAGTGGAAGGATAATTCCTTGTGTATTTTGAGCACAACACAYTCTACAACTTCTTTGCTTGACATGATCTGTTGCAGTCAACACTGTTTATCTGTTAGGAAAAAAATATCTTAAAAACTAAAGAAGTGATGTTAATGAAACACTTCAAAACACTGAGGCAATATAAGAATGTGTTTGTGAATCTTCGACTTGTTTGCCTGGTGACCAACATGTCACAACTACAAATTTCTGCAAGTTTAGACAGTGTGCACGAGTTTCTTTTAGTTTTTTTTTTTCTTCCATGCATCTGTCTTAAGTACAGATATGTGAAGTATTTTTGTCTGTCTTGAATGTATATAATAATAAAATGTGATAGGCTGGTGGTAAAAAATAAATGTGTAATTTCTTAAGTTTTACAAGTCAGAGAGAAAGAAAAATGGAGCCCCTGGGGAAAGGTTGGTACAGTAAATAATGTAATGCGTGAAGCAGAAATGCCATTTCATTTAACCAAGCCTGAAAACTGATTGATGTTTGACCAATGCCATGTCTCTTTTTCCTTGTGCCCACATTAATCCCACTTCGCTGACCTAAATGCAATTCTGATCTTTTCATTAATGCTGTCAGTCAGTGTGCAGCACCAATAGTTCGTGGATTCGAAATCTAACAACAAGAAAATGTCATTTTACACCTCTTTCTTTGAGCTCCCGTAATATATACCTCACCTGGAGAGTGACAGACTGTGATGGATCGACTTACAGACATGCACGTGTACACTCGCGCACACACACACACACACACACACACATGCACAGGGTGAGAACAACTTCAGGAGAGACAAGGAGAGAGGGCAAAGGGCTGTGAGCAGAGAGCGAGAAAGAGGGACAAGGCGAGAGGGAAGGATAGAAAGAGAGGAATGAGTGAGGGGAGGTTTGATATTTCTGTGGCCGTACACTTGTAAGCTCAAGCAGTTTCTTCCCTCCAAGGGACAGGGTCCGTTAAGTACCTCTCCGGTGCCTACAGTTTAGAAAAGGACCCAGGCAATACAGGACTAATTTAATCAAAGGTTACAGGCCCAGCATAGAAACACAATATTATAGCGATTGTACAGAAAAAAAAGAAGGTGGGGGATATGTCATTTCACCAGGCAAGGCTTAGACCTGCTACTTTATCTCAGCAGTGTGAAGGCTAAGTCCCCCAACAGTCTCCAACCGCTRCCGCTAACACACATTTCCATTTTAGCTAGCGGGCCAGCTACAGAGGCTGATATTGTATAAGTGGCTGGCCAGAACGATGACTGACTGACTGCCCAGGATTAAACTGTCCAATATTGCCTCACTTTTTAAACTTTATTAAAGCCTCTACTGGATGCTTTGGAACACATCGCTTTGATTTTGCCCCTACGTTGAAATATTGTCTTTTAAAAGTTTCTGAATCTAAAAAGCACAATTTTAAATGGGCCCAAATTATAAAACACAAATCTTAAAAAAATAAATAAATGCTTCTTGTTTATTCCCAAATCCTTTAAACCTAAAATACAGCACAAATCTGTCCAATTTAAAGTAACAGAAATTAGGTTTTTTTTAGAAAATGCTCTGTTTACATTTGGATGGAAGTGAGAGTGTCTGGCAGCTGTACAAATAGTGCCATCATTCAGATAGTAATCCGTTTAGCCTCACTGGCCGTGTCAACGTCTAATAAACTGCTGTAAGTGTCAGTTTCAAACCCGAGGGACGTGTGTGTCTGTGTGAACAGATGACTGCCCTGTTGTCTATTTTCAGTGTTTTGGCAATATTTTTTGTTTTAAATCTTAGTTTCATTCAATGGACAAACCACCAAGCAGCAAAATACAAAACCACAAGATACAAACTGATTTTAAGATTTAAAGAGCCTTCCTGTAACTTGGGCGGATTATGAATGGAATTAAACATCCATGTATACATATTTAATAAAACTCTTTCTTGAAGGAATAAAGCATATCGACCAAAGACTCTCTGATATTAGCTACTACACCAAAATCCACTTCAATTTCTTTAAAAAATGTCTGTTTTGTGTTTCTTGATGTTAATTACTTGTGGCAGCCTTTTTGAATGAGGCTGATGTGCATCTATAACATAATGTTTACTTTCTGAGAGTTGAGTTACAAATCTGACAACTTGTTCAAGATAGACTACTAGAAAGTAGATAGACTAAATATTTTTACCAAAAAACACAGACATGCAAACAGTACAAGCCTTTCATGACAAAAAAAAAAAGATCTTTTTACAAAGCTTGTCTTTTGATACCAAATTTTAAACAGATAAGATCAGATTCTCTTACAAATTCCATGAGAACATAACAAGCTTGATGGATTCACAAAAGTGACCCTTGTGTTAGTGCAGGAGCCAGCGCTAAATCCAAAAGGCAGAATTAATCCATTTGGTCTCCTTTGAGATTAGACCTAATGCACGCTCCAACCCACTGCACACATCAAGCTTTAAATGCTTCCCGATTAAAAACCCTGCATGACATTGCTAATCATTTTGCATGCAGGGAATGTGACTAAATAGCAAACAAATTAGGTACATTCAGACAGCAACAAGCTTCAAAATGGTTTAGCTSTTCTACTTTTGGGCCAGTTGTGCAAAGAGTCGTGGAAGGTGAAGGATGAAATTGTGTGTGTGTGTGTGTGTGCAGACGCGTGCACGTGCACATGTGTTTCTTGTGAACAAACTAAACCTAAACATTCTGTGCATACATCGGAATATTCACACAGTCTCAGCTAGAAAAACTGAGAGCTGAATGACTTCTTGATGAAACTGAGTTGTTAAAGGTAAAAGCTTATTATAGCGGCAAGCTGAAAGTAGCAAAAGGCTAAAACCCAAAAGAAAAATGATTATCTTAATTTGTCTAAAAGGTAGCTATAAACAAAAATCTAGCAAAAGGCTAACTAAAAGCTGAACAATGCTAAAGGCGAAATATAATCTAAAAGTAGCAAAAGGCTAACTAAACGCTGAACAAGTCTAAATACAATCTAAAAGTAGCAAAAGGCTAACTAAAAGCTGAACAATGCTAAAGGCTAAATATAATATAAAATTAGCAAAAGGCTAACTAAATGCCGAACAAGGCTAAATACATTCTAAAAGTAGCAAAAGGCTAACTAAAAGCTGAACAATGCTAAAGGCTAAATATAATCTAAAAGTAGCAAAAGGCTAACTAAACGCTGAACAAGTCTAAATACAATCTAAGAGTAGCAAAAGGCTAACTAAAAGCTGAACAATGCTAAAGGCTAAATATAATCAAAAAGTAGCAAAAGGCTAACTAAAAGCTGAACAATGCTAAAGGCTAAATATAATATAAAATTAGCAAAAGGCTAACTCAATGCCGAACAAGGCTAAATACATTCTAAAAGTAGCAAAAGGCTAACTAAAAGCTGAACAATGCTAAAGGCTAAATAAAATCTAAATGTAGCAAAAGGATGACTAAATGTAAATGACTTTTCATAAGTAGAAAAATACAAAAAAGTGCACAAGGCTAGCTAAAACCTTAAAGAAAAAAATGATTATCTGAAATTGTCTAAAGGCCAGCTATAAACTAAATGTAAACAAATAAACAAATGTTAACCTGAAGCTAAACAATACTGAAGAATAAAATCTAAAAGTATCAAAAGGCTGTCTAAAAGTGGCGAATGGCTATAGAAGTAAAATACTTAGTTAAAAACTGAAAGTAGCAAATTACTACTCTACAAGAAGTAGCAAAACACTAAAAATGCAAAAGGATAGCTAAAAAATTTTAAAGGCTAAAACAAGTTAACTAAACGGTAAAAATAGCAAAACACTAGTTTAAAGCTAAAAGCAGCAAAACAAATGCTAAAAGTCAGCTGAACAGATTTGTTTTTCTAAATAAAGTTAATTATTCAAAAAAATATTTAAGTTACACAAAGCAAAAGACGTAGCATCCATCCATCTCCTTCAGGAACTAAATGTTTGATGTATAATGGCTAACATAGCACAATGTTTACAGGTCAGATTATGAAATAAAAAAGCTGGAAAACTGAGTAAATGCTGACTCAAGACTCACACAATTATTGATTGTAAATTTGGTAGTTAGCTGAAATGTGAATGACCAGTGCTGCGGCCCCGCTGCCCGGTGACGGGGTGGACTGGGTGGAGGTGAGAGCCGGCGTCAGTCTATCAAAAAGAAATCAGCTCGCCAGCTCTCTGAGCAGRGAGGCGCATCTCGTCGGCTTTCACGGACCAAGATTGCTTTCACCTGCGTTCCCTGGGGGCAAAGCGTGAAACACAGGCCTCAGCCAAACGGGCTAGTAACACACACACTCATACATGGACACACTCGCTTATATGGGCAGAAACATACACATTCTTTCTATCTTTTTTATGCCTGACTACAATGGAATCATATTAACAGCCCATGCATTCCCAAACATACACCTTCATGTGAAAACGTCAGGAAAGCGCAATTATAAGCGTATACATTTAGGCTGCCTTTGTTCATGTTCCTGCTTGAATTTGTGTAGCTGTGTGTGTGTGTGTGTGTGTGTGTGTGTGTGTGTGTGTGTGTGTGTGTGTGTGTGTGTGTGTGTGTCGGTGAACGAGAGAAAGAGAGGGATAGTCTAAAGGAGTCTAAAAACTGCATTCAGTGATCTTCCAGGAGGTGGAAAAATGATGTCAAAAAGGCAAATCTGTATTTACCAGCAGACAGGTATCCTTGACTTGACAGCTATACAGTCATTATCTGCCTGTCATGTGTCGCCCGAGGGCCACCGAGCCTTCTCCCAAAGCCCACAGTTCTCATGAATCAGGCCCAGCCCTATTAGCTTACCTGTTTCCAATTCAAAGGCCATCACCAACCAAAAAAGACGCCAGAAGGACAAAACAAGGTGTCATATTTATGGATGTGTCAGCACGGGCCCTCCTGAAACCTTGCTCACACCTTGAGCAATGAGCCTGACAACTCAACAGGGGCCTTTTGCAGTCAAGAGAAATGATACCCTCAAAAAAAAAAAAAAAAGCTGGTGGGATGAAACCAGAAGCTGCAGCGGTGGCAACAGGAGGGGGGAGGAAAGAAAGCGCTCATAAATCGCATTGGTATTATTCAGCTCCAATTAGAGGAAACTCAACCTGTTACACCGAATAAAAGAGAGTGAATATCAGATGGTGGCTAATGATGGGATGAGATTTAGGAGTCGAACAGGAGAAGTGGAGATGAGGGGGTTAGTGACGGTGATGATTACTTCAGCGATGACTCTTCAGGTGTGTGTGCGCGTGCGTGTGTGTGAGGCTGACATCTTTACCTTTTGAGCGTACCCAGGTGCAAGCAGTGTTCTACAGTTACCACGTCTGCATTGTGTCTAAACAGGAAGGGTAATTGCTGACTTTTTACTTATCAGATTGCAAAGAAAAGTCCCATGTTCAGCCAAGAAGTCATTACTAGACAATGCTTGTGTACCCTTAAAGGTGATGATGGGTTCTCATTACAAGGTAGTTTAAAAAAAGGTGCAAGTACACTAGCAATGAGAAAAAGGGTTGCGTAAGGGATTGTGTTTTCACTATAAGAATGTAGGAGCTAAACTGGAATATTTGCTCAGACTTATTTTAATCTGGCAAGGGAAAGTATATTGTGTTCTGTTGTCTTTCATGGCTGCCTGCTACCATGAAAAATACAGGTAGTTTACCTCTACTTTTGTCTGACTGTGCTTCTGTTTGAAAGATGATTTGCTAGTAAAATATCTTGGACAAATGAATGAATTTCTATAAAAAGGAAACACTGAACATACATGTAAGACTGATTAATGTTTGACTTCAACCAGATTCAAGAAGGGAACCACAGCTAATTGAATTTAGCACGCACAGAAGTGACCACAACTCAGTGTGATCTCAAGAGCTTGGGCTAAAAATTGATGTGGTAGTAGCTGGGGGTCAACCTCAACACATATTCTGAGCCCCAGCAGATGTTTCTATGTTTAAAACTTTGTGAAGAGAGGTGAAATGACTCTGCACAAAGAGTCAGAGTAGGAAAGGCTTCAACTTACCAGGTACCTTTTCTGGCTCCAGGTACTTTTTGGTTTTTCATTTTAAAAACAGAGTTAAAAAAGAAGAATGGTTATTCAATTTTTTTTTCATTTCAAAACCAGATATCAAAAAACGAAATAACTTATTAATAATAGGCGGCTGACAGTAAATTAATAAACACTAGCTAATTAGTTTTCATTTATTTAGTTAACTGCAGGCTGTATTTTTTTATTAATACAGCTAGTCCAACTCATTTAATAAACTAGTCATCTAGCTCCACCTTAAACAGTTTGATACTGGGAAGATTAAACACAYTGAACTTTATAACTAGCTAACCAGGCAACCACGATAAATAAAAGCTAGCTGATTAGTTTGACATTTCTTTCTTTTATATGTGTCAGCTGATGGTTTGTTTATAGCTGATGATTCAAACTGTTTCCAGGAGCTTCTGGTGCTTTTAGCACTCGAASGCTTTCTCCAAGAGGTCCATGGTCCAGGTTCCACAGGACAGCATTGGGTTGACATGATAACGGTGTTTAACTTTCGGTTTGACAAAATAAAAAGACGAACAGCTTTTCTGTTTTTGGAGTTAAACAAAGGAAGAAGAAGAAAAACAAATAACTGTTTTTCAGTTTTTAATATCGTAAAATGAAAAACTAATGACCAGTAAGTACAAAGACCTTCCTGGTACTTATCGGCACAACTTCTGTTTGGACCAAATTATTATTACAAGTAAAACAGAAAAACTAAACTAGGATGTCATATGTTGCAAATGGCCCAAGTTACAGATGTTTTGACATAGCCATAAAAAAAACCTTGATCAAGTTCATGCAGTATTGTGATACCTCACATGAACTTGATCAAAGTTTTTTATTGCCAGTTATACTCTGTTCTGAATGACTACCCACCACACCAAATTTTAACACAAACTTCACAGCATTGTGGATGCTTTTGTTTTGTTTTTTCCTTATCACTTCAGTAGAAAAAAGAACTTAATATTAGTTTCTTAATTTCTTCATCATCAGTGATTGATTTTTTTAAGTGAAGAGAAAATAGAAAAGAGGGAAAAACAAAGAGAAAATGTCATTAGAAAGATTGAAATAGAGATTAGAAATATATTAAATATACACCAAGAAAACACAGGTCCACACACCCAACATCTGTCTGCTCACCTGAAAATAAATGGATGGCATATACACATACCCGTACACACATATATAGATATACATACATACATGCATACATTCATGCATACTGTAGATATACAGTATATACACACAGACATATATACACACTCAGTGACCAGTCAGAACCCCCMCTATCAGACCACCTGTTTGTGAGCGGTTGTGAATGCTGATGATGTGGATGTTTTTGTTAAAGTCACTTAGCTCCAGTAATAATCTTGTAATGGGTTGATTCCAAAGTTGATCATTTGCACACCAAATGATTACTTTGTGAACGTTTCTGCAAAATCCATTCAGTGTTTGATGATTATCTGTTATTTGGTTACAGTTCACACAAACATCACAAGGTGATATAAGTTTTATGTCAGTTCTGATCATAAGTTTGTAATACATATTATGTATTTTACATTAAACTGTATATGTAGCTTATGTGTTTGCAAATGCAGGTATTAGGCAAAACTTTAGGATTCAGCTGATGTGAAAACCTGCTAAAACTCCCAACAAGTTGTTGAACCCTTTTCCTCTCCAGAAGGGGTCAGACACCTTTGAAGCTCACACATCCTGCAGCCATGTATATTTGGCTTAAAGAATTCTTTATCAAAACTATTGATGAGTTGGCCCACAGCATTAATCTTTTTTGTTTTCTTTTTCCTGAAGTTCTGGCCGCCTCTGTCTGCTATCCTGAGAGCCAAAAGCATTACACCGAATCAATACAAACTGGTAGCTCAGAATTTATATCATCAGCAGCACCATTGATCTTTATCAGCACTTAAAGGTTTTGGGGGCAAAAAATAGGGCAGCCTTTCCTCATTGCTTCTGCATTTCTTTGAGTGAACCAAATGATGTGTGGATATCTGATGAGCGCGCAGGGGTAGATAGTTTCCACATCACAGTGTTTTACATGATACTTTATCTGCCTACATGTTGCTTTGTGCAAAACAAAATACAAAGCTTTGTTCTGCAAGACAACTGGGTTGCCTGCTTGTCTTAGCAGCTGCAACGCTGGGTGTAGCTACTGTACATGCATCTGTGTATGTATATTTCAGTAATTTTACTATAATACATGCTCAATATCTGGCTTTTATTTTTACTATTATGTGGTTCAAGACAGTAAATGACAGAAACTAACAAAACAAAAACAGAACAAGTAGCTAATTCAGGCTCCCAAAACAAGAATTATTCATGTACAAATCTGATTGTGCCTCCCTCTTTCAGTCTTAAAGGGGCAATATCATGTAAAATCAACTTTTTTGAGTTTTATATCATGTTATAATGTTATACTCTCATAAAAAACATGCCCAAAGCCTTGCTTTGACTCATTCATGCATGTTTGAGAAATCCTGCAGCGTTTTTAGGAAGCCATGCTGAGGAGCAAAATGACAGGTGGGGACCAGAAACGCCTTTTGGTACCAGCCGAACTTCCTCATGGCAGAGCCCCCCTCCCCACCCAACACACACACACACACACACACACACACACACACACACACACACACACACACA
>NW_013952452.1:2024451-2032521 GCF_001266775.1 Austrofundulus limnaeus | reverse complement strand
GAAGTTATTATTATTATTATTATTATTATTATTATTATTATTATATTTGGGGGAGTAATATATGCTGTTTCAATATTGCAAAAATACTGACCCTTTGTAATACATCACCTAATCACACGGAGGCACCATGATGGACGCTGGAAGTGAGGGAGGAAAGTATTGAACTGACTGAGATTGTTTTCCCAAGTTCTTTTTGCCAGAACAACCATGGATATTTTAGGTAGAGGGTCATATCCACACCACAAAATTGAGTTTTTTCTTTCATATCAACTATTATATATTTAACATATCAACTGCACACTGGTGTAACGACTATTGGTCAAATTTTTTTTAAAGTGATATTACTGTTATAAAAGCATTTTCTACCCTGACTAATATCTAATACCTAATATAATGTTGACATTACAGTATATTAAATTATTGTCCAGCACTATTTTAATCTTCTTACCTTGTAAAATGCATTCACTGCAAATCCATGAATACACTGAAGGCTGCCAGTCCTTACGGTTGATGGCTGCTATCCATCTTCTGTCCTCATCCAAAGGCAAAAGACAAAATGACAAGTTTGGTTTGTTTCCTATGACCAACTGCATGTTTTTTGACTGATGTAGCTGTACAGGAGTTTACATATGGATAGGTTGTTTTGACGTCCATCATGGCTGAGTGGTCCACTTTCAGAAGACGTCACTTGCATGGGTCAGTATGAAAAGCCTGTATTTAGGAACAAAATTGCGAGAAAATCTTTGTATTTCTTTTTTAAATCTTGCTGAACTCAGATTGTTTTGGAGAAATGAAACTTCTTCATGAATGCCTGTCAGCTAGTGATAGACAGTCTGTAACATCTCAACATTGAGGGGTAGAGGTGGGGTTTTTGCCTCACAACGCTTCACTCTTTCTGTGCAAGCCAAATGAATGTTCTCATTTCTGCTTTCCGAGTTCATTCATAGGAGTTTGCATTTGTCTTGCCGTGAGATATTCCATCATCTTTGCACACAAACAAAGGAAAAACACAGTTTGTATGGCTGCTTGTGTTGCCATTAAAACCAAAAGCTTTGGCCACCCTCAAGCTATAATGATCCTGTTTGTGGCCTGAAAGATTGCAACACTCAGGCGCTAATGAAAGGCAAAACAAAGCTGGTTTCTTTATTTTTTTAATGCAGGACACATGTATTCATATTATTCCCACTATCAATGAGCAGAGGAAATTTCTTCAGCTTACCCTACAGTTGTAAAATTGAGTGAATTTGATGTGCTTAACATTGTGTCCTCTTTATTGATTTAACCATAAGAGGCATCTCATTTAGTAATTGGAAATTATTACAGTCTATTTAATATTCCCACGCCATGCTTCAGTGAGTTTTATGGTCCTATTCTCACTCTATTATGTTAAGAAATTATCTTGTGTGTCGCCTTGTGTCATAATCAATAAAAGCGATATAAAAGTTGAAGTTAATGAAAGTTAAAGCTGCTTTTGACATTGTTTAATTCCAAAGGCTAGGTTACGGAGGAGGTTACGCTCGTTGATTTATGATGACTAAAACAGGATGACTCTAAAGTTCTAAGGGGGACGTTTTGTGCCCCTGGTAGGCTTCTCGTGTGAGTAACTCCTCTGTTGCCAGAGATGGAAGATGCTCCTCAAGGCCAACCTTTTGAACAAACAAATGTCATTTATAAATTCATTATTGTTTTTCATCTGTCTGCAGCACAGCTTGTCTTTTTACTTACTGACTGAAGAAAGAAGACCGCTCAGAGGAAGTAAGTCTCTGGCTTTAGATGGTAACGCCACTGAAATGACAGATGCAGGTTTTCCCATGTTCTGCACGCAATCCTGCTTTAGTATAACTAGCTCAACTGTTTCAGGGTTCAAATCAATTAGCCATCAAGCTAACTTTCTAGTTGCTACAGACCAGTTTCCACACACAAAGTAGTAATTTTATGGCAGGGATTGACAAGGAGTCTGGTAATTTCAAGACTAAAAAATGTTATAAAAGAAAAACACAGCTTTTAAAGCAGCATTTATTAATATGTGTGTTTATATAGACGTGTGCTAGTGTGGGTGAACATGCGAGCCAAGCCTGTTACTGTAACTGCGTGTGTGTTGGTTTGTGTTGTGTGCCGAGCTTGGCACCTGATAACAGTGCCAAATAATGTGCTGTGTTGAAATTTTAATCACCTGCAAGTGCAAAACAAGAGCAATACAATCAGGACCTAATTAGCACAGCAATTAACACCTCTCTTACACACACTTTCTGTGTGCCAGAGCTCACACGTTTAGCTTGTGTGATTGCAGAGTTATATTTTATTAGCAGTTAAGCTACACTGATTTATTTATTAGCAAACATTTGTTTGTTTGTGTTGAGGCGGCACAGTTCCCCCAGTCCCTGTTGTCACGTGCATTTGAAGGGACAACATGTTTTCTGTATGATAAATGGACAGAATATAATTATAAATTTTTGTTCTGTCAATAAATTATTTGAATGCATGCTCATCAACTGAAAGAATATAATACATGAGATCAGCAAAAGTCCTTCTAAGCAAGGGGTGGAGCTAGAGGGGTGGCTGGGGGTGGCACCTGGTTGGCCACCTCAGGTGCCACTCAATAGAAATTGACAAGCAGGTGGGAAACTTGGATTTTGTGTTTGCATTTAGGCTTTGTTAGAGATTGTTCTCTGATACTACTGTACTGTATAAATTTTCAGCAGTGTTTGTTTAAAATGGCCGAATTAAAACCCTTTTCAAAACTAGCGTTAGCTTAAGTTGGAATTTACATCGGCATACAATCATTCTTAGCTACTATACAACAAATGTATTCTTAATAAGTCAAAAAATGGCTGACTTATAACCTTTTAAAGTTAGCTGTGGTGGCCATCTTGAGTTTTTGATCTGTATTTAAAATTTGGTAAACATTTTCAGCTACTTCTATACTAATCCTCAGCTTTGTACTGTATATCTGAAAATGGCTGAATAATAAGTTGTGACTAGCATGCAGCATGTTTTAGATGTTCATTCTTGTACAATCAAGTAGTGAGATTTTGATTGGCACACGTGACAACCAATCAACAGTAAAACATTTGAATACTGTATATTTCTGACACACTGTTAGTTCTACATATAAAACATATGCACATCTGCAACAAAGGAGGGGTGTTTATCACACACATTCAAAGTTTACAGAAACGTGGCGTTTGCTGACTTTGTGTCTTCCAGTTGTGGTTGAAGTGAACAAGGTCACTGATGACTATTGATCAGGCAGCTGCTCGGCCAGCCAGCCTCGTCTGTCATGTAGGAAATGGCATAGATTTGTGTGTYACTCTCTGTTTGACTGGCGGCCTCCTGGGCAGTGGATTTGTGTTTGCATTTTTAGCTATGTTTGCATATGTGTGTGTTTGTGTGTTTATGTGTGTGCATGGAAGCCTCATGGGTTATCCATTACAACCTGTCCAGGAAATAAATAAGTGCCACTTCAACTTGGGAAAAATTAACTTTCCCCTGGATAGCCAGCTAATTATGGATGCTGAGCGATCACATCTAAACCTTTGTGAAATATGCAGCGTCACTGCCGTGAAGTGAAGTGAGATGCAGAATAATAACCAATCAATAAATCAGCAAATACAAATAACTGGAGGTCACATTTAAACTGTCTATGATGACATTGACTTTGTGAATAAATTAAAGTGAACAGTTAAAATGTTGCCACTGTGTTACTATGGTCTTTATCAGCTACTGACTGAATATTTAGAATATATATGAGGAGCTTTATAAGACAACCTGTCATTTTTGTTTTAATGTTTCTGTAAATGGCATCATGTCCGATACCACCAGCCTGACTTGTGGTGTACCCCAGGGTTCTGTTTTAGGACCCATTCTGTTTATTCTTTATATTCTCCCCCTTGGGCAGGTAATCCAGAAATTCATAAATGTGCAATTTTAGCTCTATGCTGATGATATCCAACTTTATTGCTCATTTAAAGAAAGCGATTTTCATAAATTAGAGGCCCTAACAAATTGTTTAGCTAGCATCAAACAGTGGTTAAGCAACAGTTATCTACAACTTTACTCTGATAAAACCAAAATTCTGATTATTGCGCTGGAAAATAAGGTTGCTCAGATTGAACATTTTATTGGTGTCTTAGGTCCATCTGTTCAGTCCAGCCTCAGAAACTTGGGTGTCATTTTTGATTGTGCAATGTCTCTGAAACATGCAAAACAACTGACCAGAAACTGTTACTTTCATCTTAGGAACATCTCAAAATTTAAACATTTCCTGTCAAAAGCTGAACTTGAAATGGTCAATTTGTGCATTTATTTCTTCTGGTTTGGACTTTGTAACAGCCTGTTCACATGTTTAAACAAGAAGGACTTAGACTGTCTTCAGGTTGTCCAGAACTCGGCTGCTTGACTGTTAACTAATATRAACAAATGAGCTCACATCACACCTGTTTTGGCTTCTCTTCACTGGCTCCCAGTTCATTTTAGAATTCATTTTAAAATTCTGGTTTTAACTTTTAGAGCCTTACATGGTAAAGTCCCATCATGTATCTCAGATTTGATCCAGCTTCACACACCATCTCGCAGTTTGAGGTCATCAGGTCAGTTGCTGTTGGTGGTTCCCCGCACACATTTTAAATCCARAGGGGATCGGTCTTTCCAAGCAGTTGCACCTCRGCTCTGGAATGCACTGCCCCAACTTATACGCAGCCTTGATTCTATTGATGCTTTTAAAAAACATCTGAAAACTTTATTTTACAAACAGGCTTTTAGCTAAGTGTTTCCTTCATTAAACAGAGTGGTGCACAAAAGGAGGAAATGTGCAGATTCCATCCAGTTGAAGAGAGGATTTAAATGATAAACAGTAACAGCAGTTTTATTATGTTGATATATTTAAATGTATATATAACCTATCATAATTGCATTAAATAAAATGCTATTTACAGTGACAGTCATCCCCAGCACTTTGAGCACTAACAGATCACACACGATCTTTGTTTAGAACTCTGGCAATGCAGCGGGCGATACGCTGACTTTTAAGAAATGCTAGTTCCATTGTTTTTAAGGAACCGATGGGAATTCCCACATGCTCAGTCATACAGGCCCAGACAGTGATGAAGAAAACTGTCTGCCCCTCAATAAAGACATGGAGTCTTCTCTGACTTTCCCTTAGTGTTACTCCACCATCAGTTCCTGCAGATGTCAAACGGCGGCGTCTTTGGTGGTATTTTTGGGTTGAGGGTATTTTTTTGTAATTGACTGTGCCAAGGCGCCGTAGATCTAATTGGATTTGAACAAATGCAGTTTTGGTATACAGCAAGTGACATCACTTCCCTCTCAGAGTGCATTCTTTGGGAAGCAAGTCATGAGCCCCATTTTAGACCTCAACAGATGACTTATTGTAGTGAAACTGTGTCGCCAGTTGAGGATACGTGTCTGTGGGTTAATCATAACGTCTGTCTTCCATCAGTAAACAGAAATGAGAGTTTATGTCAAACGCCATTGCTTTTTGAGCGTTTACTTCCTTTTCACCAATCAGTCAGCATATCAGATTGATATTAATATTAATATATTTTGTTTTTATTTTTTGTGTTTTCAGTTGTTTCGATTTTTGTTGTAATTCACTTTTCTTTTGAACATATTTTGGGTTTAAAAAAGGGGCAGATATAAGATTTATTCGTCTGCTGCTGCCTTTCATTTTATTTGATTTTATTTTGATTGCATGTTTTTTGTTCTTTGTTATTTTGTGTTACAAATGAAATGGATAAAAAAAATTGTAGCTGTGCTGAAAATTGTATTAAAAATTACCCTGAACATTACCAGATGGTTCATCAGCATTGTTGACCTAGTTTCAGTCACTTTGGTTGTTTCTGTAGATACACAAACATCTGTAGTCAATGTCTGGCTACACATTTTGTTTGCAAATTTTAAATTTAAAGTAGACATATCATGCTTTAAAATCCTTCTTTTTCACATTTAAATCCTTCAGGTGGGATCTGTATGAAGAGGAACTGCAATGCTTTGGTCTGAATTCCTCCTTGTTGTAACTCCACAAGCCCCGCCCCTTTTCTGGGGTGTGTCTCAGATCWATTCTTTTGAAGCTCTCTTTAAATTCAAACAAAGCGCTTCCAGACCAGTCCATTCTGGTTTGATAGAGGGGTTTGTGGCTGTATAGTGGCGCAGAAACCTTTTATTTACAAATGAATTCAAAGATGTGAACAAGGGAAGACTTGTTCATGTTGGAGCCAGAGTCTGACCCAGAATCAGAGGAGAATGAAGACCACCAAACTGTAACCGGTACCTTATTTAGAAGTTCTAACACAAATACTGTGACAGAAACATCATAGAAAAAATAGAAAAACACTGAACAAGTTGAAATATATGACCCACACAGAATATCTATACATCTATGCAGCACCAGGAGAGACTGAATTCAAATTTTCTGCACTCCTAGAAACTCCAAGTAACAAAATGTATTTAACAGCTAAAAATGTGTATTTTGCACTATTGATATAAGAGAAATATTTTTCTGACTGGTTGTTTTGGTTTGCTTAGGAGTATCTTTAAAAGGTGCTCAGACACTAGATCCCAGTCAAAATACAAAATTATTTCACGTATGCTAGCACGATTCTAGCTAATGTTCACAACCATGAGAAGTGGTGCAGTTCATGTGGCTTTGGCCAAAGGAAATCTGAAAATGTATGAAAAAGTACATGAGCAGCACACAAGACAGTGAGATGTTCAGTTTGCAGACAGTCATCTGATCCATTGCCATTATGCATGAGCCACGCTTGTTTTCAAAAAGAAAAAGAAGGGGAAAAACGAAGAGATAGAGACTTGCGTATGCCCAAAAAATTCCCCTGGGGTGTCTGTTTCTTTATTTTTTTTTTTTGGCATTTTCAGAGCTCTGCAGCCATCAGGCTTTGTGTGTAGGACCATGACTTCACAACGCCGCCTTCCTTTGCTCCATCCCAGTTCAAGACCAGAGCTCAGGAAGCTCCCTTCGTCTTTTGCACGATTTTCCCAATTTTCTGCTTGACTGTGATGGGAATGAAAGCACACTCTGTGCAGTTCTGAAGGCTCAACCCCTCACAGATGGCCTTGTGTGGCACAGCAACTGCTGTTCCACACTACCATGCAGAGATGGAGGACGCGGCAAAGAAAATGGCAACGCTTTTTAAACCGAGAACTTCAGTAAGACTTGAAATGTCACATGTGGTTAAAAAAAAGAAGGAAGTTCTTTTCTGTTTACTATCACATGCACTGGTGTGATTTTGACACATGGCATCTCCTAAATGTCCGCGGGCTGCCTTTCTGTTGCCACAAGATGCCTTTGCAACATTCTCAAGTTTGTTCTCATGTGAACAAGGACATTAAAATAGAGATAACAGAAAATAAGAGAGGAGAAATGAACAGAGGGGCATTGTTGTACACATCTGCTGACATGTTTTCAGATACACTTTCTGGGTATTTAGTGGTAAATCTGATCAATGTTTTATTTTTAATACACCCTTATGACTGTTGAAAGGAATATTGTGAAATGTGATATTCCCTCTCACTGGGACAGAAGCTTCCTTAATTATATTACACTGTTATATCTTTGTGTTTTTATTACAATAAAGGCATGACATTTACAGACATTTTCACCACATTTACTTTACAGTTTGAATAAAAGCCCTCAGTTGTTAAACTTTATTTTGAGATTTTCTGGTACAAAACGTTGTTAACCTCACAGGCAAATATATTTTTGATTCAATTTCAGATTATTTTTATATTTTTTGTTTGTTTGTTTTTTAACATCTTCTGTCACTCTAAATTCTGTAGATTTATCAAAAGGCCAAATGTTGTTGTTTTTTTGTCGGTCTACAACTCAACACTGCAGAAATAAACAGTCTCACTCAGACATCAGTTAGATGCTGGACCATATCGTGACCAAGACTCTCAAACAGACATTAATGGAGCTCTGATCTGCTTAATGACAAATTGAACAGACCTGCTCTCAGATTCAGAGCAGTGACACTGGGGAACTTTTTTTGGTTTTATAATTTGGAGCACGTTTGCACTGGGGAAATCATGTCTCTT
>NW_013952452.1:2019252-2023812 GCF_001266775.1 Austrofundulus limnaeus | reverse complement strand
ATATTATATTATATACCTGATTTACTTCTTGTGTTTGCAAGATTAGACTACTTTAGACTACTTTTCTTAAGATGACAAGAGACAGAGTTTTATAAAGAAAAGTTAGATTTTTTTCAACTACATTGCTACAAACTGCTGTTAACTCTGCTTGTTTATGGGGAGGGAGTGAGACTTAAAACTTGTACTGGACCATCCTGTTAGAACTTCAGGTTCCCACTTCTGGGATCCTCTGTGAGGTCCAGCATTAGTTAATCCTGAAGGCCTTTCTCCCTTTCCTCTTCGTCATTTCTTCAAGTAGAACACTGGATCACAAGGTTACAACTTAAGGCAAGTTCAATTTAAGACATTTCTAATGCCACTTGAAATGAAATTTAAGACCAAATTCAAAATAAACACAAATAGAAAAAATAAATAAACAGTGGGCGACAATATTACCCAAATGTTTATTGTCATTAAGTGTTAAAATTTTTAAGACCTAGGAAAAATTGATTCAAGGCATTTTAAGGCAAATTAAGGCCTTGATTYTGGATCAGTGAATTCAATGCCTTTTAAGACTTTTCAATAATCTGTGGAAACCCTGGATCAGCTTTTATCACAGCTTTTACCACAGTTTGATAAAATGTGTTTTTAAAAAGCATACTGGCCAAAGAAATTATTTATTTTATCAGAGGAAGAATTATGGAAGTGAAACTTGGTATCTTGCCCTCTTATCATCTTAACGAGCTTTATTATTACAATACTTATTTTTTACAAATATATACATGTCGTGAAAAAGATTGACCTACTTTTTATTTTGTTTCATGAGGTAAAAATAGAATTTAAAAGGCGAAGCATCAGTTGTACAGGTACAAAGCTTCACAAACGGAAAAGATTGTGTCAAGTTTAGACGCTTCTCCCTTTTCTCTGTTTTTCGCTCTCACCATTGGAGGTGGATAATTAGTGTTTTTTTGAGGTTGGGGATTTAGTGGGAGGTGAGAGGTCCTATAATCTTTTGCTGAGAAGGCACCTTGTCCTCTCCCCTGTTTATAACATCATCAAAGTTGTGCCTCTGGGTGCCCCCAGCTTCGTTAATAATTTAGGTCTGCACTGGTCCGCTTGGCTCAGGCAGGAAGCCCTTCCTTATTAGGTTTGTAAACCATGTGATGATTTACAAGAAAACCTTTGCATTTGTCATGCTCATTAAAAATGTCTTTATCTTGTTTTTTTTCCCTTTTAAACATGGAAATATGTTTTCCCTAAAATTGTGCCACCAAGTGTAAACAAGTTAGACCTTTAGCAATGAAATATAAAATTAAAGTATAAATCACAGATCTGATCTGTATTTGAAGATAAAATGTGTCACATAAAATTAAGTCATGAGAGTATATAAAAAAGGRACAGAAAATATCAAGTTTTGTTTAATTAAATGTATTTTTCTCTAAAACTGCTCATTTCAGATCTCCAGAGATTTTTTTTCTTGATCATATTAACATTAAAAAAGTGCAAAAAGATTTAGATGTTCTTTCCATGTTTTATACATTTATTCATTTATWATTCAACAATGTCTTTTTTTGTAAATTAATTCCTCGTCTAAGGGCAATAATGTGTCCCAGAGCTTCCTGTAAGACTGAATAAATGGAATGGGTCAAGCTGCCTAAAGCAGCTGCTAACCCACCTTAAAATCATGTTATTAGTCTGCTGCGGTGTACAACGCTTTCACCTAAATGAGAATAATTTTCTGCTGAATCCAGTAATTGTCTGGTATTAAAAAAGGTCAAATTTAATGAGAGGCAAAATGGAAATCAATACAAAAATTGTGTCTATTTCCAGTATTTGGCAGGCGAAGACCTGGGCTGTAAGAGGCATGAGAGGGTCTTCAGAATGTTATGTTTCTTTGGACCAGCTTGTTTCATGCTCAGAATGAAGTCAWCGTGAAGTTACATCATAGTTCAGCTTTGGAATTGACTCTGATAAAGGTAGTATTTCAATTTGTGTTTCAAAAATGGAGAAAATACCATTTTATGAGTTTCAYTGTGTTCTACATGTTTGCCGTGCAGACATTTTTCTTTAATCATGGCCTATTGTCATGCAAAACCTCCAAAACTGTCTAATTGTGTTGCCCTCCTCTGCCCACCTCATTCCTGCCTTGGTTGCTTTGTGCCCCTGACCCGCCCCCCGCCCCCAAACAGCATTAGCTTCTGGTAAGTAACCCCTTGCAAACCCACAAACAATGCTAAGTAAAGAAACATCAACTTTTAAATATTTTCCTAACTTTTTTCCAATAGTTTTAAACATTAAATATTTGTTTGACACAAGACTTGAAAGCTTGTTTTCTGTGTTCAGTCTATTACTCACCTGTCAGTTTAATGCCCCGCCCACTCACACCTGTTCCTTGTGATCATTAGTCTCACCTGTGTCCAGTTACCTCATCAACCTCAGCCTTCTTAAGCTCWTTATCCCAGGTCATCCGTAACTCATCTTTTTTTCTTTTTTTTAATGATGAAGATGAAATGCAGTATTTTTTTTTTTACTGTGTGGCACCTGCTGTGGTGCATGACACAAATAATGAAATGACTTTCTGTAAACTGGCATTGTGCTCCAAGTCTTGTAGGTTTCTCCTCCTGCCATGCTAGTCTTTTGTTTTGTATTGTCATTACTTTTTTTTCTCATCAAAGGCCCTTGTGTTGGTCACCATCCCTGGGTCAAACTTTAATTATCAACCGTGTCAATTGATATTTATCATCACAGTGTTATTTAGTAGGAGTACACCAGTATTTTGAAGGCTGCCTCCTATGTGTAGAGTTTAAGATTAGCAAACACAAGCATGTGTGTATTTTTCTGAGCTTTGTAATTAAGATCAAGTTGGAAACATAGCTGAGGTCAAGTGAGAAGGCAAGAAAGTGGGAGGTAGGGATGAAAGATGAGGCAAAAGAGACATAAATTATAAGATTATAAAGATGACCACTTAGTGAACATGAGAATGACTCAGTTCTGGTCTTCATACACAGAATAGTTGAAAACYTTGTAGATTTACTTCAGTCTGAATTATGTTTTTCAGCTCCCCAAAGGCATGGCAGCTTGGAAGATTTGTTTGTTTTACTAGCGTGGTTGTTGTTTTTAGAGTGATTCAGGCCACATTAACACCATTACATCTCTTCTTTAAACACACATTATGTTGTTTAAACCACCCATAGCATGTTTGCTCAGGAAGCAACCATCCATCCAGCCAATTATTGTGAATGTATCCCCGGAAATTTTGAGAGTAAACAGGTATTCTTTCATCTCACTCTCCAGTTTATGAATCCACATGACAGCCTTCTGTCAGAAAGTTCACTGTTTTCTCTTTCTCTCTCTCTCTCTCTCTCTCTCTCTCTCTCTCTCTCTCTCTCTCCCTCCTGCCTTCTTTTTTTCTCCTCTTCTAAAGATTAAGACGGTGTCACCCTAATGGGTTTTACAGTTTTTAAAGAGATTTTTCATTGGGATTACTACCTGAGTAGAAGGGGTTTGGAAGAGTTCAGCAATGCCTTTGATGTCCCAGAGTGTAAACACAACCTGAGGCTACTTCGCAAAGGAGGGGCCCTGGTTTTGTTATTCAGAGCCACGGCCCTTAATTGTGGTGGTCAGGACAAAAGATAGAAAAAAAGGTAACATTTTTTTTCTTAAATGCAACATGGGAGGGGCTCRTTAGATGGTCAGAAAAGATTTTGCTGTAAAGAATCCGAGATTCCACACTGAYGTAATGAAGCAAATGGAGGATTGTCTTACTGGTTTATGTAAATTTTCATTCAGTTTATCTTCAAAAAGCTTTAATTACAYGCTGTAAATTTAGACCCAACTTGCAAAAGACAGAAAAGGAACCTTATGTGAACATTTCAAGTTTTAAATCATCCAAAACAAGCCATCGCCTGGGCTCGTTATTTCTCTCCAAAGCAACATTCAATGCTCGGCTTCCCAGCAATATTTAAAGCTACAGCTCCACTGAGCCTAAGTGCGGAGCTGGGGTCCTCTGCCGGCGTTATGGACATGCAAATAGGCCTTAATGTGTCCACAAGGCCCTCTAAAGGCAAATACCTCCAGTCTCACTCGCAGAGATGASTTCTGTCTGCACTCGGCTCTGCTTCATTTCAACACTTCCTGTGTTAATGCAGGCTAATGCTTACTTAGACTCCAGGAAGATTTAATGGGTATGGATGGACGTAAATTATTTTGCATCTATTGGAATACAAGTGATTATTGTCTGAAAATTGTTATTACCCCTGTCTGTGTGTGTATATATTAAATATTTATATGTGTGTGTTTGTTTTTCTGTGGCTTTAGCTAAATATCTCACAAACTAATGAATGGATTTTAATGAAAGTATCAGAAAATGTAAATGATCATCTAGAAATATGTAGCGTTTAGATTTAAGCTAGTTGAAGATGACAGCCACAGCCAACTGACCTGAAGCAACACATTACAATCCTTTAGTTATTGAGCTAACATAAACATAATTTGACAAACGGCTATAACTGGCACCCATTGGGCCTCATGCAAGAACATGTTCGTATTTTTATGCTAAATTTCTCTTACTTTTGTTCGTAC
>NW_013952452.1:2015199-2019091 GCF_001266775.1 Austrofundulus limnaeus | reverse complement strand
CACAAATTCTCCTAAATCACTCGTACGCACAATTTAAGAACAAATCTGTGCGTACGAACGGTTCTTGCATGAGGCCCAATGTTCCTAAAAAGTCACACTAAAGGTGTTTGACTGCTAGACATTTGATTTAGTAGACATTTTTTAGGGCTGCACAATATATCAAAAATTTATTGGCATCGCGATAACAGCCTGTGCAATATGCATATCACAAAAAACTGCATAAACTGCGATAAATAGCTGACTCAAAAGTTTGCATTTATGAGTTTTCTCACTCGGACGGGAGCTTGATGTATTTCACCAACCAAATGGAGCCCTTCATGTATTTAGATGGATCTCTGCATATTTAAAAACAATCCATGCTGGAATGGAAATGATGCTCTGTTATCACACATCACATATTTTCCTAATRTAGTGCAGTCCTAATATTTTTATGTTTACTATCAATAGCCGTGTTTCCATCAATGTATTTTAGTCGCATTTTGAAGTATTGCATTAGAAAAGGTGGATGGAAACAGCAACATTTGCAAAAACTTCCTCAGTTTCGAAAAAAGATTGTTTACGCTCGCTTGAGGTGGTCTTTGGATTTTCCAAAAAAAAAGTTAATGCACAAAAGAGGAGATGGAAACATATTGGCTAAATAAGTTCTGACGTAGAGAAAATTTGTCTCGATCGTTTGTTCCCACTTTCCAATAATTGTAGCGGCTACAGCTGCAGCTGAACCCTCCTCCTGCTGTTGGCGTTTTCCCGGATAACGTGAAGAGAATTGCATTTTTTTTCTGTCTCCACACAGCGTGCAACATGGCCAACACTAGCTGAAATGACAGAATAATGCTGCGTTCCAGTTGTATCGGAACTCGAAATTCTGAAGCCGGACTGACGTCAGTTCCGAGCTAATAGCGTTCCAGTTTCAAACATCGGAAAAAGCGTTTCTATTATTTTGCTCTGCAACGATAAAACGTACAATAATAGTGCTCTACGAGGTATTTTGAGTGTACAAACAGTGTTAAAACATATATTTTAACTATCACTATTAAGCACTACAAGTATGTCTGACGAAATGTAAAATAAAAAACACAGAACAAAGCCGTGTTTGTTTAAATGCAAGAGTAGCAACGTTAGTGGTTAGCTCGGACAAACATGCTAGTACGCTACATACATTAAACAAATATAAAAAGGGAAAATAAACGAACAAATWATACTCGTTTTTATTCTGCCTCCTCTCTTCTTACTCTCTGTCTGTTAAATAATGGGGATGGTGCTTGTGTATGGTTGATTACAGCTCAACATTAGAGAAACATGCTAATGATAGCGCGACCACTGTGCGCATCAGCCATGTTGAAATGATGACRTAATGCATGCTCGGGCTGCTCGGGTATGGTTTGGATGYGCCGACCTCCTGACCTGAAACTACGACTTCAGGGGGTGTTCCAGTTAAAAATAGAACTCGGAGGCTTGAAGCTACGACCTCCGAGGAYAACTGGAATGCAGYACAACTTTCCAGAGAATAGCAACACATTCTTGGTTTAGTTCTTGTTTACTACAGCCATGCGTAACGTCAATGTCTGACATAATTACACTGGTGATTCGCTCCAAGCCAACTTAATGTGCATTTCTTTTTTTTTACAACATTCTAAAGGTTCGCTCAAAATTTGCATTAAAATTGGACGGAAATATGTATACAGTGGTTTTATTCAAGATGAACACCTGTTGATTGCTGTTTTCTTCTCCACAACAGTCACAAACACTAGAGTTCATACGTTCTCCTCCTGACAAAAATAGAAGCCATCACCCCTACAAACAAACCAGATGAAGAGTGTAAACAGACAGAGAAAAGACCCAGAAAAACAGATTCTGTCCTGTCAAAAAATAAAAAGCAAATCAATATTGTCATTCACAGCTTCAGATTAAATCCTCCTTGCTTTAACTGCTTCCATGGGGTTTTTGGGCCATTCAGTTTGCAGCGACTGAGACAAACGCATCTGAATCGATTGCTGGTGAGATCAACGAATTAACAAGTGGAATGTTCTTTTCCTCTCCCCCGTATCTTCTTTGTTTTTTTTTKKTTTTTTTTTTTTTTTTGTCTTTCTTTCTTTCTCCCAGAATGGGCAAAGAGTGAACCAATGGAGCAAAACACATAAAAAGACGGTAGTCATCAACAAACACAATAAAACCCTGATCTAGAAACTACTTTCCAAGTCGAAGTATTGGAGCATTGCTGTGCAAATGCTTTTGCAATTTAGAGTCAGTTGCCACAAACCACTAAATGCCCTTAAAATAGCAGTGTGCAGTAAAGATTTACAACAGAAAAGTGGTTCCAGTGCTTTATGTAGGGCCAAACACTGGAAGCATTGGGGGGGTACATACAAGGTGAAAAAGAAAACACGAGTATTGAAAATATCCACCAGACACGTGTCGACAATGTGGTTTTAATAGAAGCTTGCTGTTGTTCACGAGCTCATCAGAGATGTAAACAAAAGTCAGCAGTGTCTCTCTGCAGCACGGACATGTGTTTCTCTGCAGAACGTGCGCTGACATTAGAAGGTTCCTCCCTGAACCTTTACCAGGTCAATGTGATGACGGGGAATCACAAACGTTTGACGGGATGGCTTGGTGAAAAGTGGGGTGTGAAGGAGGACGTCTTTGTACGTCGTTGTTGCATATTAAAGCTTGGCTTTGGTGTGTGAGTGCATCATGGAACAGACTCAAAGGACTGGATGGAGCCTTTGGATGCAGCAGATCCAGGTCAGGGTCATGGGTTCACATTCTAGCCGGATCAGCGTCACTGCACGCTTCAAGTGCTGCAGTAAGACTTCGCTCCCACCTGCCTCACCCTCAAAGTTGGAAAAAGAAAGACAGTGAGGCCAGAATGTCGCCCTACAAATCCCCCTCCTCAGTGCTAACTCTGTCTCTCTAAAACTATCCTGGATCTCTGCGTCTTAGAGAAGAATAGCTGCTGGATTGGACCTGATAACTGCTGCTTCAAAGGATAATTCCTTTGTTTTTTTTCTTTGACTTTTTAACCTTTTAAAAAGGTCAGAGAACCAAGTGAGGCTACATTGCAGATTGGACCATTAAGAGGAGAGCTAAACACAGATAGAGTTCATGCAAAATGACTTGAACTCAAAACTGTAGAAACATTTTATTTAGATTTTGCTAATTAGCTTTGTTATTTTGCAAGCGAGCGCAAGTGAACGTGTAAATTCCTGGGACTGTTTTTTATTTTTCAACTATGTGACATCAAAGTATGACATTTATTGATTTGTCAGATGAATTTATAGCAAAGAATCTCTTTAATGRGAGTGGAAAGAGCAACACTTCCACCGTTATGCAAAATTTGTGCTTTGTGTGTGCCAAAAGTGGCATCACAGTACATGTCGTGCTAGAGAGTTTTWTCATTTTGGCTGATCACTTCCCAGCTTTTATGTACTGTGAACCATACATTTGGGACCTGTTAAAACAGGAAGTACAGTGAGTCAGGTACAAGTTTCTATAGGAAGTCGCAACTGAACTAAAACTATGCAATTTGCGAAATGGTGCCATCATAAGTCAATCGAAGTAATAATCCTGCATTCTTTTCAAAGATTAGTTTGGGTAATTACTTGACTGCGTCTTTATGTGTTTGCACTTTTTGTGGCACAGTGAAAGACTTCTCTGAGCTCATYTGACTGTTAATTTTCTTCAACTCCAACGAGAGGAGCAGAGGTCACACATCAAAGCAACCAGTGATTGCATGAGGCAGAAGCTGAGTCTGGAGAACCTGCTCAGGCTTGTTCTCCTGAATTAAGACACTTAGCTGAGGATAAAACAAAAAGCTATGGGTTTTACATGGTTGTCACGCAGGCGCACACACACACACACGCACACACACACACACACACACACACACACACAT
>NW_013952452.1:2006090-2014295 GCF_001266775.1 Austrofundulus limnaeus | reverse complement strand
GTATAAATATATAAAATTCTGATACCGTATTAGTTTGTACACAAACAAATCATGTCACACTCCAGCAGGACATAACCATTAAAATAAAAGGACTGTACTTAAGAAGTATTTGTATTTCATGAATTATATTATTGCATTTGAATTCAGCCCTCAGAAAGATTTTCATTTTGGGGAAATATTTGTGCAGCCTTGATGTACTATATGTATATAAACTGAAACAGACTAGCGCATTCTAAATTTAACATGAATTAATTATTTTATCACAATATAGTAATTTCTGCATTTTTCGGGGAGGTAACCTCCTAATAAATGTCCTTACAGAAAACCTAACTGTTCATTTCAAATCAATACTTTTACTTTTAATACTTAAGTACAAAGAATATCAGATACTTTAAGACTTTTACTCAAGTTATATTCCTAAAGGAGACTTTAACTTTTACCCAAGTAATTTTTTGGTAAGATACTTGTACTTTTACTCAAGTATCACTTTGTGGTACTTTATACAACACTGCATTTAGGCCAAAAAAAGTTGTTATTCTTTTTTTTTTTTTGCAAAAGATCCGTATTGAGCATTAAGACCTGCAGTGTGAACATAGCCTATGATTCACTCTCTCAGTCAACACAACCGTAGAGAGCCGCCCGTCGTCCACACTGACTCTTGTTTTCACAAAAATGTCCAATCTCTGCTATCTTTAGGTTTTGTTTTTTTATATATATTTTGTTCGTTTGTTTGTTTTCCTACAATTTTTACTGGATTAGTTGTAATGTCGACCATATTTTCACACCAGCAGACGAAGATGCTGCTCAGGGATCAGCTCACTGCAGCCACTTTAACAAACACGCCCATGAAATTCTGACCAATCACAGTGCTCCATGCGTCGTGCTTTGAGAATTAGTTCTGACTGGGGGCAATGCACAAGCATTTCAGCAGGTGACGGAGCAGCAAACACAGTTCCATAAGCAGGAATTGAGAATGGGCCTTCTCATTGTCTATAAATCAGTCTCAAAGCACCAGTCAGCAGATAGCCACCGACAGAGAGAAGAAGGTCATAAGTGGCAATAAAAAAAGGTGTCATTTTGACTCACGTCATGACACCTGTGAGTTTTGCTCTTTACTCTGTCAACTATCAAACAGACATGATCCCTAAAAGAAACCTAGAGATTCCTGAGAAACTGCCTTCTGGAAAGATGATAATTTCCCTTTTTATAAGGCACAAGGGATAAATAAATGACTTAATAACCATGTGGAGTTAAATGAATCATACTCACCTAATAAAACATGAACCAGTTCCGCATCATCTGAAGCCGATCTGGAGGAACACGTTGGCCTAACGCTGTGTTTACAGCCAACATGCAATAAAAATGCACGCAAAAGCCTGGTATTAAGAACCTTTAATAAAACAGAAATGATATTCATCAGTGTTCACACAGATCTATTTGCATTTGAATCCACAAGGTGTGTCTTCCTTAAAGCAGCAGGTATTTACGTTCCTGCTTATCAAATTTCAGAAGCTCCCCTGAGGCACCGTGACACAAAAAGACAGGCATCCAGGCATGACCTTAGACACACACACACACNCACACACACACACACACACACACACACACACACACACACACACACACACACACACACACACACACACACAGAGCAGAGAGAGAGAGTTAAACAACAGGTAGATGGCAATCCAACCATGACATCATCAGTCAGCACTGATTACTGGACAGCAGAGAATTAAACAAAGAAAGTTCTGTGATTTAAAAGACTAATGTTTTCAGTGCACACACATGACAAAACACAGATTCAGATTTGTTCTTTATTGCACTTTTTGCACAAATTGAAGCAAAAAACCCCACTGTTATCGAAAACCTCCRCAGCTAGTCTAAAACTCCATCATATCAGGTCAGATGGGATCGTGATTCAGGCCCAGATGTTCAGCTCGTGCAGCTGTAAGAAAAAGTACGAGGGAAAATCTCAATAATTTGCTGGTGCGAGTGGAAGTTATCCGTGTTGTTTTTGTAGCAGAGCCAGGTGAGCCTCCTTYAGATGATAGCATCTGAATTCACATCAACTTTAGCCCCAGGCCCCTGAGACCACAGCACCATTTCTTCAGCCCTAATCATTGAAAAGGATCTTCTCCTCAGCATCATCAATAAAAGGCAGATAGAAGATTGGACGTAACAAAAGAGATTAAAATAGATAATAAGACTTTTAGAAAATGTTACTTTAAATCTAAAGAAATGAACCATTAGAGTTTAGAAGCTCTTATTTTTCTGCACTCCTTATTGTAAGAATCTATAAAACTGTTTTTTAATAAACTTATAATGCACAATAATACAAAGGTAAGGTATGTTGGAGGTGAAAGGTCAAATAAAGCAAGTGACAGCATGGACTTTGAAGTCTCTCAGCAGGTAGTCCCTCCCTCCCTCCTCCCTCCCTCAGGCTCTGTGTCTTTTTCAGACTTTTCCTCATTCTCCCCATTCTGCTCCTCTCTCACAAAAAATGTGATTTTTAAGCAGCTTCAAAAAATAAAAATAAAATAAAAAACAGAAAAGGCTTTAACACGTTCAGTTTTACAGATATTAGGCAAAAGATTTGTGTGGTAGTATCTGAGTCGTCCCCATGACATCATTTTTTTTTATTATCAGGTAAAATGATTCTTTCAAGAATTGATGAATATGTTTTATTTAAATATTTTTTCAATCTCATCATAAACAGATAAGCGTTCTTTCTTTCTTTTATTTGGATCCCCATCAGTTGCAGTTCCTGCAACAACTCTTCCTGGGGTCCACACATTAAACATGAAACAACACACAATACACAGCATACTGTACATAGTTCACATAAATTCAAAACAAAAATAACACAATAAACAAAAAATAAATACAAATATATAAATAGAAATACAGGCCACAGATTAACATGCAAAATAAAGACAGGATACAAAACAACTAATCAGTCACTATTTTCATTTACTATAACGCACAGAATAATGAATATAATAACGAGTTATTCAATATAATTGTTTCCTTGCAAATATCTTCTTAAAGTTGTTTAATATTCATTTTCTTGATGTATTTCCAATATGTTTTTAGGTAAAGTATTCTGTAAATATAAATCGACATAAAGCTGACATCTTCATGGAATTTGTGTGAACTTTTGGAAGTATAAATCTACTTTCAGTTGCATGTCTAGTTTTATAATCATGTACACTGGCACTAAAAAACAGTTAAAAGTATATAATCTTTGGCTGTTTTGAACCAATAATATTTCTTATAAATAATATCATTTTAAATGTAAACCTAACTTCAACCCTTAACCAGGATAATCTAATATGCATTATGCTGACATTACTTGTGAAATCACATAAGTGCCAGCTGAGCAGCCTTATTAAGAATTATTTGTAATTTCTGTATCAAACCTCCCGAAGCTCCAGACCATACCGACAAACAATAATAGAGCTGAGACAAAACAAGAGATTTAATCAAATTTAAAACGTTATTGTCTGTCAAAAATCATGAATATCTTTTATCACAGCCAAACTCCTCACCATATTATCAGTATGCTTTTTCCATGATAAATATCTTTCTAACACCACACCTAATAAGCTTACATATCTTTTTCCAATGCTTGGCATTTGTCCACTTCTAATTACCTAAATGGTTGACTTGTAAAAGTTGTAGCATAATTAAAACCTGCTCTTCATCCTGTCATTTTTTTAAACACACTCCTGCACTCAGAGAGGAGAGTTACAGTCTTTAAAAGACACGGACTGTTTAGTGAAAACAGTCAGCGAGGATTTCTTTGCCTAAGGGGTGGAACGGATATCCATGTGTGGCACCCAGCAGTAAGTCAGAGACGCTCGGAAAACATCCACGTGTTTCAGACCTTCAGAAGTGCAAACAGTCGCATCAACATGACCAGAAACACAGAAAGTGCTATAGTCACACTTAAAGGGGACGTATTATGCAGAATTCACTTTTTACGTTTTTATGCTGCTTTGTGTTTGTCCGGAAACAGTCCAAGCACCAAAAACAGTTGTTTTTTGACAATATGTAAATGTTTTGTTGGTGTCAGCAAAAACCTGTGGATCGTTACGTCACCACCCGGGTAACCTATGACCAARACGAGACCATCCCCTCACCTGGTAACCCAAGCAGAGACTTCGCCCACTTCTTCACAGGATGACCATGTTTGTCCTGCTGTTTTAACAACAGTCAAGGAGAACAGAGATGCATGGCCTGGTTTTATTTATTTATTTATTTATTTATTTTTTGATGGCAATGTCCCTGCGATATTGCCAAAGAAATTTGTAGTTTGTGCAAACAGTTGCATTTTACCCAAGGCCTTTCAGCTGAAGAAACTTCTGTCCCTATTGTTTGTCAGAAATCTGCAGATGATGYAAGTGATGTGTTGTGTGTTTAGTGTTGCTGATTGGTATGAATATGATTTGTGATTTAGCACAAACTAATGCTGAAAAATAGCATGCGGCCGCATGGAGCACCTTCGAGGCTCTGCAGGCTGCAGCCTCTCTGGTCGTCTCCCCCCTCCACAACGCCGGCCTCAGGAAGAGGTGACAGAAGCACGTTGGCCTCCCTGGGCACCAGTCTTTTGATACCCACTGCTCGCCCACGGTGGCCGCACTGCAACTGTTGTACTCCTGTGCACCTGCTTGTACTAGTAGCCATTTTCTCACATCTGAAGTGCTAACATAAGTGCTGTTTTGGGAGGGCGGAGCTAATGTAAACAAAAGATTGGGAGGACGTTGCCAACAGCAGCTTATTTGCATAAACAGCTTGTTCTGAAGGGAGCTCAGAACAGGCAGAACTGACCTGGTGAAATCTCATTATATGAAAATGATTTTGTGTTTTAAATCTAAGGAACAGGCTTTTTATAGCCCCCTTTAATACTCGCACACACACACATTGCACAGTTAAAGGGATGGTCTAATTATTTTTGAAGTCTTGTTCTGTCAAATGGTCATCAGTAGCTAGCATCTTATCAGCTGTGATATCAGTCATAAATCACACAAAGTAGAGAGGGCAAAAGTCTTTGTTCATGCTTCGCTAATAGTTATCCAAACAAAGGCGTGTTTTAGTTTTTTTCGTTTTTCAGGTTTGTGGCGATGACCCGGTCCTCACACAGCATCCCTTCCAGCTCCATCCTGACTGCAAACGAAGTGAGCATGCACAAAGGCACCACTGGCTGGTCCATGGTGAGATGTAAATGTAAAATCTTCCATGCCTAAAATAAACCACTGTACTAAAATAACTCTTTTAGGTCACCTAAACTGGTCCTCAGCTAGAAAAAGAAGCAAGAGTCAACATTTCCATTGTTCCTGTCTCCTAAAACAGTTTATTTTTATTGTCACTYATGCAGATTYGGTGATGACATCATTCAGCAACTTTCAGGACATCCAGCAGCTGCTTAGGTTACTGAGGAGTTACAGCTGGTTTCTCTTCTAAACTAACCAGACTATGCCTTTAAGGTCTCACATTCGTGCACAACAGTTCTCAGATCAGTTTCTTCGCAGCCCTTCTCCGGTGTCCCCGGAGCGCCGGCATCGCACCACGCAAGTGTCATCTAAAGAGCCGACGTGTGTAACTGTTACTGCCTCACTGATGAGAAGCTGTGACGCCAACACTTCCAGCAGTTTCTGTCGCGGGTGTGAAAGGCATATAGCTCCAGAAGGAAGAGAGAAATGGGAAAAGACTGTCTGAAGGCAGGGARGTGGAGTTTTCTCCTGAATCTAGATATATAGATTTATATAGAATGAAAAGCTATGATTAAAGGGGACACATGTAGAAGACTGGATGGACAAGTCTTCCTTCACTGACATCTTTTAGATATTTTTTTAATAAAACGTTTCTGCTCTGCAATATAGTCGTAAACCCCTCTATCAAACTAGAATGGACCAGTCTAGAAGGGGGGCGGAGTTTAGATTTAAAGAGACAGCCTCAAAACGAGTTGATTTCAGAAAAGGGATGAAAGAGGGGCTTGTGGAGTTACAATAAGGAGGAATTCAGACCAAAGCATTGCAGTTCCACTTTATGTAGACCCCARCTGAAAGATTTAAATGTGACAAAGGATTTAAAATCATGTGTCTTTTTAAAAGTCTTTGTAGTTGTTTTGGTTTTTGCTTAAGTTAGGTGGCAATGGTGAGAGTCCCAGCTCAGTTCAAGAACGATACCACTGGGTTAAATRAAGCTTGTCTCTGCTYTCCCCCAAATATTCACCATATTCAYAGTCTGTTTATCTTAACATTTGTAAATTGGACTTTTCTGTCCCTCCTGTTCCCATTGTGGTTGCTTTAAATGAGTGTTCAAACACTGGAGTGAGAACTGCAGATATGACTGACCCTCTGGGAATATTTTGGGAAGGTCCTTTTGGGGTCGTTGCCGGAGGCAGACATGAGCAGCCTCAGGCAATCTSAGCGATCGCCTGTTTAGCTTTAAAAAAAAAAAAGCCTCAGGGCGTCATACAGATGTAACAWTATGGACTCATTTTAAAGCTTTGTGGTAACACTTTTTTGTCAACAAAGTATATAAAAATCATGTAGATGTTGTACTAAGTTCCATGACCCCTYGTTGAGGACCCTCCTTCTACTTCAGTTGATGTTTTTGTGGCCCGCACACCGGACTCACTAATGGGCACTCTTTCTCTTTCATTTTTTTTAATCTTTCTCCTTCTTTCTCTCTCTCCTCACGCTGCGCACTCACTAATGGACAGATGGCATCCCATTGTTTACTGAGCCAAGGTACAATGCCTTATCGGCCATAGCAGTGGAAACTGGGCTAGCGTTTCTGCTTGACCCAGCTTAAGAGGGCCACCAAGAAAAAAAAGGAGGAGGGTGAAATAAAGAAGGAACATAGGAAAACTGGAGAGCTAATGGACATATAAAAATAATAATAAATTAATCTAAAACTTTCTCCTTCTTTTTTCTTTTTTGTTTATCTTTTTTTTATTTTTGTGGCCTTGCTTTGTGAACCTCTGGGTGTGATGGTCAAACTTTCTTTGCTTATTCCCTTTCTTACTTCCCTGTAATAAAGCTGTGCAGAAATGTATATACGCTTCACAAAAATTGGCATTTCTGAAGAGCAAAAATTAAGAATGATAATAAGTTAAGGGGAATTTACGGAACGTCTATTTATCTTTAAGCCATCGGCCACATGTGTAAAAATATTTTCATTTATCTTGTCAAATCCAAGATTATTTTGGGGCACATTTAGAATTAACATAAAATCAGATTTATTTATTTATCTTTTTTAACCCTCCCTAAAAGCTGTTTCCCCTCACCCCTCCTTTTAACCCCTGAGGGCCTGTGACCTGGGGAACTTTTAATTACCCACAGCCGCAGCTCTTCTCTCTGCTTGCCACCGAACGGTCAACAGGCTTTTTACTACTTACTGAGGCATCGGTGTCTGAATAATAAAAGAAAACAAAGTCGGCGTACAGGGAGAAGCATCTAGGGGGTCCAGAAAGAAGCAGACAGAAAAAAGAGAGAGATAGGGGTATCGTTAGATAAGCCTGTCGGTTAATTAGCCCTGCTTCAGGAGGAGGGGACCCCCCTCCCGGTTTCCAAGAATGGCCATCAGGGGTTAACCGTGATCGCCTGTTTTTTATGGTCCTTTTGCAGACACAACTAAATAGGCTGTTAGGCAGCATGGAGGGCATATGGTGCCATGCTGTTGTCAGTCAGTCGCACACTGACAGACAGAAAAATAAAAGTTTTATGTTGTTGCAGAGGCGGGGCTGAAGACAATTTGTCCCAGCTGTTTGTTAGCTACTCACTTTAAAACGAGAGCCCTTTGAGCGAAGCCGAACTTTTCTGTGTGAGATGAGACCTGATGACGGAGTCAGGATGCTCAAATGTTATCGACAGCAAAAAAAAAAAGGTATTTCCCAAAGAAAAGTGTCAGAAACTGAGCTTGGTTTTCACACAGGTTTATTTAGGCAAGGTTTAAAATATCCACTTCCAGAACCAAAAAAAAAAACATATTTTCACCCACTTCCTCCTGGACACAAGCCACCTGGGAGATTTGAGTTTTACTTGGAGAAGTTTTCAGAAACTCATTCTCAGCAGTCAGGCTGGTGGTTTTCTTTGTAAATACAGAATAACAAACACAAAAGTTGAATTATCTTTGGATGTTGTAATTTCTGCTTGTCACCACGAAAGGGTGATTGTGTAACAGTATATATATATA
>NW_013952452.1:2003093-2005237 GCF_001266775.1 Austrofundulus limnaeus | reverse complement strand
GATTCAGCTTGCTTTTTGTCATTGATGCTGACGAGCATAAACACATACCTGCTCTTTCTGCTGCTAAATAGGAAAATGTTCATGAGGGGAAAATCAAAAAACAAACACCTGACRTGATGACTGCTGATCAAAAAATTTGAGACAGAATGCATGTCAATGCAATATTTAAATCAAAACCTAGCCACTCCTTGAAGAAATGCGTATCATCCACTGCTTTTAACAGAAGAGATTTCATTCAAGATGGCCGTTGCTGTCATATACCTGGCAAGACGTGTTAAAGAGGAAAAATGTAAAATCAACTTTTGAGCTTTATATCATGTTATAACWTTATCCTCTCATCAAAAACATATCCAGAGTWATGCTTTGACTYATGCRTGTTTGAGAAATCCTTTAATGTCCTGAGGGAGCTATTGAGAAAAAAAAAAGGCGGGTTGGACCTAGATCCGCCTTTTAGGAGCAGCTCCTCCTCTGGGCTGTGTCTCCCAAGCATCACAGAACACACCTACCCCGCGACTCCTGCAGGCTGTCAGTAGCAACAACTAGCAAACAACTGGTGAAACCGTGCATCTGCTGAGCTCGTAATGCTTCTCACTCCAGTGCTTTTCAGATTAAAAAATGTCTGAGGAAATGTATTTTCAGATGCCAAGGAAACTACCATCTTGTTAAACTTCTCATGGATGACACGATCCTTAAAATATAGTTGGACTTCAGTTATGGAAGTAACCCCCTGAAAAAAAAATGTTGTATTTGTGCGAGCCACTTCACAGATGATAGCTTTCTGAACAAAAGGAATTTAACAGTGGACTAATAATAAGATTGTCACTAAAAGACGATGCAATTCCAACACTCAGAAGGACACAAACTCTGTTGTTGTCTGCCCAGGTAAGCTGACAAACAATTCAAGTTGCCTTGTTCGCTCTATCTGTGATCTAGGATTAGCATTCTTAGTAACTTATGTTACGACCTGTGTTCTTTTGGTGGCTTACACTTACATTTTAGTAATAAATAAATTATCTTAACATATGCGTATGTGAGGATGAAAGGTTGTCTCTGTACTCACGCCAGGTCTTCAGAAAACATACTGTGAGAGTCAGACACTAGCTGCGTTTCCATTGTAAAKGTGCGCGTGAATACGTTTGTTCTCACGATAAGTCATTACCAACATAGCGGCCATGGATGTAAACACATAGCATATTGCTACCACGACACTAGCGCTCATCATCAGCCATCAGAGGAGACGTCGGCGTCTTATTGAGGCTTTCAAGTGACAAGACCCTTAAACTTTGGAGTGGCTACATTTGTGTGGGGTTTTTGGGAACCTGTAGTCGGTGAGTTTACTTCTTTCTTTTACAACTTTGTTGATTTCACTACTACTTCTACTTCCTGTTATCTTCTTCGTCGTCGTCTTTTTAGCCAGTAGAAACAGTCCGTTCTTGATCGCCTGACTCCCGTGATGTGAAAAAAGTGTTTCCATTGCAGTTTTGCSAAACACACCAATTTCGATACGGCCAAAAAACCACCTCATCCTAGCGTAAAAACATTTTGTCGAAAAAAGGAAGTTTTTTTTTTTTCAAAATTGACGTTATTCCATTGAGCAAATTTATTTTCAAAATTCTAATTTGTGCATTTTCATGGTCAATGGAAACACAGCTACTCAGGTATTTTCCAAAACCGATGTTGTGTAATGTTGCTGCATTTTTATTATTATTACAACAATAAACAACACAATTAAGACTGGTTGTAAACGGCATGAAGTTGTGATGATGTGCTGAAATAGGTGTGACGAAAGTGGTTGGAGGTTCTTAAAGAGACAGAGGCCAATTTCAAGGTGTTTAGAAACGGCTGTGATGCAAAGTCAGATTTATTTTTGTTTTAACTGACAGCATTTCATACTGGCCCTTTAATGCTCAGTGTTGAAGATGTCTCTCAGCTACACTAAAACTTTATCTAAACATGTGTCATTTAGAGTAAGTTATTTGGTGTGGGCAAAGTGGATTAGCCGTGGCAGCCATGTTAGTTTGGGTTGACTCTAATGTCAATCAGTTGTAACCAAACTTCCAATGGTTATTTAAAAAATGTATTCAGGTTCATCCACCGGTTCTTGAGAGATTTTAACTCTACAGACAAACACACACACACACACA
>NW_013952452.1:2000957-2002398 GCF_001266775.1 Austrofundulus limnaeus | reverse complement strand
ATTTTTCTTTTCGTCATTTGTGTTTATTTTGAAGTTGGTCTTAAATTTCCTTTCAAGTGGCATTAAAAAAGTATTTAAAAGTCTTAGATTGAACTTGCCTTAAGTTGTAAGGAACCCTGTTAATGAACTTCACAGATGTCAAGCTAAAATTTGGTTTGGTCATGRCTGAGAGCCATTATTAACACTTACTTCACGTGCAAGCAGATAATCACAAAGATAATGTTTGATAATGTGCACAATRTTATTTTYAAGATTTGACCAAAATGATTATAACTCCATCATTTCTCAACAAAAGATACTTTTCAACTAAAGCTGATGCGTGAAAGGAGTACTTTTTTATGTTAATTGGTTGATTGGGTATTTATCTGAGTCTCCAATAAATACAGCATTTACTATGATGTAATGCATTGGGGAAAATACTAAAGAGTATTATTGRGTTTTAAACATACAGACTGGTAGCTTTCTGTTCTTATCACAACTGTTAATTCTTGCCATCTCTCGCTGTTTTTAGCTATCGTCTGTTATTTTCGGATGCCGGCCCCTAACTGATAACTGTGGGAAAGAAACATGTGCTTCTCCTCACCAGTCCTCCAGCCTCGCCTACAATAGGCTGCTTTGTCCAGCCTCACTTCCCTCGCTGGCCCGTCTTGGGCGATATACAGGGTTGGCATTGTGCTTAATAAAATTACAGTGGGCCTAAGATGCCCGGGCAGCAAAAACCCAGCACATGAGGGGTACAACTGGCTCCGATGAAGGTCTCGGCGCAGAAAATAGAGCTACCTAGTGAGGTTGCGTCAATCCATGAAATTCAATTATCTGTTGAAAGCCTGACGGCGTGGTGAATTTCTGATGTATTTAAAATAAAGGAGGATTTGTCCAGAGGGCAGATTGTTGACATCACTAATGAGTTAGCCCTGGCTGGCACCAAGCTAAGCTAATGATTCACCAAAGCTTTCTTACGATGTTTCAATCCCTCACATGACCCGTTCAGCATCTATGGGGTGTTTGTCAGGCGGGTGTGCAGGAAGTGGGGTACAGAGATGCTACAGCAGCTAAAACTTGAAGGATGGTGCAACTTAGTCTCATGATTCGAAAAGGTTAACTGTTCTTTACCACCATCACTTTGTCATGTAAGGACCAATTTTATTCAAGTTTCTTTCTCTAAATTCTTGTTAAAAGAACTTTAGTAAATTGCCCTTGTTCTGAATTATTATCACCAACAAAGTATTCTCACATGCGTAACCTTAAGATGTTTATTTGCAACTCATTCAACCATTTTTGCTCCTGTCACAGCCAGCACATGGCCAGCTCTTGACTGATGGCGTGCTCCCATTCCCTGGAGCTGCCAGGTCCCCTGGTAGTCACATACCCAATGCCGCAAAGCTCCCTCGGGGTATCGTGTGTGTGTGTGTGTGTGTGTGTGTGTGTGTGTGTGTGTGTG
>NW_013952452.1:1995268-1999865 GCF_001266775.1 Austrofundulus limnaeus | reverse complement strand
TTGTATGTATGGATCACTTGGGTTGTTACCGACATCTGGTGAAAATTTCATGTCATTAGCACCTCTAGTAATATATTTACTGAGAAAAATATTGACGTGTTTAATACTTATTTTACTCGCTGTATGTGTTTGTTTGTTTATTTTTTTACCATTATTTATCCAGGCAACTCCCATCGAAATCCCAGATCTCTTTTTCATGGGAGACCTGGGCCTGAAAGCGACCTATTGTACATGTTTTTAAAAGCTAAATCTAAATTTCTCCACTCAAGAAAATATTCCAGCAGCAGGACCTCCTTGGTTTTGTGCTGCATTGGGGAGAAACCCATTAAGAAAACTCTTCGACGAGGCAACACAAACAAGATTGTCTTCCTCTTGACTTTTCCTGTCAGGGCTGGCCTTTATCACCCTCTCCAGCTTTAATGAAKGGAGGTCTATCTTTGGACTATCATTTGACATCGTGTACACATTCCTGCTAGCAGATGCTCCCTTGTGATATGCTGTGTGGGCTCCCCCCACCACCCGCTTCTTTTTTTTAATGTGACTCAATGGGCTGCATTCTTCTTCTGCAGCTCCCCCCTCCRTCATCCACACTCAGACATATAGACMGTGTCGGCCACAAAGTCCATTCAGACGATGGAGACTGCTGGCCGAGAGGAGGGAAGCCACCACATGATAGTGGGACCAGCCTGCTCACAGAAAACCACCTTTTTTCGGTTCGGGGTGCGGATGAGACAGACAATGCTTTGTGGGTTGTGTAGAGGGAGTCTACCCATTCCATTAAAGGCACTGACACCCAGCTGCTTAGGCACGTCAGCCAAACTATGGACCATTGTTCTGTTCATGCCTGCTTTAGTCCCAATCCTTCCTCGATAGGCCCCTAGTGATGATCAATGGCCTGGCCCTGCTTGAGTGGCCGAAGGTCTGCGGCACCCCACAGGTCTCAATACTGGGCCCACTCTTCTAGTGACTGATTGCCTGTCATTCTCCACCCTCTCCACGCCCCTGGCCTATAAGAGGCACTCGTCTTGTTCCCTCAATTAAACCCACACAGCAGGTCACAGACTCATTGCAACTGGTTGCTGGCTTTGTCAGACAACACAAAAACAGCAAGCTGTTTTTTTTTCTTCTTTCCTCCTCGGCAAGGTGGGTTTTTTATTAGCTTCTAGGAAATAAGTGTACTAAGTCTGATGTTCCTTCATTTTACTACAGCCTTTAAAAAGCTAATGTCTGTCATCTCATCTGTTTGGTGCAATTAAATCCCTTTTTAGTGGTATTGTGAGGAGACTTTGGCGAACATGTCCATCAAAAGAAGAGCTGTGCATGGGAGACATGCTCAGTTTGACTGCACGGTCATAAAGGTTATATTAATGGTTTATGTACCCCCACTGCAGCATTGTTAATGGCACATGGCATTTACTGGGTGCTGCAGAGGAAGGCCATTCAATCCGGTTTTCCTATCATGTCAAGCACTCAATAAAAAAGACCTCAGTAATATGAAAGGAGATTTGAGACAAACACTCTACCCCTGGGCTAGGTTTAAAGCTCCTCTTGTGTTCCACAGAACAAAATGAATAGTTTGTATTTTTCGAAATCCGTCAGAAATTAATCAAATTTAATTCCTCTCCGCCGCCGTGCCTAAGCGCATAGGCGTGGACGTGCGGAGACAAACGCGCGCAGCGTGTATGTGTCTGAGCAACAAAAGCCATTTGCACTCGCTGAAACAAACCCCATTATAAGAATTTCAGGGTTTGTTTCAAGTCTGGCTCCTTGAAATATCCCACGCCTTGAACCGGCGACTGATTTCATTGCCTCTTMGATTGTTTATTGTCCCTTTTTATTCGTGATGATGTCCTCAAAGCRAGAACCCACACCAATGCAGCTCTGCAGCTATGTAAGAGAAGATGATGATAATGATGATAAAGGTTATCATGGAGTAATTACTGTGCATGGAGGACTCCACACAGTGTGAATGAGACAAACACCCAACAGGGAGACAATGAAAAAGGGAAATAAGGAAGAAACATTGATGGGGGGAAGGGGGGTTATGTCTCTAAATGTGTTGCTTGATTGAAGTACGCAAGGTTTGGAGCTAATTACATTCAGCGCGGCGGCTTAGGAACAGATGCCACACTTGTGCATCAATAAATGCTTATGAGTAACTTATTTAGGGCTGCCTGCCATGCAAGGAAATGGCATGACTTAAAGCGCAGGAGCCCCGGGGCTATTCCCCGGCTCTTTGTCTTGTCATCCTGCATCTTTTAAATCTATTCACCACTTCAAAACAACACAGGCAGACAGCAGGGCAGGGAGAAAAAGAGTAAAGGAAAAGAGGGGAAAAAAGTTACAAATATTCACAGTTTGCAGACAGCATTATGTTTGCCGTTTGAGTTGTCTGGCATCAAAGACGCGCTGTCTTCTTTTAGATTTGTGAGTCATAAAGGAGTGTTGAGAGCGCTGTTTTAGGGCCGAGCTTCTGTTTGATGAAACGCAGCTGTTCTTTAAAGTTTTAAGGCAAATATGTTTTGACTGAGACATATTAGCTTGACAAGTTGCTGTTGTGTTTTATTTGGCTTTTGATGCGGTTTGAAAAAAAATGTGTCTTGTCACAAATTAAAGATGTGATTGCATCTGGTTTCCAAAGTGGCACGCTGACACGGCTACACACGCAGGGATTTATTGACATCACTTATTAAAAACATGGTTTTGACATTTGGAAAATATTTTAATGAAATATGTTTTTATTCAGGCCCAAGCATTGGAGCATTAGATGGTTTTTACTGACACGGTTGTTTAAATAAAAACTGTGGAGCTAATATAAAATTTACTTTTGTGTTCTAATAATAATATCATTTCTGTCTGTCTGTTAGGAAAATATCTCTGGAGTGATTTTAACGAATCTCAGAAATTAAACATTTACTCATTAAAGCCGCCACAGCTAACCAACCTAAGCAAACACGTGTTCCTTTACAACTTAGTTACCTTTAGAGATATTGACCTAAAATTTGGTGTGGTAGTAACTGAGAGTCATCCCCAGCACTCAGAACAATCTTTGTTTACAGCTTTTACATTCAAGGCAGCAGGAATTAGAACAGAACAGACCTTGCACTAGAGTACAATGTGATTTTTGGGTTTGCGTCCCAGAGTGAAAAGTAAAACTGTATTTGAAAAAAGGTAATAATATGATATAAGAATATATTTAGAATGAGGTAAACAAATTTAAAACATAAAAAAAATTATTGCACAAAAAAGAATTGCAGGTTTAAAGGGGAAATATTATGTGTTTCTCAGGCTTATATTTAAATACTATACCATAATAAAGTATCTATGTCACCTTTAGTTGTTATTAAAATGTTGTTTAAATGTTTAAATAGAAAATAAACTTGACTTCTCATCATATCTGTTTCTAAACACCTTGAAATTGGCTTATGTCTCTTTAAGAACCTCATTCTGCTTCTGCCCCGCCCATTTCAGCACGGGTGGGTGGGTGTGCTCTGTGATGAGGGAGCCCAGCTTGGAGACACAGAGGAGGAGCTGATCCCAAAAGGTGGTTCTAGTCCCAACCGGTCATTTTTGCTCCCCTGCCTGCTGCCTCAGGACACTACAGGATTTGTCAAACATGCATGAATGAGTCAAAGCAAAACTCTGGGCAGGTTTTTTGATCAGAGTATAACATAACATGATTCAAAACTCAAAAAAGTGGATTTTACATGATATTGCCCCTTTAAACACCTCAGATGTGCAACATAAGCAGGATTAGTTTCAGTTATTGTAGAGTCCAGTAACACTAATGGATAAAATGAAGAAAAATATTAGTTTCAGTTTTCATTATTTACTTTTTCACTTGCTTTCTGTCTTCTGTGCTCAGATTGTTTTAGTGTATTTCATCACTCTCAGCACTTTGCGCACTCACAGAGCTATCCGAGGTAGGAAGTCTGGATGTTCAGCTGCACTAGAGGTCCAAAAACATTTGCAAACACAAAAATAATGAAGCTGATAGYTGTTTACTTCCTCTTCTATAAAAGATCAAAATACTTCAGTTATAGTTGGTTTTCATGACTGAAATGATAGAAATGATCCCATATTGAAAACAAAAGGATTAGTGTTCCTTCCATTATTTTTTTTTCCTCACGCTGATTCCAAGAATCTGTKTTGCAACTGATGATTGCTCCTATATGAATAATTAGGCATGTTTGCATTTTTCATGAGGCTAAATCACWGTGTTCTACTGTACGTTTTGTTCTGGCACTCTGCATATAACCCGAGTCATTAACATATTTGAAATATGTATGATACCATGTGTCAAAAAACAGCTAAAGTCACCAGGTGAAAGCTGAGTGGAAATGACTGATTTAATAAGATTTAGTAAAAAAAAATCTGTCAAGAAATAAATTTGCGGTTGAATTTTAGTCAAACATGTCCCTCCCACTGGTGACAGTCTTCATTAAAGAACAAATATTTATTTGATTTGATTTATTTATTTAACAGGAAAAGATTATTAAAAATCAAGCCTGACTCAGCATAATTGCTGTTTTACAGCAGGTTCTTTTGGGTTAGGTACAACTATATTCATCAGTGAGTTTTCACCATGACTGTAGGC
>NW_013952452.1:1991098-1993088 GCF_001266775.1 Austrofundulus limnaeus | reverse complement strand
ACACACACACACACACACACACACACACACACACACTCACCCCAATCATTTTGATCTAATTTCCTCTTTTCCCTTCTTCTTCTTCCTTTACCTTTCCTGCTGAAATTGATTTCTGCTTGTTTGGTTTGGCAGTAATAAGATCAACAGTGGGATCATGTTTCAATGGCATACTACCATGAACCCCAGGCAAATGATTTGTCCAAACTTAATAATGGAAATACTTAGGATGTATTGGGAGATGTAAACAGTAGTTGTAATAAAAAAGTGCCGGAAGGTAAGCGCTCCTTTAAGTTGCAAAGCCTTTCCACTTATGTTGGCCCCCGCGCACACCTCGGGCTCTCCCCGAACACCATGAATAAAATGTATCCCCATTTAGCCAGGCGAAAAGTCACCCAATAAAAGCTTTTTAACTGAAGTGCAGTCTTGAGTGTGGCATATTTGGTCCATGGCAGAGTTTGACAGAGCTGTCCAGCAGAGCAGGAAACAGCTAATGTGTTGCTGAGTTTCAGCTGAGCACATAGAGCTGGGGAAGTCAGTAATGCCACACTCTTAGTTAGTGACTGAAGAAACAAACATTATTACATTAACAATGTTTGGTAGATGCTTTAAGCCTTTTCTTCCAATAAATTAAACATTTATATTTATATATGTTCTTTTGAAAAGYTGCTTTTGTGGTTTTCTTTGCATTCACTGCCATTTTTGTCTAAATAAAACAGGTTATTCTTTGGAGAAATGCTTGGTGAAACCTTCTAAAGCTCTTCAAAGATGACAGTAAATCATCCAAAGTTGGCTCAAACCTCAATATTTAAGGTACATTTAGCTTTTTTGTAAATGTTGTATACTGCAAGAGTCAGTTTCTAATTTAACCCCTGAAAAGTTTTGTTTACAAGCTGTCGCCTCACACCTTGTATCCATTGGCTCACAGACATTCCTCAAAGTGATTCGATTAGTTTCACTCTCAGACTTACTGCCTGTCTTTGACCGTAACTTGAAAATGTATCCATTCAGGAAACGCTTTGCATTCTACCTTGACCATTTTTTGTTGTTGTTTTTGTACCAAACGTACATGTAAAACCTACAAAAAGGCCTCCTGTGTAAAAGTCCTGGATAAGGTTTTACCATATGTCTACAGGAAGGTGTTTGTATTCTTTTATTATCTTCTTTGAGTCACTCGAACATATTTGTAAAAAAAAAAAACTTTAAAACGTCTCACTTCTATTTTTTAATTAAAGTCTATTGAGCAGTTCATGAGATGTGATGATAGTGTAGATAAAAACTGCATCACACTATCTTTGTTAAAATACGGAAGAGGAATAGGGCCAATGGGGAAAAAAATCTGACTTAATCTCAGAATTCTGAGAAAAAAGTCAGAATTCTTAGACTAAATCTGAATTCTGATCAAATGTTAGAATTCTGAGAAAAAATGTCAGAGTTTTGACTTTTTTCTTGATATCTGTGATTTAAGGAAATGGTGAATATCGTGCATGTGAAATTTCTCACTCGTAGACAGACGTGCACACGCCAGCTTGYGACACGACATATGAAAGTTGAAAAATGTTCAACTTTTGTCGCTGTCACATGGCTCTACAACCAATCAGCAAGGGTTTCATTGACTGACCAATGAGAGGAGAGTATGCTATGCACTGCAGTTAGCTAACATTTTTAGCATTAYTTTAGCTCTGTCAAACTTTCCAGTTTTATATGACCCTTCACTAAGTGATTGCTAAAAAAGGCAGCTTTATGGGAATTTGTTGGCGTCAGGGTGAAGTTATCCGGTAAGTTTTTCCTCATAAAATCGTATCTTGGCATGCGTTTATTTTCCAACATTATTAACATTGCAAGATTTGTTTAGTTAGTCCGTAATGCACACCCCCTTTTCTTGCAAACCACCAATAACCTTCACAAGAGGCAGTAGAAGAACCAATCAAATTTCGTGAAGACAAGTGACCCGAGAGCGAGATTCGCAACTGCTGCCATTGCTATCGCATCC
>NW_013952452.1:1980126-1987881 GCF_001266775.1 Austrofundulus limnaeus | reverse complement strand
TAAAACACCTGTTTGCAGTGCGGAGGCCTGAAAGCGGGACTTGTTAACAGGCGGCCGTAAATCGCTCACTCCGTTGTTTCTGTCACCAGGTTGTGGGACCCTGCATCTCTCTGTGGGATTCATGAGGTAAAACTCTGCTGAAACTAGAACCAGCAGCACCCCTGCGCTTCGTCACTTCGCCATCAAACATTTTTCAGCATCAGTCAGCAGGCGCTCGGTGTGTACTGGTTCAACTGGAAAAAAAAAACCCCAGCTCTGACCCCAAACACAAACATGCAAATCGCTCCTTTTTAAAATTTCAGCTCCTTTGCAAATAATTTGGCTCTCTTTTCGTAATCTACGTGGAAACGTTTCACACATTTAAATAAAAGATTGCTGTCTTTATTTATTTTTTTTCTTGTGGCGTGCTACTTGACTGCTCTGTAAATTAGTCACAGCCCTTCAATAAATGCTTTTGGTGCAATGCTGATACTGTGATAAATGTTTGCACAGAAACGCAGTAATTTATCTGAATTTGGCTGCTGTTAACCTTTTGTTAGGGCATGGGAGAGTCAGAAGAGCTGTTTTATTCTTAATCGCTCTTTTGACAACAACCACGACTGTTGTTAAGGCTTCAGAAACCACTAAAAGCAGTGGCATTAACGTYGCCTCCAGTAGGCACGTTTGTGTTCTTTCTGATTCTGAAGTGTTGCTTAACCCCACAACAAAACTGCAGTCTTTTGCTTGCACAATACTACTAATATTAGGAATGCATAAAAAATAATACAGAAAAACTGGACATTTTTATTAATTATTATCTGGATGTCCAAAAAAATGCTGATGAGTTGGAAAAAACGATTATATTTCCCTTCTGAGGTCTTGTTTTTGTCCTGTCTTCCTGTTTAAAAGGAGTCATTCCTTCCCACTGTCTCCCCCACGCTGCTCAGACTGGGGATTGTGACTTTTTGGGGATTTTATAATGTGAACCTGTAATATTTTAGGAATGATTTGACTTGAACTGGATTTAATCTAGACCTAATTTGAATCAGATATATGATTTGAACATATAATTTTTTCTGAGCATATTTTTTGTTGTGAATTGACGCTACATAAAAACATTTATCACCTAGACGGTTTGTGAATCCAACGCCCACTTGTGTTTTGGAAAAAAAAAAAAGACCCGTGGATGTGTCTGCTCCCTCAGTCAGTTACAGACAAGTCTGGGCAGGATTTTGGGAGGTGGGGGTGTGGTCAGACCAGACCTCTGACCTTCCGGCTGCCGTTCCTCAGAACCTCCTTGGAGAAGGGAATCTGTTAACTGCTGCAATCTTCAGTGAAACAGCTGGAGGAGCAACGAGAACACCTGAGATCAGATCTGTTGATGTAATAAACGCTCCCTTTTCTCTTTATTCCAATAAAAACATCAAAAATTAGAGATTTTTTAAACGTTTTCCAAACATGAGTCATGATTCTGCTTTATTCCCTTCTTTTTATGCAAAACACAATTATGTAAAAGATTTATTCATTTACTAGAAAATCTATTGTTGCAGAGCTAAACTATAACATATGCAAAATAAAGAGCTGCTTCTTGTTGTTTAGTTTAGTTTAAATGAGGTGACAGAAGGAGTAATATAACAAAGATAAGCGCCACACCAGCTCCTCCACGCTCTCAGTCGAGTCAATGTTGGGGAGGCTCTAATAAAAAGCCACCATGTGCCAATTGAGCGCCTACAATTAACAGATTAAAGTGATAAAGAGGTTGCATGGCTGCGACCAGGCACTGGGCCGCCTCCCTGCGCCCTCGGGGCTCCATGATGGGCAGAAGGAGAAAGAGGAGGAGGAGGAGGAGAAGGAGGTGGGAGGCTGAACCGCTGATGAAGGGCCCAGATAATCTCTTCCTCCCTCTCCTCTCACTTCACCCCACCCCAATCCCTCGCACTCTGTGCCCCGGAGCACCCTTTTTTTTTTTTTTTGCAATTACCTGCTCAATATTCGAGCTGTGGAAGGGGGGGGGGGGGGTGTGGAGCAGGAGCAGCGGTGATGGTGGGGCATGTGGTGTGTCTGCAGAGGGGAGATACAACGCACAAAAAAAAGCTGCTTGAAACAAAAAGCGGAACATCTGCTAAAGCGATTGCGGGGTAAATATGTTTGACAATTATTGTTTACAGTGACAGTGGTAACAGTTTCAACAGCGAAATCAAAACCCCGCCATTTCTCCATTTGCAGCGAAACAGATGGGCCCGAAGCGATCCATTAGCAACCTGTCAAAAGCTTCATTCTCAACTTACTTTTATGTCTTTGCCTCTCCACAAGCCAACCAAGGAGAGGCTCTGTTTGTGAGGAATGATTATTATCTATTTACCCATCATTAATCAGATACCTGCCGCTCATTGTCTTCATTGCTTTTGTCTTTTTTACTTTCTGCTTTTTGGTGTGTGTTTACTGTTCAAGGACGGCTGCTTGAATCCACACGTGTTCCTCCTCATGTATTATTGAAAAATTGATGGAGATCCACTGAATGTTGCATTTGAAACAAGCAGCAAAGATAAAGATTTTTTTTTTTTTTTGCACAGGTTGTGTTTGTGTTTGTTTGCTACCAGTAAGTATTCAGGGCATTCTTGTTAGTGGGATTATTCAATGTTAGAAATTATTAACAAGTTGCCTCCCTCGGCGTGCAGTCGGCTCTGTTACGTGACTTAGAGAGATTGGCACAAGCTGTTATGGTGAAACATGCAAAGTACAGATTTTTGTATGTTTTTAATGGGAGGATTTTAATCAAATGTAGTTGGCAGATGTTCTGTGACAAGAATGAGAATATTTCCACATTCAAATCAGAATGTAAAATGTCATTTTTTTACCTTTTAAAACAAAGCAGATCTTTTGGATTTGGGTTTGAACAGTTTGAAGTTATTATTTTTTTATAAAAACACAACATCATCCTCAGATTATTATAATATAAGGAGCTTTTTGTTCATTTTTGAAGTATATCATTAACCTTGTCTGTTCAACACAAAAACTGGTCATTATTCAGGGCGTAAATGGCATCATCGTTTTTAAAAAGTTGTCTTTAGTCTGTCTTCACTGGAATGCAACATCTCACACTGGTGCCCAGCTTAGAAAGATATCCTCTAGAGTCTCTTAAAACACAGGTTTTGTGTAGACTAAAACCATAAAAAAAACCTTTGTAACCATGAAATATGGTCTGAGCTTTAAACTTTATTTCATCAAACTGGAGCTAGGGGTGCAACGATACAGAAAATTCACTATTCGGTTCGGTTCGATACTTTAGTCTCACGGTTTGATGATTTTTCGATACAAAAAAGAGAAATGTCCATGCCCCTTTTAACCTGTAATTTATAGAAATTAATTATGAACATTTGTTTAACCTCAAAAGTACAGTTTTTAAATTAAATGTTGCTGAAACAGCAAGTTTCTCAGTGGATCTGCGCTCAAAAATGCAGTCTAGGTGGAGTAGTCGAACACAGATCCACTGATCCTTCAACACAGAGCATCTTCAGAAGACAAGTTGATAAAGTGAATTTTAAAAATCTGTATTGTTCGACACAAGTGTGTATTGAACCTAAAGCATTGTTTGATACGGGTACATGTATTGTTACACCCCTACTGTCTACAACAGGTAAGCTATTCACAACATTTTCCTGAGAAGCCCACTTTAAGGTTAAAGGTCTCAGAAGTGATCTCTTAGAGGCAGAAATCCATATTCCTGTTTCCATCAGCTCGCACATCAACACAGTCTTTATCTCCCTCTGACCCTGCTCTGTTTGTCTCCAGTGCTGTGCTGTTCTAAATACGCCCCAATCAAATATTGTGTTTGGAATAATTAACCCCAGAGCCCCTGTTGGTTCTAATTGGCACCTATTAGAGGGCCGTACCGGTTCTTGATAAACACTGAGAGGAGTGGGGGGGGAGAGAGCTGCACTGGCAGCAGTGGTGGGCGGAGGTTTGATTGGTAAGCAAGGAGCGGGAGCGATGCATACCGGGGGTAACCAACATTTAATTATCAATGAGGTTTTTCGCAACACTTTAGAGAGGCCCCGGGCATCGTTTCTTTCAGTGGTAGTAATGGGCTCTCTTTAATGGAACTTGTGTTAAACACGGGGCTGCCACTGCACAGCTCTGGCATTCAGCCCCAGCTTTTAGTTGCGGCTGCTTTAATTTAGGTGACTTCAGAGAGAAGACGGAGCACGTTCGGGTTCAAACGTGTGCACGCCGGCTCCAAGGAGAGCGTTAAAAGCTGGGGCCCGTTTGGAYATTTGTGTGTTTTTTAGCATCCGACTCTCACTGTGTCGGCTACCGTTTGTTTAAAGTAAATCAAATTATTACAAAACTTCCACATCTTTAGCTTGTGAGCTACAGAAGAGGTTTTAAATGACTTGTGGTTGGTTGTTGCTCCTCCAGCCGTCACCACTGTAATTWTTGTGGTTTCTCACTGAGACCAGTGTGAACTTTATATAATCTACTTTTAGATGTTTTTAATTTGTTTCTCACTGAATACCTTGTCATCCTTTTTTTTTTCTTTGTTTTATTTTTTGACCCACTGAGTCTGATTTTTCTTCTTCTTGAATGTTTGTGAACCTGCGTAACAGTCAAGCTGTTATTGAGGTCAGTTTTACTTCCAAACATTTTTTGGCACATATCCTGTTCCACAAGTTTTGTGCTATTTTAACATTTCATGTCACATCACATCCCAGCAATGGCTTTTGGTATTTCAGCTATTTATACCTTTTCAGCTATTTCACTTTTTCAACCACTGGTTTCCCATTGAAAACGAATAGAGCTGTTTGTTATCCTTAAAATCTTTCTAAATATTTCTAAACCTTTACAGCTCCTTACAGCTTTTGTTCTGGTTCTGCTTGTTTTAACTTCTTTGTGCTAATTTTAGCTTCTTTGTTGGTCCTTTTTGCTTTGTTCTGCTATTTCAGCTATGATTGTGCTTCTTTCTGCTATCATTGTTTTGTGTTCTTCTTTCTAGTTTGAACGATTTCTGCTTCTTATAGATGCTTTTTGTTGTGTTCAGCTGTTTGCTGCCATTTTAGCTAATATTCAGCTGTTATTAGCTAAAGTTAGCTTTTTAAAGCTACATTTACAATTCAGTGGTTAGTTCAGCTTCTTTCTGCTGCAGGAAACTTGTGCTCCTTTTGCTAATTTAAGAATTTCAAGCTACATTTTAGCTGTTGTGCTGCATATTTCAGCAGTTTGAGCCATGTTACAAATTGTCGCTTTTTTTGTACTGTTACGTTTTGTTTTCTGCTAATTTTACATTTTTAAACCCCTTTCTCCATCTGAATGCTAATTTAACTTGTATCTGCTATCTTTAGCTTGTTTTATGCTAATTTCTGCTTTTTTCTGCCTTTTCAGCTGTTGTTCTGCTCCTTTCTTCTTGCTTTTGCTATTTCTGTTTTTTTTATTGTTAATTTTTTGTTGTTGTTGTTGTTTTTTGCTTCTTTCATCTTTTTAAATGGAACTGGTATTAACAGTTTTGCTATGAAACATGTTCAGCTACATTTCAACCACTTCCAGCTAAAGTTTTCAACAATAAGCATTCACATTTTCACAAGAAATGCAATTTATCAATTTTTTTATTCATGAACTGATGGGCTATTTGGAAGTTTTACCTCAAATTAAAAATTTTCATGTTTTTTTCTGGGCATAAAATGACAGACGGAAAGTGTAAAAATCAGCAGAAAGGAAGTCAAACGCAGCTGAAGTGGCCCTCTGTCTGTTATTGAGCTGTGAAATATTTGAAATAAACTGAGTTGTAAAACCCTGTCTTGCAGGACAGGATTAAGAACGTGGATGTGGGCCCCCTGGGCTTGAACTAATTCTGGGGTCCTGTGACATCATTTTTGTAATGCATACAAATGGCAATACTGAATATGTTCACATTAACTGCAAGGTTTCTAATCACACAGAGCAGAGCTGCTCTTTTTTAATGAAAGTCTGGAACACAGAAAAGCTATAGCTTTTTATGTTTCTAGCCAAACTAAAAAATAAAACACTTATATAAAAGAAACAAGCATGTCGAAGAGTATTTCAAATAAATTTATTATTTTAGAGTCTCTATTTCTATGGAAAAAGTAAATAAAATTTTAAAAATTTGGAGTTTACATGGGAATCTAAAAGTTCAGATTCACACCCACTAAAAATGTTTTGAATGCTGACTCAGCAGTCGCACTCTATAATAAAAATAATTTTACCTCGGGGCCCTTTGAACCCCAGGGCCCTGGGTTAAAGCCACCAAAGGCTGTTAGGCTGTTGTTCTTCTCTTTTCTGTTTGCTTTCATTTTGCCAAATTTCAAACTCTACATTTTAGGGACTATTTTCTGGCTCTGAGTTAAACAGTAAACATTTAAACTCCAAACTGGATTTTAGTTTTACCTTTTTCTCAATAGACTTTAGCAGAATATGTTCAAATAGAGAAAAAAATATGTGACTCTGACTGAATATTTTCAGGAGACCTTGGCCCTCCACTCGAAGCCTGAGGCCCGATCCTTCCTTTGCACCGGGACCAGCACTGGGGCAAATGGGCTGCAGGCAGATCCAGGCCCAAGCCTGACCCAGTTTTCATTGGGGTGGAGGTTTCTGGTAGCAAACGGCTGTGAGTCTCAGGGTAACCCTCCGTCAACACCAGCTTCTGTAATCTGGCCGAGCATGTGCCAATCAAGCCCACCACGAATGACGAGCTCGTGATGACACGGCCTCCGTCCTCCGTCCTCTCTTCGCTGCCTGGACGCCTCAAAAGCAAGAAAACATCCCAGTGATTATGGCATTTCAGTGTCAAGTGGCACGTTGAGTTTGGCCAGAACCTCGAGATTGACAACAAGGAGACAGGATGTTTGTGTGTTTGCAAAGTTTATTGGAAAAGGTTTGAATGTTTTTTGTTTTGGCACACGCGTGTTGGAGAGGATCAGATAAAACTTGGTGGAAGCAACCTATCACATCGCATTTAAAACCCAAAAACAACCAGGAAACCAAACTTCCTTCATTCAGACATGTTTGTGTCACACAGAAAAAGAAAGTAAGGCGGGTCAACATGTTTTAGATGTCAACTAAACTGTTTTAAATAATGATTTTTCATCATTTTCAGCTGTAAGGGGACCACTCTGTTGGACACTCAGTAGAAAGAAAGTGAGAGAAAAACAGGAGGGGAGGGGGGGGGGCAGCACATCTGACAATCCACTGGTATGAAAGTGAGCCCCTCCAGCTAACAAATTCAGAGAGAAAATTACAGTTTTGTGCATTTGTGTCAATATGCATGTCAAAAGGTAATTGGGAAATTGTTCTGCAATGTCAAGTCCTGTTGGCAGTGTTTAGCCTGTGGTGAGATCAAACCCGTTTCTTCACAGGCTCTGAGAGGCCAGACTCGGCTCCTTTAACTGCCTCCACCACGCAGGACTCCGCTTTAAGCTAATAACGCAGCTGTTTATCGTGAAGTTATTATCAGCCGAGTGCAGAATGTGCAGAAAATGACAAGAGAACTTAATGGAACCTTTGCCCTGTCATGAACAATCCTTTTTTTTTTTCTACAAGTGTTTCTTTGTGACCATAAGATCAGCTCGACTGATGGATGGACGTGAGCTATCAAAGCAGAGCAAAACCACCATGAAAATGTACTTACCAAACAAGTACTGACGCATCTGTTTCATGGCATTTTGGCCTCCCAAACAGGAAAAACTGATACAGTAAATGCAGATGAGTGAATCATCAAATTTTCAAAACTCTTTTTTTCATTAAATTAAACTAACCCTTTATATA
>NW_013952452.1:1976786-1979024 GCF_001266775.1 Austrofundulus limnaeus | reverse complement strand
TAATAATGCAGTACCAGGACACCTCTGCTTTTTGTGAATATTAGACCTCATGTTTATTCAGAGCCACTTAATGTTTTCTAATCGATGACTTTAATGCCTCAAGTGATGATGGGTGTCGGGGGTGGGGGGAAATCTGGTGACCTCTCATCGCTTCAGAGCCCGGGCAGAGTGGGTAAAGGGCCCCACAGAGGGTCAGGGAGAAAGGGGGGTGGAGGGGTGGCAATGATGTCAAAGTTGAGCACAATTAGCCTTTTTGCGCGTCACTGCAAAACTCCGAAGTTAGCAGCGGGATCAGAGGAGCACCTTGTTCAAATCACCTTATTATAAAAATAAAATAAACTACAAATTATTTTCCCCCAATAATAAAATCATCTGGTTGATATTATCTGAGTCTTCGCCCCATCTTACGCTTCCTTTAGACCCATGAAGGATTTATCAAAACACTTCTGTTGCACCAAAGAGGAGGAAACTTTCCACAGATCCAGAGCGCAGCGCAAATAAAACACAATAGCAATCCCTCCAATCTCTATCAAACCCACGGGTTTAAAATTGAAACAGTGTAAGAAATTAAATAAATCAACTCGAGACAATAAACTTAAATGAAAAAAGTTTTAAAATGTAAAAGTTTATAGAAATCAGCTAAAAGTTTGCTTAAATCTTGGCTTGGTGCGCATGCGCAGGTAAAGAAAAGCACATCGGGACAGTCTTAACTTAATAAAATGAGCACAATGTTAAAAGTTGGACTGAATTAGCAGAGTTTCTGTTTAAAAACTTTACAATCAAGATAAAATAATAATAAAAACAAATCAGATGTGATTTCTTAAAGTGTGCAGGCTGCTGGCCCTGAACGCTCGCAGCTCCACGGTGCCTGCCTCCCAGCGCCCCGGCGCAGACATGTTGTGATGCAGCCACAGGCTAATTAGGCCACAGACAGTGCCTTCACCGAGCAGTCCCCCAACTAAACGCTTCCTGACCAGAAAAACACTGAAAGAAACAAAACCTGACGCGTAAAAGTGAAAAGTGTCCATGCGTAATGACGCGCAGCTTGGAGATGACAAGTCGCTCGCTCGTCAGGCGCTGATCAATAAGAGATTTGCATTGATCAAATAAAAATAAATATTTGCGTAGTGATGGCGCACATGCAGCATATATGTACACAGGGTATTAAAGTACAGAAGCTTCTTTTTTTTTCTCCAGAACATTTGATAACAACAGGCCTCACACTTATTAATTACTACGCGGGAAACGTGCTGTAATTGGTTTAGTTGAGACAAGCAGCAGTWATGGATTGAATTATCCTGATTCAGCGGGGTATTGCTGACTGGCTCTTCATATTTCAGCCCTGCTATCGTTCTTTTACTTTTTTTTTATTTTGCAAATCACTTTGGCTGAGAGGCTTTTTACCTGTTGTACATCGAATTAGAGTAAAATTACCTTTTTCTTTTGCATTTAAGCAGATTCAGCGTAAACAAACGAGCAAAGAAAGAAAAGATGTGCAGCTCCAATTCCATAACAAAGAAGCACACAATTGTAGTCACCCCATAATGGTGATAATATTAATATTAATGCACCGTTTTCACAGATATTCACCCTAAAAAAACGCTTTCTTTCACTCAAACCCCGGATAAATTTATTAAACAACATTAGCATTAATGACCCACGCGAGCTTCCCTCCAGTGAATGCTGTTTTAATACGATTGTTTTCCCTTTAAAGTGACTATTTGTGCCGTTTCTCATGCACCATAGCGGGAGCACCCAGCCCCCAGCCCCAAACCCCCCTTTACGAGTGAGCTATTGCGCCCGAGGACAGGATCCCACACACAATCTGAGGACTGAGCCAACAAAAACAGGCCCTGACAGACAATGCCGCGCTTCACCTGCTCCAGCACTCTGCATCGCAATTACGCCAAGGACATGTACAGTTAGGCTTCACTCACTCTTTCTGCAAACACACAAACACACACACGCACACACACACACACACACACGAAGAGAGAGAGAGGTGGGGGGATCACGCAAATCAGAAAAGGCAGATTGGAGAGAGTTGCAGATTTGAAGCTGCCTGGTCACCAGACAGAAACAAGACATCACCATGGCTGATTCATGGCTGATTCAGAGCTCTGGCTGCCGCACCATCCGCACGCAATCACACCGAATGTTGCGCAAAACCAAACCAAAGAAAAAGGGGGGAGAAAGAGAGAGAGAGAGAGAGAGAGAGAGAGAGAGAGAGAGAGAGAG
>NW_013952452.1:1970790-1973216 GCF_001266775.1 Austrofundulus limnaeus | reverse complement strand
AGAGAGAGAGAGAGAGAGAGAGAGAGAGAGAGAGAGAGAGAGAGAGAGAGAGAGAGAGAGAGAGAACTCTGTGCGCAAAAATGAAGCCATTTGGAAAGAACAAGATGGCCACATTCACAGCCTCACCCCAGCTGCTGAAGCAGGAGATCCGTTACGAAACTGTTCCTGTTCTGCGAGCTGCGCGCGCTGATTGCGCATTGATTACACTGAGAGGCAGAACAACACAACAAATATTTGATGTCTTTGAATAAAGCTCAAACGGGCTAAAATGAGGGAGGGTTGGAGGTGGTGGGGTGGGGGGAGCCAAATATAGCCAGCTAAACATCTCACACCAGGCCTGTGCGCATCTCAGAGGGGTTTTTAGCTGGAGGGGTGGCGCTGCGCACTTCAAACGCGCAAAGATCTATTGTTGGCCCGCAAAGATCCTGCGCTCTGAACCAGCGGGTTGGAATGTATTTTTTATTTTGCACTGAAGGGAAACAACGAGTTCAGCTGCTTATTGCAGGAGGRAATCGTCAGGGGAAGCTTAAACTCAATCACTGTGGAGGGGGGGGGGGAATTCAAAAATTAAAAAATAGAAATGTTGGTGGATCCGGGAGTTGATTTAAAAAAAAAAAAAAGGAAAACCGAGATGATGAAGCGTATCAAATATTTATTTTTTTTTCTGGGCAACAAAGGACTATAATACATAGACAGGCATAGGAACTATTGCCAGCACGTGTCTATACAATACAGCTAAAACCGCCTCCAATTTTGGACATTATCGGACATGACAAGATATCAGGTGGTTCCAAATAAAAAGTATTTTCTTTTAATGTCATCGAACACTGAAGGGAAAAAAAGACAATATTCTATTTATTGCTTTTATGGTGCTTCAAGGAGAGAACAAGAGGTGAATCTGATTGGCGCGACACATAAAAGCTTGTAGAAAAACAAAAATAAAATGGACACTAAAATGAAAATTAAAAAAAACCGTCGGGGTCTGATTTCAAATTTAAACTGATCAGGATGATTTCTATTGAGAAAGAGAGAAAAAATGGAAGTTTTATTTCTAATAAATTTGTTCACTTGCTTCAGTGTCACCTCAAACATGCTACAAGAGGGCTGAATTATATCCCAGAGAAATAAAAAAATAAAAATTAAAAAAACAACCCCCTAAAGAACTTCTGTTTTCTAGAACCATAAAATCACATGAAGAACTAACCGAATATTCAAACCCACTAAAACAGGAGGCACCAGATAAATAATAAAAAAAATAATAATAATAAGAGAAGTTTCAACAGACGCACCATATTTACAATTCCCATTAAATTACACATAAATAAATATATACATACATGAACACCGATTCCCTTATATAACCGCGAATCGTGTTGAAATTTCATATTTTAAAAAAAAAGTTCAAGTTGGAGAGAAAGAGCAGGAGTCTACAACTGAAGTCATGACATGAAGATCTGTGGAGTTTCTGTTTTTTTTTTCCTCTTTTTTTCAAGTTTATTATTCACAATACTGATAAGAATGCATCCTCTTTTAGCTTCAATGTGTCACAATCGGAAATCTTTATATATATAGAGAGAGAAGGGTTTCAGTCCATTCGGTGCAGMTCATAAAAAATAAAAAATAAAAATAAAAACAGGGGGAGTGGAGGAGGGGGGATAAAGAGTCTTCCAGGTGAGGCAGTGCACCTTCCCCTCACCCTGAGCTGCTCCTCTGCAGCTTTTTTCTTTTTATTTCTTTTTTTTTCAATGCTTCAGGAAGATTTCCTCTCGAATCCCAAAAAAAAAAGGATGCAAAATCAGGAACTTTATCGGTAATATTTATAAGATATTTATAATATTTATAGTGGATGGGAGGCGAAGTGAGGCGCTGTGGGTTGAAGAAAGGCCCTAAAAACCGTGGCCCTGCAGGTGAAGGTGAGATGAGGGGAAAAAAAACAAAAACAAACAACAACAAAAAAAAATCATCACTTTCTGTGCTTCTCGTCTTTGTCCCCGCCTTTACTGCCGCTGTCTGAGTGACTGTTGGGGTTGTTGTTGAGGTACATTTTGTCCATGGCTTTGATCGCCTCGGTCAGATAGTTCTGCAGGGCCGTGACGGCCGCGCACAGCGCCGGGGTCCCGAAGCCGTGCGAGATGAGGCTGAAGTGGGTCAAACAGCTTTGGATTCCCGGCTCCAGGATGGGCTGCGGCCGCGAGTTCCCCAGAGGCGAGCGGTCCTGGGAGAGCAGGTCCGTGAACTCTTTGCACACTTGCCTAAAAAGAAATAAATAAATAAAGAATCRATTCATTGCGGACTGTTAACGCCCTCTGGACGCGTTTTGGTTTTAAACTGCCAAAATAGCAGCCCTGCGGTAAGTAACCCTGCATCAGCTGGGGGGGGCAAAGTGATAAGAGCCCACCTGAAGTCTCCCTGAGGACTTTAGTCTC
>NW_013952452.1:1967987-1970780 GCF_001266775.1 Austrofundulus limnaeus | reverse complement strand
CCATTTATTTCCTATTTTCTTTGATTTCCTGTCTTCTATCATGTTATCAGCATTTTAAAGGCCTGTGTTGTGCTGACGGCTGCCAGCTGTCTGATTACAGCATCAGTATTAAACGCTGCCCTCTGCCTTGTGCAGAACTAACGCAACGTTTCTCACATAAAAAGACACAACAACACACATAAACAACAGCAGTAACAATCGGAGCCTTAAATATGAAGAATAAAACTAAACATTTAATTATCAGTTAGAATTAATAATATGTCTGATTCCTTTAGAAAACTTGTGATCAGCATATGTGTGTGTGCAGAGTGCACGCACACACACATATGTATATCCACATTGGCACATGCTGGTGTGTGTTTCTGCTGTGACACATGCAGAGAAATGCCGTATTAACACTTACTTCGTGGCCAATAGCATGTTTTTTCTTTGGACTTGTTCGTTTGGGTCGGAATGCTGACGGTTTACATATTCAGCTACTGCCTTGGCTGGAAACTCAGTCTCGCATACATAACCAAAATCCCTGGCAAGATGCACAGCTTCGCCTGAGAGACACAGGGAGGGGGGCAGGAGGAAGAGGAGGAGGAGGAGGAGGGAGGAAAAAACACAATAAGGTTGAATGTGGTTTCTTATTAAATGCGCTCACATCAAATACTGAGAAGTTCACACTCCCTGTTTGGATGGGCACGTGATGAATGTGAGTCCACTCTGTTTATGTGCTCAGTCAGCGGGCTTGTGGCACCTGTGCCTTCCCCAACAACACTCGCGATGACGAGAGGAACAATAATGACCCAGAAATGATCATAAACGACGCATGGGAGCTGCCATCGCTGCTCAAACTCTCATCTTCCTGCTGCGAGTCTGGATGTGACGCAGACGGATGTCATTGATTTACCACTGGCTGCACGTTAAAGGTGCTCGGTGCAAAAAAAAAAAAAATCATAAAGAGATGGAAATAAATCTATGAAATAAGAAACAAATTATTTACTTGTTAATTTAAAAAAATGTAAGCCAAATGTGTAATAACTCTAGCTAAAGGGRCTAAAAACAGGTTAAAAATTCTGCCATGTTTGTTTACTTCAGCTTGATGTAGGTCACTCAAGCTTCCAGCTGGTTTTCAGAAGATAGTGTTTTGTTTACACTGACTGCAGACCTGCATTTCAAAATCTCTGTTAACATATTTGAAACTGAACTGCACCATGCAACAGTTCAGGATCTGTTTGATTTTATATGTTTGCAGAGAGGATCTTTAACTGAACTCAGCAGATCACAAATGAGGAAGTGGTTTAAAAAAATTCATTGGCTGCATCTCAGGTTTTGTCATCTGAGCGCTGCTTTCTTTCCACTCCTCAAGTCTTTGGATTTAATTTCCTGAAGTAGTTTTGTGTGTTTTGTTTTCTTACTGCGGGGCAGGAAGCCCCCTCTGCGTGCACCGGAAGAACGCATGCGCCACTTAGCATCAAGGCTCGAGTCCAGTAAACTATTTTTTTTTTCATAAAATGGAGCAGCTCGTCATCAATGACAGCTCGAGAAAAGGTGGCGTCCATTCACCAGAGCGCACATAAGCGCGCGCACCAACCTCCCCACGTGTCACCACCCTCTTATTACTCACAATCAAACATTTCTCTCAGGCTCATTACAATACAGGAGCCGAAATTCCATGAAACACACACACACACACACACACACACACACACACACACACACACACACACACACACACACACACACAAAACGAATGTTGCGTGTGGACCACTATATTCTACAATAATGATTAACAGGGACCAACGAAGCGTCGCGCGCGGGCTTTCACCTTTGGAAACCAGCAGCACCAAAATACCACCACACTGAATAATAAGGCTCAACTCTGCGAGTCAAATGGATTTATCCAGCCGCGCAAAAAAAGGCATCTCCTCTGTTCACAATAATTGCCTAATTTATTCTTTAATAGACCCAAAACGTATGGTTCCCCATAGGTCAGCGCATGCAACCCGATTTGCATGCAATACAAATCTTCAGTGAAAAACCAAAAAGCATGGGAAGCCATTAACGAAAGAATTAAAAAAAACTATTTTTATTATAATTATGAAAGAAAAAAACCGGTCTGCTCTGCTGCATCCAGACTGTATTAATGTTTGAAGCAATGCGGGGTTGATCAATCAATCGACTCCTCATCCATGAGGTGAAAGAGCTCGGCGGTGGCCAATCAACAAGCAGCACTCAATAATTAACTGGACTTCAACACAAATTAATCCGCGGGGTAAACTAGGCCATGCCGTGGAACCTGCAAGTGTCCTCCTGAAAGCGGAGGGCCAAAACACTGCAAAGCCACTGGAAGCACCAGCATCGCGCGCGCGCGCACACACACACACACACACACACACACACAAACACACACACACAAACACACACACATCCTTCATGCTTTATTACTTGCGAGGCAAAGTCGGTCCACATTACACGGATGAGCGCATATGCTGATTTCCAACACAGAGAAAAAGTGAGGGGAAGAATATATATATTTTAAATGTGTGGGGAGCCAAAAAAATAAAAGTGGGGGTGGCGGAGAGAGCCGACGTGATTCATCGGCGCCAGACTTACCTTCGACTAGTGACGTCAGCAAGGTGACGTTGGCTGCCTTGCGTCTGCCCGCAGGTAGATTCAAACCGATTTTATCCAACTTCTCCCTCAAGGATCTGCCTCCGTTCTTAGACTTGGCCCTGAGACGCAGAGACAAAGCATGGGACACGTTGATGATCATTTGGGGGGAATCCGTGCATGAAGAGACAATCC
>NW_013952452.1:1964535-1967721 GCF_001266775.1 Austrofundulus limnaeus | reverse complement strand
AAATGGAACAAAGAAATGAAGCTAAATCTCGATACGTTAGGTCTAATCTGACCTGACAAAAAAAGGCCTCCCTGTGTTGCATCATCAACAATATTATTCCTTACATTTCTGCACACTCAAACGAACAAATTAAAAAAAAGTAAAAGCAGGAACAAGCTCGACCAAAAAAAAGCAGCATTTTGAGGTATTAAACCTCAGCCATGTGAGCCGTTTTGATTCGCTTTCCAAATGACATTTTATCATCCAGCACACACTTTCTGTCCAGCTTCCATTTTACATTTGGCCATGCTGCGTGATTGCAGCTATTGGTTCCTAAAGTGCCAGGGGTCGTCTCTGCCTCTATAGCCTGCATCTTTGACCATCAATAGCAGGGGCCCACAAAGCCCACCAGCTCCACTCATCTCCCTGCTGCGCCGAAACGCTGACAGTAAATTCCATCAGCGAGGAGAGGGGAGAAAAAAAAGGTGCAGCCAGTTTGATGCACTTGGAAAGCATGTAATGAAAAATAGGCTACTTGCGTATTAGGATCAGTCAGGCATTGCATCGAGTTCTCTGGAGCAGAATGAGTGTGTGTGTCTGTGTGTCGGTGTGTGTGTCGGTGTGTGTGTCGGTGTGTGTGTGTGCAAGAAGAAGGGGAAAAAATGCATGATATCTCAGAGGAAATTGCTTACCTTTTTTAATTACAGTCTGGTCGGGAATGTGGATTCCTTGATCCTCAACAGGCTGTGACACAAATGCAAAAGAAGAAAAAAACGGGGTGTAGTTTTAGCATTAAAGCACAGAAATGTCACTTCTGGGTACGTGAACGCATCTCAGGACGCTGCGCACCAACGAACAATGAGCCTGGCGCAATTAGCAGCACAACATGGAGGCTTCTCCTGCAAGGCCCTGCACGAACCTGGTCCCGGTTTTGGGCTTCCACAGACCCCAAGCAGCACACATGGCAACACAAAGCCAGACTTAAATAACGAAGCCCGCATCGCACCAGAACCCTGACCCAGTTTCCCTGCCACAAGGAAACCTCCAATCTGGATTGAGTAGTAATTACGGCGGCGCAGCCTCTTACAGGGCCTGTGAACTAATTAGAGAAATGATCTGTTTGTTTTCTGATTWAAAAAAAACCACGTAAAGAATCATCTGAATCAGAGCGGGGCTTTATTGACAATCCAGGAGCTCATTCATCACGCATCTTTTTAGCCCAAACTCAATACAGCAAACTCGATTCTCTCGTTAGCGCGCGCGCAACGCGTCACTGTGCGCGGAGAGCTTTTGTCTGCAAAGAGAAATCTAATAAAAGTCATAACGTGTCGGAAAAACCTGGCAGAAATCTTTCCAATGCAGTTCATAACAAAAAAAATCTAATTAAATGATTTATAGAGTTTAAAAAATTGTTTTTAATATATTTTAAAAACAGAGGAGAATGAAGCGTTTTGTTCTCATTTATTTTCAGATATTTAAAATGTATTTATTATATAATTTAGTGTATTTTTACAAATAAAAATGTAATATAATTATTAGGAATTTAAAAAAATATCAGCCTGAACAGAGCGTAAAGCGTTGATTTACTTAATTATAATAAAAATATCAAATGAACTTCATTATTTCGTCGTTTAGAGACAAATATTTATATTAAGGAGCAGTTTGGAGCAGAGCTGCCTCACCTGAACGTCTTCTAAAGAGTGAGGTATTCCATGGATGGGGATAGAGTCCGACAGTCCCGTGTCGAGGCCGTGTCCGGACGGCAGCAGCACCTCCCTGCGGTACTCCCGGCACAGCTGGTGGGGCAGCGAGCGGTGCTGGTGCAGCAGGCCGCTCTCCTGGGCCTGCCGCTGGCCCGGCCAGCCCGGGTGCTGCGACTGCGGCTGGGCGTGCAGCGAGTTCAGGGAGTACGGGTCGTTGACGTGCGAGTACGGGTCCTGAGACTGCGGGTAGATGGGCTGGTAGGGCGGGGGGAAGTACGGCGGCTGGAAGTCCGAGTTGGGCGTGTGGGAGAGCGGCGGCGCGCTCGTGTAGGGGCTCTGGCCCACGCCGCCCAGCTGAGGTAGCCTGGCTGTCCCGTTGCTGGTGCCGTCGTGCCGGTCCTGACAGGGGAGGGAGACAGAGAAAAGGCTTTATTTTCAGCCGAAATCATTCTTTTTTAATCCCACTTTATTTTAGCTGCARGGGAGGACTCAGTCTCTGCATGGCCTCTGGAATAAAACAATGTTATTCATTGTAAATTATAGTTTAAGGGGAAAAAAACAAATATTTGCAAATGTAAAAATCCTCTCAACAAATTAAAAAGAAAATATAAATCTAAAAACAAATTAATMCACAAATTCCCAGGGTGAGAAATAAATGTTCATTTTATTTTTTTTAATTATTATAATTATTTGAACGCTTTTAGACATGTACCATCCAAAAAATAGGCTTAGATTTAGTGGATAAATTATAGCATATTTAAAAAAACAGCTTAACACGAACAACTTACCATCGCAGAGAAACTGTGCACTAACATGTTTAATGTTGGTGCCTCTCAATGAAATGAAATAAAAATCACTTGGAGAACACTGTTAGTGTTAGATAGAGGAGAGGGGCGAGCAAATAAAGAAAAAAAACTGTTGAAGGCCCCCCCAGAAAAAAAAATCAGACTGGTTTCCTGCAGGATGACGGTGGCCCTCAGTGCGCCTCAGCAGCAGGACGATAATCCATCAGAACCAAACTGTAAAGATCCGAGCTGCTCCTCATTTAAAAAGGACAAAAAAACAGCAAAGAATAAAAAAAAGCTGCTGGTGGATCGGGGCTGAAAGTTTCTCCTCGCTCTCCGGCTTCTCTCACAGCGTCCCCGGGCTGGAGCTCATAACAGAGCCGCTTCTCGGTGCGCCCTCTTCCCTCCCTAACAGAGCGCGTTCATGGCTGCTGATATCACACGGGTTGCTCAAGAATGAGGGAAAGAAGAAGAAGAAAAAAAAAGAAGAAGAAGTGGAGGAGATGTGGCGCGCGAAGCGGAGGACGCAACTCGAGGCAGGAGTCTGCGCTTAAATGACGTCCATTGAAAGGAGGAATCGGTATATCTAATCAGGGATGGAGGAGGGGGGGGGAGTGAGAGAGTGTTCGCAGGGAGGGAGGGGAGTGGAGACAAAAAGAGGGACATTCACTCCGGTCTGACGAATCAGAGGCAGGGGGATGGAGGAGGGGAGGGAGGGA
>NW_013952452.1:1960310-1961707 GCF_001266775.1 Austrofundulus limnaeus | reverse complement strand
GTGTGTGTGTGTGTGTGTGTGTGTGTGTGTGTGTCAATAATTAACACAACAACACGGCCTTGTTTCATGTGAATGCGCGGCTGCAGGAGCCATGGATGCGTCCTGTCGCCGGGGCCGAGTCTGCACCTCAGCAGGTCGGAGGGGTCAGCAGACAGGTCGCCAGCTCTTTTCTTTCTCTCCCTTTCTTTTCTTTATTTTTTTCTTTTCTTTTCTTTTTTTTTTAAGGCGTTGGCCTCTTKTGCTTAAAAAGCGGATTACCATTTTTGGTGGAGAACAAGAGGCAGTTGTTATTAATGAATCTTGGAGAGGTGAAACTGCGTTTCTGTGTGGAGAGCTGCTCTGACTTGAGTGAAACTCAGGCGGGTTTTCTTTTTTTCCAGCAAACATCTTGAATCCACACTTTTCAAGACAAAAGCAAGCTTTCTGAAGACACCATCAACTTGGAATAAGACARATTTCGTCTCTTTTCGCACGCAGTTTGGCGCATTTCAGACTTTTATACATAAAAGGGACGTTTTTACGCAAAAAACCAACCAAACAAAAAACAAGGACGGGACTGCGCCCTGCGTTTGGCACAAATCAGATTTTAAATGAACTTATGTTACATGAAACCTTTTCTTTTCATCAGAGCTTATAAAATAAGATAATCCAGACAGCCTGATCAAACTGAGACTTAAAACGTCTTAAACGTTTTTTTAGTTTAAGTTTGACCAAAATAAAAATCTTCAGTTACTCCCAAAACAACACAACATTTGGACATTTTTTTTTCTATCTTCCCGCAGCTTGTTTTCGTCTCAACGTAAACAACACATACCTGCCATTCCCCCATTTTGCCCATAATTGACATTCTTTGTCCTCTGCAGCCTCTGGAGGTTTATGTCCAGCTGGTCCCACACTGTCTCATTAAAGCTTTAAGGTCGGTCCCCAAAGGAAAGAAACCTGCACCTTTGCACTGGATCGACTCACCTGGTCATGAAAAAAAAAAACGGTGCGGGGCTACACCTGGGCACGCATGCGCAAAAGAAACGGGTGCGGACACGAAAGAGTCTGAAGATTTACCTGAATCTGAGGGGAGGAGGGGGAGGAGTCTTGGTGTTTCAGCAGCTTTATAAACTTATAAAATTAAAGGTAAATATATAAATATAAATCCTCAAAAATGTAATTAATTTAATGCTGCTTATAAACCCGCAATTGGTGTTATTTATTTTTTATTTCTTGGTACAAATGAGAACTTTTAATGATACAAAAATGCTCCAAATATAGATTAAAACGTATTTTATAAAATTGTAAACGTTTCACATTTATCTTCTAATAAATCAGGCGACAAATGACACATTTTCCCCTATAATAGCTTGTTTCTGTGATCCACTGATGGATCCTCACAGCTAATAAAAGTG
>NW_013952452.1:1952035-1958150 GCF_001266775.1 Austrofundulus limnaeus | reverse complement strand
GTATTTAATCAGTACTAACTATAAATTTCTTCAATTGTATACCACTTTGTGTTGGTCTTTCACATTAAATTCCAGTGAAATATATTTATGTTTGTGGTTGTAATGTGACAAAATATGGAAAAGTTCAAGGGGTATGAATACTTTTGCAAACCACTGTATATATATGTCACTCCACTGCAGCTGTCATCTGTGTAGGTGGCAAAGACCGTAGAAAGCGTAGAGTGTTTTAAATCGTTTCAGTATTTATCTACACAAGCCAAATCTGCTGTAGGTTAATGTATGCAGAACCTACTAGAAGTGCTTGAATGAAGTTACACATTTTTTCTATACCCGTAAGTCTGTTTTTAGCTATAGGTTCGCTTTAAAACTCTCACGGTGCTCCAGCTCCAGCCTACATTTCCCATCAGCCCCCTCGGTGCAACGTTCATTTGTGTTCGGAGGACAACAGCTCAACTCCGCTGCTTGAAATGGACAAACAGAAGGTTGTATGTCGCTTTATTGATCTTTTTGGCTTTTTAATTTCGTCATTTTAAAGTTTCGATTTATTCGAACATCGTTGCATTGTTTATTGTTAGTTAATTCAAGGTTTTTTGTTTTTATTTTTGGGTTTATCGTCACTGCGATTTTGTTAGCTAACACAGGCTCATTATCTTTTAAGCCAAACACACACTCTCGTCCTTCTGCATTCAGATAAAGAAAGCAAATGCATACGTTTCCCAAAAGTAGTCACAATGTTTCCATGTGTTATTTTGGTTCCGTTAATCTTCTGTAACAGTTCTGCAGCACTGGTGTCAGGCGGTCTTTTAAATGTTTTTACCTCTGTGAGTACGTCGCGCATTAATTGGTTTATGCTAGTTACCGTTTGCAGCAGAGCGTGTTTGGTGGTGCGTTCACAGACGGTCTGTGTCTCTCGGTGGTGCTTTCACTGACGGGCTGTGTCTTCTCTCAGGTGTCCAACATGTCCGTGGACTGGGCAGGATTTGGATATGCCACTCTAATCGCTTCCGGAGGGGTCATTGGTTATGTGAAAGCAGGTAAGAAACAGCCTGAAATAGATCTGAAATAATGATGATACTTGAACCGGTTTAAAGTGTTTCATCTGAATAATACTGTAAAATACATCAGAAAGACTCAGCTTTTTGACTTTTAGTAATTTTTTTTTTAAATGTCAAGCAGAACATTCCATGAAGGAGATGGRTCCAAGTATCTGTTTAACTTGAAAAGTGTGTATTTTATTCTAAGGATACCAATATAATGAATAGCCCCAACTTTGGCTCTCATATTTGTCTTTTTGCCATCACATTCGTTTACTGTCCACAAAAATAAATTCTACTTTTCCCCTGCACAATTCGCAGCCTGACTATGGATAAGCTGCAGAAGATGTAGCGTGAGATCTATTGCCAGCGAGCTCGTTTGAACTAAGTTTATCAGTAAGCCACAACAACACCACCAATAACTGGAAGGCCTTATCACTCAGAGCAGAGGACTCCAACCCTGGTCTTCGTGACCCCGCCGTCCTGCATGTGTTAGATGTAGACCAAAAAAATACTTACATGGACAGTATGTCAGAATAGCCATACTATTCTTAATGTTTAAAACAATTTAAATGAAAATTGTGTTTTATTCTAAACACTWATTTGATGAAAAAACCCCAACTCTGGCTCTCATATTTAGCTTTTTAGGTCTTATTGATTTATTGTCTAAAAATAAAATGTTTTTCCCTACACCGTTTGTTTGTGAATGTAAATATGAGTTTTAGTTTTGTTGTTCGAAATGATCAAACTAGGTCATAAAAGGTGAGCTCAGTCACATCTTGTCCATGTTTTTCTGTCTTCAGTGAAGACCTTGAGTTTTTTTTTTCTCTCCCACACACWCAGGCAGCGTTCCCTCTCTGGCTGCTGGTCTTCTTTTCGGTGGCCTTGCTGGATTTGGCGCCTACCAGGTTTCCAATGACCCTAACAACATTTGGGTGTCACTAGGTTGGTAAAATGTTTTGATGTACACAGTAACAAATGATGGCATTGGAAGATCAGGACAGAGTTATCAGCTGGATAAACTGAATTCACTCCTTGAAAACCAGATATAATATTTTTATTATTTTAGCCTTGGACACAAACAGATTTATTAGTAAATAATGATTAATTATCTTAAAAATGAAATAGAGAAACCTAAATATGTGATGAGTAAACACAAGTACATATCTGGTACATACCTGGTACTTATATAGTACATATAGAGTACACACCTAGTATTTACAAGGTACATCCCTGGAACTTGTGTGGTACATACATAGTACATACCTCACATTTATAAGGCACATCCCTGGTACTTGTATGGTACGTACATAGTATATACCTGGTACTTACAAGGTACATACCTGGTACTTGTATGGTACATACATAGTACATACCTGGTAATAAATTATGGTACATATAAAGTACACACCTGGTATTTACATGGTACATATATAGCACATAGCTGGTACTTATATGGTACGTACATAGTGCATACCTGGTACTTATATGGTATGTATATATAGTACATACCTGGTACTTACCTGGTATTTTTATGGTATGGACATAGTACATACCTGGTACTTACAAGGTACATACCTGGTATTTATATGGTAAGTACATGTTACATACGTGGTACTGACTGGGTTTGTGCCTTGTAGTTACTGGATACATAACTAGTACCTAACTTGTGTTTACCAAGTACCAGACTGCTGCTTGATTCATGCATGGTATTTATCAGGTACTTACCTGGAACTTAGCAGGTACAAACACTGTAGCAGGTAAAAATCTGTTATGTATCTGGTACTCATCCAGTACATACATGGTATGTAAATATGCTGTACTTGACCTGGTGCTTCATGCATTGGTCTGTCTTGTGAAGTGACTTGTTAATATGTACATACAGGATATGTACCTGTATGTATGTATGTATGAGGCTGAATTATGTATTTTTGTTGTACAAAGTCTCTGTATTGTGATGCTCTTGGCTGATTTCCATGTTTTACACTCAGGAACATCCGGAGCCCTCGCTGCACTCATGGGAAAGAGGTTCTACGCATCGAGGAAGCTGATGCCCGCTGGTTTGATGGCAGGAGCAAGGTTTGTTTTTTTTATTGTCACAAACTTTATAAAATATAGTTATGTAAGTAAAGGTGTGTGACACTATCAGGTCTGAATTATAAAGCTCCTTTTGTTGCTCTAATTACAATTTTTTTTTGTGGTGGTACAATTTCTAACGTATGCTTTGGAAAAAAAATCTAATTGAGTAATATATTCTTCTCCTTGCAGTCTGTTGATGTTTGGGAAACTTAGTTTGACGTTGCTGCAGAAACCTGCAGAGTCTCCATGAGGTGAAAAGGCTGAAAATCGAAAACGTTTCATCACGTTTAAGAAGGAGTTTCTGTTTTCGAGCTGCTTGTCAACATTTATCATGCACTGTTGTTTTGTTAAAAAAAAGCTGAGTGTTAGATGATGAGATACATTGTATCAGGATGGCTGTCTTGTCATTTATAAATAAACATACTTTGAACTTTTATGTATTTATTAGTACAAAATTATTACAAAATGTTTCATTTGTAATGTATAATACAAAGACTCCTCCTTTATTTATACATTTAGAACTGATATTCTGTCACCTAAAGTAGAAAGAATAAAGCAGTGAGTCCACAGATCAGAGTTCATGTTTTGTTATGGGAAGTAAAACAATACTTTACAAAAAAATAAATAAAACAAGTTGCTACATATAAATTCTACTTGTATTATGCAAACACCAAAAGGAGAATTGGCCCACTCTGAATTGCTCAAGAATACATTGAGATAATCTTGGCAAACTTCATSTCCAAAACAAACAATTATGAGAAATATTTGCAGTTTACCAAATCTCAAGATAATAAACACATTTTTACTGAAATGGCAAAACGGCTCCAATTTTATTTCTTGAGTAAAAGATGCGGACATAAAGCCAACACAGGAAGTTGCTCCATTTCCTGATTCACCTGTTTCCACCGTACTTGGACGACCAGTCCACCCTGCCGTGGACRGGCTGCACGGCCGGAGCTCTGCTCAGGAGGTTCCCGGAGGTTTTCCCCAAAGCTGAATAACTGCTCTCCTTCACCTGAGTCCTGTTGGTCCGCCGTCTCCAGCCCTCGTAATCTAAGACATAAAACATCTGCATTATTGATTTCTGTAAGGCTTTCTCACGAGGAAACGACCAAGGACTGTTCAGCAGACTGGATGTAAAACTAAAGCCTAGCATTCTTTGAAGGAATACATATCACCTGCTGCTTTTGTTGTGAGCAGAAGCTGCTTTGGTCAAAATTAAAACTCTAAATTTAGGGTCAGTATTTTGTGAGTTGCCCATTACAGATGGCTTCACGTTAATGAGTCATAAAACAAACTGATTACTTCGAAAGTTGCACTAAAATCTGTCCTGAATTTCATGAGGTGTTTTAAAGGTGTAGCCTGGGATTGTCGTTTCATTAAGATTTGTCTGCCGGTTCACGAGATGTTTTGCCAACAGTACAGAAACATCACTGTTCTGCCTAAAAAAACAAAGAGTACCTTCATTAGTTTCACTCAGTGTTGAGTTGGATATAGGCTTGAGTTTTGTTGGTTTTGTCTTGATTTTTTTACTATCGGAAGAAGTGGGGGAAGGGGTAACTGAAAGGTAGAAGAAAGAGGAATAGTTGGAATGAGTTTTGACAGATCCAGTAAAATAGTCCATAAAATGATGAGGTCAGTGAAGAAAACAGAACAGCTTGAACAAACAAGAGGACAGTTCAGATTATAGACTATTAACTAATGATTAAGACTTGAGGAGCAGAACGTCATTTTAAATCCCATGACTGGTGCRTTCTTTCTAAGAGAAAATATTAAAAAATACAGTAACAAGAAAAGAAGAAGTTCTTACTTGTGTGCTGGCCGGACAAAGGGGCCAGGTGGATTCTCTGTCCCACTGTGCCGATCTCCTTTTTTTGGAAAGAAGGGATGTAACCGTCGGAAAGGTTGTACTTGATGTTGACAAAGTTTCCTTTAGGAGGAGAAAGACGTGTCAAATATAATTTAATCTCCAGAAACTTTCACAGAAATGTTCTGCCACAAGGTTTTATTGAAACTATTTTAGTGAACTCTGATGAAAGCCTCAACATACAAAAGCAAAAACAGATGAAATTACTAATGGAAGTTCACTTTAACCACAAAGATGTCTTACAAACACTTAAAGATGGTTTTCACTAAAATGTGTAGTGTGTTGAACTCTATTTGGACATTTGCTTCCTCCAAAGCTTTAAGGATGTACATTTTAAACTTTGAATCTCTCACACTTGTTGCATTAACCACCAAACTGGTGGTCTAACTTCATCTTAAGCTGTTTAATGAACTACAGTTTTATTGATTTTAACTCTAAATAGCCATTTCTGTCATTAGTTCAGAGGTTCATCAGTAAACATCAAACCTATCTCACTAAAATACCTTTAGACAAATCGATTTTCTCCAGCATTCGTTCTTTGACAACACTTTTCTCAGGCGTGCTACCCTCTGATTTTGGGGCGTTCTCATCTAATCACAGCCAAAAAGCAGAGATGAAGGAGACATGCGTACAGAGAGAAAAAAAGAGGGTAATGAAATGGGGAAAAAAATAAACATCAGGACAGAAATAAAGGATATAAAACAGTGTTAATAAGTGGTGGTTGGAAAGTATTAAAGCAAATCAAATGCTGCTGAAGAAAGGTTGAGAGATGAAGCTGGAGTTTAAGGTTCATCTGATCTTTAACAGTCATCTCATGAACACATAATAAAAAGGGAAAGAAAGAGACAGACATAGAAGAGACAACAGGTTGTGTGTCCACCACTACAACAAGTGATTTCTAACCATCTCATGTCTCTAAAGCTGCTGACCTTTAGGGCTCATAATGTCACGTTTTGTTCATGAACCCATCTCTACTGCTGCTCAAGGGACCTTTCAAGATGCTGACATAATTACGGTATCTGGACTGAGAGCAGGTTTAATGTATTATTTTGCTAAAGAAACTAGTTTAGCAAGTGGTTCAGTTATTTTGGTTTTGTTAGGCAAAGTGTTGCAGAAAAAAGCCATAATATATATA
>NW_013952452.1:1939838-1950448 GCF_001266775.1 Austrofundulus limnaeus | reverse complement strand
CAGTTGTCCCCCTCCTACAGTGCTGCTATTGCCAGTATCACTCCACCCCGTTAACAATAGGTGTATCAGTCACATGGAGGCAGGGCTTAAAAGCCTGAATTTTGCCTGAAACTCTCAGACTGAAGAAGTCTCTTGGAGGAGAGACGAAACGTTTCATTAAAGAAGAACCCGTCCAGAAGACCTATACAATTTTTACTTTTTGCATAAATATTGTTTAAGACTTCTGCATTAGACATTAGATGTTAGACGTTAGATGTTAGACATTAAACATTAGACATTAGACGTTAAATATTAGACATTAGACATAGATGTTAGACATTAGACGTTAGACATTAGACGTAAGACATACAGTAGATGTTAGATGTTAGACATTAGACGTTAGACATTAGACATAGATGTTAGACATTAAACATTAGACATTAGACGTTAGACGTTAGATATTAGACATAGATGTTAGACATTAGACGTTAGACATTAGACATAGATGTTAGACATTAAACATTAGACATTAGACGTTAGACGTTAGATATTAGACATAGATGTTAGACATTAGACGTTAGACATTAGACATAGATGTTAGACATTAGATGTTAGACATAGATGCTAGACATTAGACGTTACACATTAGACGTTAGACATTAGACATAGATGTTAGACATTAGACGTTAGATGTTAGACATTAGACATTAGACGTTAGATGTTAGACATAGATACTAGACATTAGACATTACACATTAGACATTAGACAGTAGACGTTAGATGTTAGACATTAGACGTTAGACATTAGACATTAGACATTAGATGTTAGACRTTACCTGCGTTGGCTCTGGTGAGGGCTAATCCTCCTCCAATAGGAGCGAGGGGTTTATTTACAGGGTTTGACGAGTTCTCCCACAGTTCCCGCAGCGTCATTCCCCCAAACTCATTATTTCCAATTTGATTCCTGCCAATCAACCCTTAAAGCAAAAATCCAAAAACAATGAGAAAGTGGAGCTATAGAGCCAAATCGTAGTTTTTCAGGGAGAACAGAGCTCGTCCAGCCTTAGTTTGTCTCACCAGGCAGGTARCGTGACTGGCTGAGATAGTGCTGCCGTGCCGCAGATCCGGGAAGACTGGGATCCATTTGTCCAACCTTAACATTGCTGGGTATTTTGGTGACTGTGCTGAATGAGTATAGAGGTGTTTGCTCCTTGGGCCTGAAAACAAAATTCAGACAAWTAAAATGTGTAATAGGGCTGGGCAATTGATCAAACATGTAGTTTCACTTTTMGCTCCATTCATAGCAACAGAAACTTATTGAAATATTTTGCCACGTTTTGCTTTGTGAACAAGCTCTCGCTTCATTAATGAGGCGTAACTCTGTCCCCTGCTGCAGCTAAATGTGTGAGATGAGAAGGGATCTTTTAAATATTTAGAAAGCATGACATTTARTGTCAAGTTTATAACAAAAAGCCTATGATTTGGGAGAACAGCTTTTCAGTAAGTTAGTTGGCAAATGAAAGGACCTAACTGGGAAAAATGTAACGACACGAACAATCAGTCAGATCAAAACAGAAGAGAGCTAGCATTATTTAGAAGTTCAACAAATGTGAAAACATATTGGAAAGAAGACAGATGTGTGTTTATGACAAAATGTGTAGCTTTGTGTGCAAAATACATTTTTAAAAATTCAAGAATTTCACTATGGTTTGATGTGCATCTTGTTTATGTTTTATTTGAGTGGTGGATTATGCAAAATCAAMCTTTTTGATTGTTGCTTTGACTCATTCATGCATGTTTGAGAAATCCTCGAATCTCATGTGGTAGCCATGTGGAGCTGCAACATTTACTAGTACAAAGGTCCTCCCAGGAGCTCATTACCCAGCGTAGYTCCCACCCCACAGAGCACTCCCCCATCGAAGCATTGTTGTGAAGTGGGAGTGTCAGAAATGGTAGKAATTTTCTTAAAAGGACAGAGGCCAGTTTCAAGGCGTTTAGATGGGCTATGATGCAAAAGTCAAATTTGTTTTTGACAAGAATATACACCATTTTCATTACAACTGAAGGTAACAAAGTTTCTTGACTGGTATTGCCCCCCTTGATGTAGTTTAAGGGCTCGACACACAGGAGGCGATGTCGCTCCCTCTCCATTCATTTTTTTTCCTATGGAACTTGTGTAAAAAGATGACAATTGCTTGCCCTCCTCCAGCCAAGCGACCGCCAAAACTCGTTTGTGAAATTTCACGCTCGTAGACGTGCAACCGCGAGCTTGCGACGCAACCCAGCAAAGTTGAAAAATGTTCAGCTTTTGTCGCTGTCGCAAGGCGCTACAACCAATCAGAGAGGTTTTCACTGACTGACCAATGAGCGGAGAGTATGCTACACACTGGAGTTAGCTAACACTTTCAACGTTATTTTAGCTCTTTCAAATTTTCCAATTTTATATCACACTTACAGAAATGATTACTAAGATACACATAAAAAGGCAGCCATACGGGAATTTGTTGGTGCCAGGGTGAAGTTGTCCAGTAAGGTTTTCCTCATAAAATTGTTACATCTTTTTTTTTTTTTTACCAACCACCAATAGACTTTACAAGAAGCAGTAGAAGAACCAATCAAATTTCTTGAAGATAAGTGACCTGAGAGTGCCGCTCCCCGTGTGTGGAGCCTATTAAGGGCTCGACACACGGGAGGCGACGTTGCTCACTCTCCATTAATTTCCTATGGAGCCTGTGCGGTGAGGCGACAATCGCTTGCCCTCCTCCAGCTAAGCGACCGGCGAAAATAGTGCATGTGAAATTTTGCGCTCGTACACGTAGACGTGCACACGCGAGCATGCGACGCGACATATGAAAGTTGAAAAATGTTCAACTTTTGTCGCTGTCGTTTAGCGTACAACCAATCAGCGAGGGTTTCATTGACTGACCAATGAGAGGASAGTATGCTACACACTGCCGTTAGCTAACACTTTCACCAAGTGATTACTAAAAAGCTTTGTGGGAATTTATTGGCACCAGGGTGAAGTTTATGGTAAGTTTATCCTCATAAAACTGTATCTTGATGTGTGTTTGTTTTTCAATATCACTAGCATCGCAAGATTTGTTTAGTTTACACGTCCGTAATGCACACCCGCCTTCAGAGTCAAGAACCAATCAAATTTTGTGAAGACAAGCGATCTGAGAGCGCGATTCGCAACGCTGCGATCGCTATCGCGTCCCGTGTATTGGGTTTCACCCTGGCTGCGATGACAGCCGTTGTTCGCTGTAGTTTGTCGCTGCCCGTGTGTGGAGCCCATTAGAATGCCTGTACAGATGTTGGCACACTCACTGTGGGCAATGCTCTTTAGGGCTCCTGTTCTCTGTGTTCCCCAGGCTGGGCTTCTTGGAGTTGGAGGCAGCAGTTTCTGATTGGTCCGATTCCTCCCAGCTGTCAGACGTCTTGGCGACCGCCTGGCCCCAGCGGCGGCGGCCGCTCTTCAGGAAGCCTATCCCGATGCCTCCGTTTTCACTGTCCTGTGATGCCATCTTCTGCAGAACACCATCAATTTCAGGCTAATGAGGAATCTAAATAGCATTTACTTGGAAGTGGAGACTTCCTTTCATTATTTTTAAATTGAATTCAACATCTTGAAATGTAAATCCATGATTCGATAAAGCCACTCACTGCATGGCCAGGGCCTCCTGATTTACCATCCACRTCAGGCAGCGGGTTCTGCTGAAGAGGCTGCTGCTGATTTCTCGAGGACGATGTGGAAGCTTTGGACTCAGAGGAAGACTGAAGAGGTTCTGTCTTTGCGTCAGAGAGTTGTTTCTGAACCAGAGGCCTTGCATGGACCTTTTTGACCTCCTGGCTCTGAGGTCGAGGCCCCAAGACTTGTCCTACCTTGAAATAAGGGTAACGCAGAGCCTAGCCACGGAGAAGAGGGAGAAACAAAATGCTGTTATTCTGAACATTTTAGAACTAATCTGTCAGGTCTGACAAGATTCCATCTTGCTTACCTGTACAGCTGTGGGCCTTTTTTTGGGGTCCCACTGCAGGAGGTCTTTCATCAGTGTAATAGCTTCATTGCTGGCATTTGGGATAAGGGTCTTCAGGTGGGTGGGCACACATTGGGGGAAGCGGAAATTCATAGCAGATGCTAGGTGGTAGCCCTCTGGCCAGTCAGTCTAAGTTTTAGAGACAGTAACACCCATCAGTGGCCAAACCAAGTTTTTATAAAACAACATATTATTGTTATTAGTATAAGCCTGTGAACAAAAAATGACAATAAATAAAATTAATCATAAACCCAATTCTATCATTTGGTACTTCCTTTGAACATATACTTAAAAGAAAAACAGGAAATTATTTTTACAGCCTATATATGTGAGCCATCACAACAAAGGATTAAGTCAAATTTGATCAAAATGACGTTGGCACATTTTCAGATTTCTGYTTTTTAAGCTACATTTTGACACATTGATCATCCTGATATCATGAGCAGTTCCAGATATATGACTTAATATGTCATGTTAATCACAATTAATATTTAATCTTATTTTTAGGTTATTCTAATGATGATTTTTTTGATGTCATTTTAAAAGAAGAAACCTAAAATTCATTCAGATGATATATTGATAAGGTATTTATCTATTATGTTTTGACAAACTGCAATTATTGCAATGTTATATATCATAAATGATCTATTTTCTTTACCCACTTTTCCACCAAAGTAAGGTTTAGAAGTGAGRTCTGTTTGCTGTCATAGAAAGAGTGAAATACCTTTCTGTGGGAAAAAAAATTAGCGAGAAAACACAACTTGTATTTTGCATCTTTTTACAAAAGGGGACAGTCTGCAACCATGAAAGTAGATTAACAAAAGACTGGAGCCATAAGACATCTGTCGAGCTTTAAGTCCTCAGTTTATCAGTACTGGAGTCAAAACATTGGTGWCATTTTACAATAAACAGAAGAACTGTCTGAGTCTAGAACTCTATCTGCAGGTAGGAGTTTTGGACAAATGGTCTATCCTTGGTTAAAYGGTTTTTATAACCTTTTTCCAACCTCTCTGTTTCTGAAGTGTYTTGTTCCCATCTGATTCTAGATTTCTTTACAATTCACTAACATGCAGTAATAACAGAGTCTACTTTCCTCTCACCTTTTTCACTGTGCCCAGGACTTGGCAAATCTTAAAGATCTCATCCACTTCACTATTTCCAGGAAAAAGAGGTCTGAGTGTGTAGAGTTCTGCCATGATGCAGCCCACAGCCCACAGGTCAATAGGAGAGGTGTAGTTAGATGATCTGAGCAGGACCTCAGGGGCTCTGTACCTGGATAACGCATAATACAGGATTTAAAAAACCCACAGGTGCATGGGGAAAACAGGATTTAAACAATTCCCTTTAAAAATGAATATTGGTCTTGATACAACAAAACTGCATAATAAACTGTAAGTTCTTAGTGTTTTATTTTTACAAAATTGAGCACAAAGTAAAGGAAGACTTCTCACCATCTGGTCGATACATAATCTGTGTAAGGAGGTTTGGAGCGGATCTCTCTGGCCAGTCCAAAATCTGCTATTTTGACCAGTTCTGGACCCATGCATAACAGATTCTCTGGCTTCATGTCTCGATGGAAAAAACCTGCACAAATCATTATAATGTCACACCTGGTCATCAAAATTATCTTTAAAAAAARGGGTTTTCAAAAAACATCTAGTTATAAATGACTATAATCAACAAAGAATTGGGATTGAAAAGTTGAAAGTAAAAAAATATGCTTCGACAAAATAAAAAAAATTATGTCAGTATGTATTATTTTCATGCATTTTACAGAGGCTACACAGAATAATACAAACATTGTTACCCATGGATATAATGACAAGATTATACGACAAACTAAAATGCTAAAAGGAGTTGTTTTTTTTTTCTTGGAAAAAACAATTACAAAATGCAAAGGAAAGCCTCTTACCATGCTTGTGTACAAAAGCCAACCCAGACAGCACTTGGAATATGATGTTCCTAATTTCATTCTCTGTGAACATCTTATTCTCTCTACCAGCAAACCAAGGAWTAAAAAGAAGGAAGGAAAGATAAAAGAGAAGTTGAAGCAAAACATTTAGAAGAGAAAAAGTTAAGGTAGGACATGCATTTTGGATGAGAGGATACATGAATACTGAGCGTATTTGCTTATATGTCCAAACAGTTTTTTCTTCTGTCAAGTTTCTGATGAAATATAATCCATCATCTAAATAAAAGTACTTTRATCAAATGTTTTAATGTGAGCATCCACACATCCAGTTATTACACAGATAAAATAAAGCAGAAAAGCGTTTTATCAACACACRTCTGGAGGGTTCACATACTACAAGACTCCAAAGAGAACTGTTCAATCCACCAAACATTTTTAATCATTGAATGCAATCAAATGTAGCGCAGCTTCATAGAGTAGTTCGGGTAATCAAGGTCTTAAATAAAATGATATATATTTTTTTCCCTTTTAAGTGAATCTTGCAGGATGAAAACCCTCTCGTAGATTTGGAGTGCAGCACGGTACACCTACCATGTTTGTGAATAAAAGACAGGCCTTGCAAAATCTGAAAGCTTATGTTTCTTATCACTGATTCGGGAAACAATTTTTTTCTGTGAATATAAAATCAATATATAATTCTTAAAAGCATTCTAACAAAAAAATATATCAGAACAAAGTGAATTCTGGTAGAGTTTACTAGTGTGAACAGATGTAAAACACCGCAGAAGGTCTGATGTGTTTCCGCAGATATACACACTTGGAAGTTTCCAAACCAGTAAAAAGCATCAAGACCTCCTCCAGAGACCATGTTCAATCAGGTAGCAGCTGTTTTCTAAATGTAGTGCGAGGTGGAAACTCCTGACTGCATGGAAATACTGATGCTGGAAACACTACTGTGTCATTCAAAACAGGGCAAATCCTTAATGGCAATAATAAATGTCTAAATTCGTATTTATAAAAGTGGCTTTCATATGTATGGTGAATTTGTCACAAATACTACACCACACTGTTAAACAGCTGAAAAAGCTGACTGTGAYGTTCCTTTTCTCACCTGTCCTTCATCAGCTGGTACAGGTTCTCTTTCATGTACTCGAAAACAAAGTAGAGGTGATCGTTCTCCCTGATAACCTCCTTCAGTTTCACTACATTTGCATGGTTCAGCTTCTTCAGTGACTGAAGTGAACGATAATGTGGAAGACAGGAGAAATAGAAAGTTTCAGAACATTATTTTTTGCCATCTTTAAAAAGYAAAATATCAAAATGGTTTGAATATCTGGTTATGTTTCTAAAGAAAGGTCTTCAGATGGTTGAAGGTATCATTCTCCACTCAAAGGTGTTAAGGGACCCCTATATAAGTTGCAAAACATCATAATTTAATTGAATCATTTCCCTAATAAAGTACTGTGTGAACTGCTTCAATGTATGAGCTGCTACCGATAAATACCATCCATACCTTCACTTCTCTGAGGTTTATACATTCATCCCATGAATAAAACTTTCTCTTCATCCTAAGAAAAACAATGAGAGAGAAAAACAAGCTTCTGATATTCATAGATGCACGCGAAAAAGAATATGCAATGATAAAATGCCACAAAACTATATCCAATACATGATATATTGCTGTCTTTACAAAATGTATCTGTTATTTAATTAATAATTCAGATGTTTTGGTGTGTCTCGGATTGCAGCATGTTTTGGTTTTTCTGTTCTGGAAACGTTAGGCTAACCTTTTATGTTTAGTTTTTAGAAYTTTTAACCTTGAGTTAGTCTTTTGCTTCTTTTTAATTTTTAGCTAGCCTTTTACAACGTTACCTAGMTATTTGATACTTTTAGCTCTAAATAGCCATTTCACTTTTAGCTTTTGCTACTTATAATAATCGTATGTTGCTACTTTTAACTAGTCTTTWGCTACTGATAGCTTTTAGCCAGCCTTCTGCTTGTCTTTTGATACTTTCAGCTTTTAGTTTTAGCTAGATTTTTGACACTTTTAAGTTGCCGTTTGCTACTTTTGGCTAATAGACTATGGCTATTTATTGCTTTTACTTAGTGTTTTGCTACTATTAGCTTTTAGGTTTTGTTTTTTTGTCTTTTAGCTAGCACTTTTCTTCTTATAACTTGTAACTAGCATTACGCCTAACAGAGCTTTTAGCTAGTGTAAAAAATATTCAGTTTCATCTTCTCCGGCGAAGTAATTCAGGACTAACGTTTTGCACTGTAGTTTTGCAGAAAACAAAATTTCTCTGGTTCTAAACTGGTTTAACCGAGTGTTTTGAAGTGTCAGTTAAATCTAATACCCATTTTCACAAAACAGACTGTCAGTTTGATAGTCTTGCGTTGCTCTGTGCATGGAAGCAAAACATCATCAGCCAGCTCTTAGCTTGTCTCTTCAACATAACCTCTGAAGTTACATCACCAAGTGAGCGCCTCTCCTTTTTCACCTCATCTCCTCCACATTACAGCAACCGGACACCCCCCTCCCTCCTCCCCCCCACTCCACTTTCACTGCCTTCAACCATCGCCACATGTATTGTCTTGCGTGGTAACCAAAGGGCCAACAAGTGGACGCATCTCCCCGGTTTCTTGTCTATTATTGAATGCTGCGAGTGCGTTGCAGACGCAAGACAACGTAAACAGGTTTGTTTGCTCTGCAGAAGGCAAGAAAGGTGAACAAGACAAAATATTCAGAGCTTGGGCTTTTATTTTATGTTGCACCTGCTGCGTAAGACTGCTTAGGACAGCAGAAAACGTTGACAGAAATAACAAGCCTCATCTAGAATATGTGAGGAGACTAGTCATGGTCAAATTTTGGAACTATTACCTTGTCATTAACTTTTCCAGATCTTCACTGAGTGGTTCATCAAACTAATTGTACAACTCCATACACTATTGTTGTTCTTAAAAATTGGACCCCTGTAACCCTTATACTCAAACATTTTCTCCTTTCAAAAATAATAATTGAGCCAACATTCTCATTTATTATAATAAATAAGCATTAACTTGGTATCCATTAGATTTGACTCGATTTTAATTGTAGCATCATTGAGCAGTTATGCGAAATATCACAATATAGCACTTTTATAGCACTTTTTATTAAATATCTTGGGTAAGGCAAGAATAACAAGGAAGGAAAATATATTTTTAATTTTTTTAACATTAAACACTCACTTCTTGATGGCCACGAGTTCTCCAGACTCGTTGCTTCGCCCCATCAGCACACAACCATAAGTGCCATCGCCCAGCTGCCTCAGGGTGGTGTAGCGATTCATCGTCTCTTAGTACGTTGACTCATTCATCAAAAGTCTTCTCTGTTCTTTAAGAGTTGTGTTGTTCAGTGTTCTTCCTGTTGCCTTTTCTCCAGAAGAGTTCAGTTGGTCGTGTCCAAAATGGGGAAATTTATATTGTCCATCGTGCTACAAATTCAACGAGTCTGGAGTTTAAAGCCTGTCTTTTTGGTTCATGGTTAGAAAGGTTGGATCTTGAAGGAGTTGTTACCTCAGCAGCTAAAAAAATAGAAGACATAAAAGATAAGAAATGTGTAAATACAATCTCTTTTTCTAAAGTATGACCGCGAATGATGCGAGGATCACTTCTTCCTTTTCCCCTAAGTGAGGAGGATCAGGTGCTCGAAGCATTAAGCTTCGACATGAATGGCCCAAGGGTGATGGCACAGACGGATTAGGCCAGGAGAGATGTAAATAGGGTGTTACATCATCAACATGTTTACTGGCTGTCCCCAAGCTACACCCTGCCTGCCTGGCAAGAGAATTTGATTGATGCCCTCAAATGTTGAAATAAACCTCCATGAGTGTCTTTTTTTTAATCATTTGCAGGGTCTACAAAGGCTGAGAAGTAGGGCAGGTTGAGCGTTAATCTGGAAGTCTGATCAACAGCTCCTCAGATTTAAAGTTGTGTATTTGGGGGCATCAAGCAGGTGAAATGTGTTGTTAGGAAGAAGACATGCATGCAGAAAAAAACTCTTAAGAGTGAGCAACTCAAGTGATTACATCCATCCATTAATCGATTATATTCCACTTGTTCCAAAGTCGGGTCGGGGGCAGTAGTTTGAGTAGGGAGGCCCAGACATCTCTTTCCAAATCTTTTCCAGCTCTTTTGGGAGGACTCTAAGACGTTCCCAGGCCAGTCTAATGACGAGTGTCCTGGGTCTTCTCCTCCCTCCCTTGGTAGGCATCCAGGGGGCATCCTTACCAGACGCCCGACCACCTCAACTGGCTTCAACTTCTTGATATAGAGGAGCAGTGGCTCCACTCCAAGTCTCTCCTGGGTAATTGAACTACCCTATGGAAAAAACTCTTTTCGACAACTTCTATCCGCAATCTTGTTCTTTCGATCATCACTCAGAGTTCGCGATCACAAGTGAGAGTAGAACGTATGAGGTGTAGAAAGCACGACTTCTGGTTGAAGTGGAACTGCTGTTGCTCAGTGAAGAGGACTCTGAAACAGGCTGGTTGAACAGCAAGAATCTTTATTTTTGCAGTCCAGGGGTCGGATTTATAAAACTGACGTACGCACAATTTGAGCCCAGAAACTTGCGTACGCCACTTTTTACGCCAAGGTTGTGATTTATAAAATCCAAACTTGACGTGAAAATGTGTGGTGCCTCT